>NC_141549.1:87537500-87875833 GCF_021556685.1 Rattus norvegicus
TTTAATGTCTGCACGATACTCAGCCGCCCCCCCTTGGGTCCCATGCCATCCTCACCTCGGACTTATTTTAAACTGTGATGCATAAACGTTAAGGTCTAAACCCACTAGTTATGTGATGTAGACTCCCTCACTGAGTGGATCTTATCTCTCTGTGTTTAATTTATTCTTACTTAATATGTGGAACAGCCTATTTTATAAGTGATCCTTCGGGGTCAGATACCTCAGTAGCCTCTCTTAAACTGCCCTCTGATGAGGACTGTATTCAGAGACTGGTTACTGGGGGGGGGGGGGTTCAGGGAAAATGTCAGAAAAGAATTAAGGCTCACTTCGATATCACTGGCTAAATCATGCAAGTAAATTAAGTATATGGACACTGAATTGATATTTGCTAACGGTAAAAAAAAATACTGCTTCTTTGTTTAAACTAGTTGGTGGGTATGTTTGGGGTGATCTATGCTCTGGGGAACAGATCATCTTGGGAGTACCAGCTCCTCAGTAATTAAAAACTGTGGGGGCTGGAGAAATTGTTGAGCTATTAAGAGCCATGTCTTCTCTTGCTGAGGACTCCAGCTTGTTTCCCAGCATTGACCCAGGAGCTCACAACTGTGCATAACTCTCCAGTTCTGTGGGTACAAGGCGTGCACATGGTTCATTCACATACATGTGGATAAAACACACATAAAACACATGTAAATAAGTCTGCAAAACTAAAAATTACAGATTTTTTTTCTGCTTCGGAGCTATGTGACTCTGGAAAAATTATTTAATCCTATGGAGAGTTCAGGGTCCTCATAGACAAAATAAGGAGAGCTCTAAAACCAACATGAATTGAGAATGGAAAATAAAAGCTTTTAAAATACCTGACTAGCCAGCCAGGTGAGGTGGTGCACGCCTTTAATCCCAGTAGAGGCAGGTGGATCTCTGTGAGTTCAAGGCCAGCCTGGCCTACCAAGTGAGTTTCAGGACTACACAGAGAAACTCTGTATCAATATCCTCCCAACCCCCAAAAAACTTAAATAAACAATTTTAAGAATGGCCACCCTTGCTTTCTCTGCCCTGAGTCCCCTCCCGACCCTGCCCAGACACATTTGGCATTCCACAGTTTGAATGGACTTTAAACCCAAGCTTGTTTCTGCTTTCAAAGACTTCCAGGTCAGCCCTTCCATTAGTCATTGTGTGTCCCAGCTGGCTTTCACCTGCTGCTTCAGATGGCGGACAGCTGCAGAGGCAGTGTGGTCCTGTCAGCTGTTGCCTCTCTCCGCAGACACAGTGTCTTCAGGATGAGTAGTAACCCTTCCTCTCGGGAGCCTCTAGAGGGGTTTGAACCTCAAACTTCAGCTTCACCCAGTGGACACCTACTGTGCATCCACTGGGCATCACAGGAGGAAGGGAGATGTGAACACTGGGAGTTGATTTGCAGAAATGGAAACGAACCGGTGCGCAGAAGGAAGATGGAGCAAGACTGCGGGAAGAAGGGGTAAGATGAGAGTTCGAGCCACAGCGGACTACAATATGGCCCCCTCCACGACGGAGACCATTCTCCTGTCCTAAAACACCTGAGACTTTCCGACTCAACCTCTCCGTCTTCAACACTTAATTCTCCCCAACGAATACTCTGTATCTGCTCAATGTTTTTCTAAAACATACATAGGGTTATCTTTCTTCTATTTAGTGGCATTCTCCCACCCCTTAAATAGAAGAAAGATAAAGTTTTCCAAGACTGTGTTTACTCTTTGTTTGCCAAATACAGAATTTTATAGTATATAATAACACTTCCCCATGGCCAGTGTCACCCCTTCTTGCCCATGCAAAGGGACCTCTGAGTCCAGGCTAAGAGTTTCTTCCTGGCTAGACCTTAGTGTCCCTGTTCCTGTGGACAGGCAGTGGGCCAACACTGTTTGTTGGAGAAGCCAATCCCTAGTGAAGAGCTAAATACCATTTGTGTTTAATATCTCATCCCATGGGCACTGAACTCAGTTTCTGGTGTCTATGTGGTTAATGCTATCTGATTTACTATTTGGTTAAGCAAACCTAGTTATCTGTCTTTGTGGCAACCCCGTATTGAGCTGCTTCCAGCAGCTTAACTGTGTTTGCTGACATCTGCTAAATAGATTTCAGGAGAATTTCTTCGCTATTCCCCGAGGCTTACATTTCATACAAATCTTAAAACTATTTATCCAATTGGAAGCCAAATAAATTCTCTTGGAAGTTTGATTATGATTTAATTAGATTTCCATATTTATATAGAGAGAAACCAACTATTGACATATGGATACTGCTTGTCTTTGTAGTTGACTTTTTGAAATGTCAGATACCTTTGAATTTCCTTACTTAAAGCCTTATTAGTTATTTTCCCATACAAGCTTAACAAATCACAGTAGCTGTTTGGGCGTGGCAAAGCTATTTTGCTTTTTGTTGTTGTTTTCTTTTTCTTTCTTTCTTTCTTTTTTTTTTAGGAGTCATGGATAGAAAGATTTTAAAAGGAAATATTTGTGGGCACCAGGGATTGATATAAATGACTATTTATATCTCAGTTGTTGTCCATGGCCTCTAAAACACCTCATGCACCATCAGCAAGAACAAAGAAGATACGCACGTGTGCAACCTAGATACCACATCGTGTGACATACAACGACATATGTGACGAGGTAGAGGTCAGTGACTGCAGTCATTTCCACATTTTCCATTTCTCTCATGCAGAGCCAACTGCATGCTACAAACAAATAACACAGAAGCGCTCCAGAATCTACGAATACACACAGAAGGAAACAGCCGATGAGAAAGCCAAGAGGATGACCCGCACCATCAGCTGAAGTTCAAGGATCAATATTAATCAGAAAGATTAAGTACAAATTGCCATCAATGGTTCATATTTCGACACGGGGAGGAGGAAGATGTGCATACCAACCACCACATCAGCTTCTCCAAAAGGTGAGAGCGGTGGGGGATCCAGACAAGGCAGACGCACAACTCGGTGCAGGCGACATTCAAGTGTAAGGGGAGAAAAGGACATTCAGGAACCCAAGGGTAACTCTTCCATAATAAATCGTTGTATATAAAAGTGTGTGTGTGTGTGTGTGTGTGTGCATATGTGTGTGTGTGTGTAAATGGAAGTGTTCAAAAACTTGAGAAAAAAATTTCCCAATGGGGACACGTCAGAGAGCTACCAGTGGCCAAGAGTAAAGAAAATTAACGAACAAAAACCGTGTAAGGGCTAGGGGTGGCTCAGGGAAGGATTTACTTCGCAGTTGAGGCCCTGAGCTTGATCTCCAGAACCCAGGTAAAAAGTCAGGGAAAGTGAGATGCACATTAAACCCCAGGGCTATAGAGATGGGGATGAGCGCATCCCTCAGGATCCCTGGCCTTCTCACTTTATCCAAATAGCAAGGCCCAGACCAGTGAAGAGAATCAGTCTCAGAAAAACCAGATGGTGATATTCCTGAGGTACAACATAAAGGGTTGATTCCTGGCATCCACATGTATGAAAATACAAGTGCACAGAACCGCACATAAATGCACACATGTACACACACACACACACACACACACACACACACACACACACACACAGTATTATAACTCAAATATCCCTGGGTTCATATGCTCTAAACATCCACCAGCAAATACATTAACAACACACTAACAGATATTGAAGAAGGGATCAATCTACCATGTGGAAGAATTCCAAACAATTAAGTAACTTCCCCACCCTCCAGAAAGTGCACTGTGTCTCCACAGGCCTGAGAGGCTGCAGACATCAGCTTCCTTCGCAGCACTCAAAGGACGCATCCAGCATGAAGCATCATACACTTTCTGTGATCTCTGGGTGTGATGTGCTAACTGTACCTACCTATGAGTGCCCTGTTCTCATGAGAACACCAGACGAAGCTCAGCAGGCTTATGTTGTGAAACACCCAGGCCTGTCAAGATCCTGACTCACAAGGATAGCATAAGAACATTGCAAGAGTCTGTCAAGGAGAAGGAATGGTCCTGTATGAAGTGCTGTGCTTGACTATTTTCCCCTAGAGTTGCCTTTAGAGATCAGTCAAGGGACTCTGCTCTCCTGAATGGGCTTCTGCTACTGCTGTCCAGATGGGTTACCCTGGCTGGACATGGGTCCAGCCTCTTTCTTACTGGTTCTTTCTGGTCACAAGGTATCTTGCATCATGGAAGGACCCATTGTGAAGGACCCCGGAAGCTGTGTCCTCTCAGTCCTGAACTATGAGACAGCACACACGTGTTCACTGTGGAGTCCTGTTTCAGCAGCACAGTGTGGACTGAGACAAGCATGCCCTGGGGAAGGCGCACTAGGTAAGACACAGGACAGCATCGTCTGTGGCTCACGGATAGCTGCATACCGTGTAGAACCTATGAGAACCCTACCTGAGTTCTCTCACCAGGTCCCCCATGGTAGAAAGGGGGAACTGACACCCACAGCTGTCCTCTGACTGCCACATGTGTACCCTGCTAGGTGAGCGCTCTCCTTCCCCAACACTAAACACATAATAAGTATTTTTAAAAGAACAAAGAGAATAAAGCTATAACATGCTTCAAAAAGTTTGACCTCAGCTGATCATGGTAGTAAAACCCTGCAATTCCAACACATAGGAGGCTGAGGCAGGAGGCTTACAGTGACTCTGAGATCGATACAGGCTACACAGTGAGTATGAGAGAACATAGGGCTACATACCAGGACCCTGTCTCAGAAAACACCAAAAACCAGCCAAACAAACAAACAAACAACAAAATGTCGGCTTTGCCCAAGGCCAAATCCCACATCGAATTTGGTGTATGTGGTTTCAGGATTGCTTGGGCTATGAAGTAAGTAATTTGATGAATTAGGAAATAACAAGATGCAGTCAATGTTATCAGCATTTAGGACTTAATCATGCAATTGAGTATTAAATAGAAAAGCATTAAAATAAAGAGCCACCCATCCGTCGGGAAGCGGTGAGCACTGTAAAGTATCATCCATCTGACAGGACACAGAGCCTTTCAGTTGAGCAGGCTGGGAGACAGGAGGTCATGGCATCTGTCTGGAAGTCCGTCTTTCCCTCTGCTCACACATCCCTCCATCTGCTGCGCTCAGCTTAGTGCTCCTGCGGGGTTAAACCTGCTTCTCTTCAGGCATGGTGACCACAGTGGCTGAGATGGACAGCCAAGGAATGCTTACTGATGTGTTAGCCAATCTTACAGGTGACAGGAAAACTTCTGAACCAACGACAAGAGATGGCCAGGGCTCTGAAGGGACGGAAAGGACAATTAGGATATGGAGTGGGGTTGTTCCAGTTCAGCTTAGCATGAATCCAGGGGACTCTTGCTACAGAGACACAGTAAGGCCTCAGGTGGACATGATGGTTGCTTGCCTCCACAGGTCCTCATGGGTGCACAGGACCTTTTGTGGTCAGGTGAGGCTGCAGGAGCCAAAGAAGTCACACCCACAGTCACACTCATCATTTTCAGTCGAATGGATCTGAAGGAACACCACAGTCTGCAGTAGGCTATGTCCGCCTTCTGGGTTATGTGTCTTCACCGGCTGCTTCCTCTGAGCCACTGTCTTCAATGTGGTCTGCCTGCCTTCCAAGGCTTCCTGTAGTGCTTTCTCTCACCATGGTTGGGAAGTCTCGATAGTCTTACAAATCCAAGTTACACAACAACCTGTGTTTCTGATCAAATAAATCATTCATTTGCTCCAGCTAAGCCGACTGTACCAGAAAGGACACAGCATGCAGACAGCATCCTTGTCTTCTCCAAGCTCTCTTACACCTTTTATCTGAGGCTCCCTTCTCCCATCTCGGTACCTAGCCTCTCACTAAAGCCTTACCACACTGTTCTCTAAACCCCTTGGCACACAGGAATAGAAAGATGACAGAATTCAGGTGTTTAATTGGGTTTTAGGAGTTTTAACCTGAAAAATTGGCTCAAACCTCTTGGAATTCTTTAAAAGTATACGTGTTGTGTGACAAGAATACCTTTGGCAGTGATATTTAGCAAGTGCTGACCACGTGCTTATTAGAATAAGATCGGAAGAAAAGTTAGATGCTGACCTCCAGCTTGCAGATGTCTCCACAGGAGCAAATGCAGAAATATCTAATCCTCGAGTCATACGGGCAAGAAACACAAGTAAATTTTACTTTACTCACGGTAATACTCCTAGCTACTTCCAACTTATTCCTTGTATGAGTGGGGCATAGGAGTGTAGAAACTACACTTCCTGGCCTGCCAACAGGGTTTTCACCTGGGTTTTCCCACGGAAAACACTAGAAGCAAAAAGCGAGGATTAGCCCATGGAGAGCAGGCCAATGTGTGAGCTTCATCAGCCGCTGGAAATCTACTGCTAATCTTTATCAGAGACCAGCAGCCCTATGTCGATACAGCCTCAGATCCCCTCCTCCCTAAGACTAGCAACTATGTTTCTTCCCCGTGGCTGCTCACTGGAGGTCCGTGGGTTTCATAGCATGAATTTCCTACGCTAGATCTTTTCAGTTTGAAATGTTTACAAGAAACCTCTGCTTTCAGAATAAGCTTTGTTGATCCTCATTGGTCTGCAAGGGCTGCTGTGAAACCATACAGACCAGATGGAGGAACAATACTGAATGGCTCTCTACAGTTGAGAAGACCAGAGAAGTCGGTCAACTCAGCATGTCCCAGCCTCCTCAGAGGGCACACAGGCAAGGACTACCATGTGTCCACCTCTTCGCTGGAGATTCATTTCTTGCTCACGTGGTGTTCTCCTCATGTGAGGCCAAGATCAAGGTCTTCTCTAATCATCTGTCCAATTGGATTGAGATTCACCCCTGTGAATTCGGGGTGACTTGAATGCCGCAACACCCATTTCTAAATCTCCAGATAAGATTACATTACAGGAGACTAGAGTAAGAACTTGATCGTGTCTTCTTTTCGAAGCACTCTGAACGCCATGGTCAGCAAAAGACAGGTATTTTCCGTCACTGTATAATCTGTGTAACACAAGCATAAAGTTCACTCAGGGGTACAGAGTAGCTCAGAGGGCCAACCCCTTACCTATCGGTTGAGAATGGTCAAATCCCTCAAATTTGCCTTACGCAGTTAAAGCCTGAATTTTCCAATCCGTTCAGCCACTCTATGTCTTAGGATTAATTTATTTTAATTTTATATGTTTGGGTGTTTTGCTTGCATATATGTAACTAAACCACTTATGTGCCTGGTACACACACAAGTGGGGAAAGTTATTGGGTTAGGTGCCCTGGAACTGGAGTTACAGACAGTTGTGAGCCTTTGTGGGGAGGCTTGGAACTGAACCCTAGTCCTTTCGAGAGTAGCCACTGTGCTTCAGGCCATGATCTTGATGGGAAATGGTAATTATCTTCCAAGCAGTTATGGCTGTTCACAATGTTCAATGTGTAAAACTTTGAGAATAACAAGTTTTTATGCAGACCATAGTCAGATATCACCAGTTTTAGTATTCTGGAAGCCAGAGCCACTAATGGTCACCACAGTTTTTGGCCTGTCACTAGCTTTACGCTACACTTACCTCTGGGGCCCTTGTTCTTAGTCACATCAAAAGCAGACAAAGCTAGAGAGAGAGCTGGCTCAGCAGTTAAGAACCCTGGAGAGTTTGGGTCCCAGAACCTGGTCAGGCAGCTCACATATGTGCACGGATGCACACACACACACACACACACACACACACACACACACATACATACACACAGAGAGAGAGAGAGAGAGAGAGAGAGAGAGAGAGAGAGAGAGAGAGAGAGAGAGAGAGAGAGAGAGAACATACAAAAGCAAAAGCAAGGTTAGGTCAGTTTGTATTTCTACAGTTCTCATCTAGAATGTCAGGTCCTAAGTGCCTTCTAAAAGGCTTCCTTTGTCTTGCCCCTTCTTGGCAATGGACACACAGTATTAAAATGAATCTGCTCTTCAGTGTTAGCGTCAGGTCTCCTGTCTTTGAGATACAGCACTGAGCTGTTGCTCTGCTGCCCTCGCTCACCCACACTCTCCCAATGTCTCCAGCTCTGCTCTGCCCTCACTCAGCCCTCAGCATGGCTGTCACCTGCTGCAGCCCCTTAGAAGGGATGAACGAAAGAGTGAAGAAAGGACAGCGGCCAGACAATGGGATTTCCCTAAACAGGACAGGTGACACAGACGGAAAGGGCCCCTGTAATTCAATTCAATTCCTCTTTCAAAGAGGCTGCTTACAATCAGCAGAAGCATTCCAGATTGTGGCTCCTCTCTCTCTCTCTGAGAAAAGCTTTCTGTTCTCAGATGCTCTGTGCAGAAGCAGCTGCTGTGCTGCCCCCACCTGGTGGCAACCACCGGAAAGCCTTTTATGTTCAACATTAACACGCGGGATGGGACTGAAGCCCAATTTTCTCGTGGTCTTAATCTCTTTCCCTGTAATATATTAAGCCGCTTGAAAAATCACATAAACTTTTTTTATGATGAGAATACGTTCTTGTGAAGTTTTGAATGTGTGATTAACAGAGAAAGTGTTTCTTGTAATATTAAAATTACACAAGACATCATTCTCAAAGGGCAGTATTGCTGCGCTCAGTGAGCTTGAATAAGTGCTCTTTCACAGAGTCTTGCCTCTCTCCTGTGAAGAGGGGCTTTTCACACCAGCTCCTAATACTGGAAGTGAGATTTGTAGTCTTTTATCCTCAAGGGTGTTTGGTCTCCCTCCCCCTCTGCCCCTCCCCCCTCCTCCCTTCCTCTCCTCCTCCTCCCCCTCCTCTTCTTCCTCCTCTTCCTCCCCCTCCTCCTCCTCCTTCTCCTCGTCCTTCCTCCCTCCCTCATGTTTAGGAACTGAACCCAAGCTCTTGTGCATGATAGTCAATGACTCTACCACTGAGCCATATTCCCAACCCCACTGAGCCTTCTTAAGCAAGCAACAGAACAGAGGGAATACCCCAACAGCTGACAGTAGGGGGCCTTTCCATATTCTGGGTTGGTTTTTTCCTCACAAACACCATAAAAATGACTGATCCCTGAAGACAATCTCTCTAATGGAAGAGCATCTTTAAGGCAGCTTCAATTAATTGCTAGTAGTTACAGAAGGCTCTGTATTAAGAAAAAGCATCTGATTAGGCTGAAAGCAATTTAGCCAAAGTAATTTGGCTCACTACAACTGGGGTGAACACGAGACACTCCACTTAAAAGCCTAATTGAAAATGAATATTTAGCAAATGATTTCTCAATCATAGCGCTTCTTAAATAAATTGCTAAAATATCTGAGTCTACTAAGAATTTGGGGGACAAAATTCTACTCTCTTTTTGTAAATTTATCACTTATTCTGGATTTTTGTTTGTTTGTATTTACAAATATATGGACAGATGCAGGTCCCAAACTTTGGTAATTGCGACACTCTGGGTATCTTTTTTTTTTTTTTTCCTGGAGCTGAGGACCGAACCCAGGGCCTTGCACTTGCTAGGCAAGCGCTCTACCACTGAGCTAAATCCCCAACCAGCTGGATATCTTATGGATACTATTTGGAGAGGAGATAATTTTTCTATTTCAATATATCACAAAGATTTAAATCAATTATGAAAATACATTTAAGAAATTGTCGAAGATGTGGGAATAATGAAGGATAAGACATTACAAAGCCTAGACTAAAAGAAGTGTCGGTACAGGAGTGAGTGAGTGTGATTTTACTTGATCATCCTGGGGCAAAGCGCACACTTGGTTAAACAGTATTCATCCAATCACCTGTGCTCATGCAGCAATGGGGGGAGAGAGCTAGAGATGAGATGCAGAGAACAAATGTCTGGATCAGGAGAATGAGAGGCTTCTAGAAGGACTGAAGTGGGAACAAGGCTTCTCTGAATGGGATAGTTTGTTCAAACAGTAACAAGCAAATGGTGTTCTATAAACTACAGAAACAGTCTCAGAACAAACTTCCACCTTTCTGCCACAGTGAAACCAAGCTTTCACAAAGGAATCCCTCAGGCAGCATTTGTTAAACCAAATTTTCATCTGTACCCAGTCTGGAAACAAGGGGGCTTTGTTACTATGTAAACAGTAAACCAGGATGTGGCTTCTGAAGCTGATTCTCAGCTGCTTTTCTGCAATGATGAGCTGTAGCCTTGAATTACGAACCAAAAAAACACTTTCTGCCCTGTACTGCTTTTAGACAGGGAGCTCTGCACTGTAACAAAACAAAACGCATGCAGATAACGTTCACTCTGAGCACTCTGCTTCCACAAGGGCCTCCTTGCCACAGCCCTCTTTTGCCTCTTCGCATCTTCCTGGTTTTCTCAGGGAGTCAGCTGCCAGCTTCTGCAAAGTCAAAAATGCTTTAATGTTGCTATTCTCTCACACTGCCATTTCTTAATGGTGTTATGTGATCTGTCAGTCGTTGACAAATGTTGTGTAGACAGTGAAGTGTGTGTGTGTGTGTGTGTGTGTGTGAGAGAGAGAGAGAGAGAGAGAGAGAGAGAGAGACTTGTCTTTCATTCATAATGAAGGAGGGTGGCACAATAATTTCGGGAGAAATCCTGGGTGGGAAGCTAAAATATCTGGTCTGCATTCCAGAGTCCAGAGTTCCGGAGGTATGGAAAGCTCTCAGAGCAGTGTAACTCAGCCGCTCTCGACAACAGCTGCTTCGTCTCAAGAGAATATAATATACACTGGAGAAATGACTGCTGTTTAAGAACAGTGATGTCTCCCCACTCTTACAAAGTCACTCAGTTAACCTCCCCAAATGCCTACCAAAGATCCACCTCTCTGGTTGATCCCATGGCCCAAATTTTCAAAACAGTGGTGCAGCGTCCCTTTGGAGTACATAAATACGAACCTGCAAACCTGTACAAGCTGCCTGTCAGAGTGCTCTAGACAACAGGAGCTTGGCTCTGGGTCTGCCTGGGAGCACAGCGCTTTCCTGCTATCCTTCCTTCTTGTTACCATATGCAGGGGTAGCAGTAGGTGCCGTCTTTTAATTATTAAAACCCAATGATGTTGGCACAGAGGGTGGGACCACGATTGTGAGGTACCACATTCATCCTCGCTGGTGTCCAGCAGATGCAGCCATGTCTCAGACACTGTCTACCTCATTGGGCAGTTAGATAAAAGGCCGAATGTGCTGATGTTAGATCACTGAGAGAACACAGCTAAACTCGTAAGTGAAAGGCAAACCTAAGTGTTTCCCAGGAGAAGTGTGCTAAACATGCATAAATGAAACTACAGACACATAGGGACACAGAGATAATTGCATATATTTTTAACCCATAGGAATACAGAATGAAAAGTTAAAAGGGTAAGCCCGACTTCTCATCCCTTTAAAGACGCTTGCTCTAGGAAAAAAAAATAGAAAATACCTGAATAAATTTACTATATTTGAATATAAATAGTTGAAAGTACTTGAGTCTACAAGACAGAGAAAATTATGAATTATACATAAATAGTTCTGTCCCTGACTGAACCAAATCTTTATTTCTTGAAAGTAGCATGTTTGTGTGTCAGCATTCTGGAGTGTGGGAGTGCAGACTAAGGAGCTGGGGGGACTTATGTACTCATGACAACCGGGTCAGATCTGTAACCTCAGTTTCTCAGAAGTGTCCAGGGTCTTACCTGAGACACTTTGGCCTTAGCTTCTGTGGGTTGGATCGCTCCTCAGCTGACTCAGGACTCAGCCATGGATGCCCACAAGCAGATTTGGAAATCGTATGTGTCTCTGAGGGTTTACTAATCCCCCCCCCCAAGGTCCTACCTTACTGGTTCTTCTCTGGTTCTACAGAGTTAAAAATAAAAACACTGGGGGTTGGGGATTTAGCTCAGCGGTAGAGCACTTGCCTAGCGAGCGAAAGGCCCTGGGTTCGGTCCCCAGCTCCGAAAAAAAAAAAAGAAAAAAAAATATAAAAAGAATGAAACATACCCCTACCCCAACAGAAAAGCACATGTATACTTTTGTGCCCTCATCTTCCTCGGGGGCCCCCATGTGCAACATATTATTTTCTGCCTGCCTGGGTTCAGTTCTTCAGGACATTCCCCCAAGAGTAAGTGCACTTCAGTAATGCTGTATCAGGGTTGGCTGGAGGTCGTTTCCAAGTCTGCCTTCAGTACTTCCCTCCCATGGGTATTACAGATCACTGGAAGGTGATGTGGACTCAGAAGGTGAGTGAAGTGTGGCGAAGCGCTCACACTGAGAGTCTCTGAGGAAACAAACAAGC
Organism: Rattus norvegicus; assembly: GCF_021556685.1. Lineage (NCBI taxonomy): Eukaryota > Metazoa > Chordata > Mammalia > Rodentia > Muridae > Rattus > Rattus norvegicus. The sequence goes on from NC_141549.1 coordinate 87,549,654, forward strand.
ACATTGCTCCCATTCCTCTACCAGAGCCGTGCTCTGCGATGTTCAGATCCAAGAACGGAGTGGAAGAAATAGCTGTCCTTATTGGTGTCGATGCGTATGCCGTTTACATAGCCATTTCTTAACTTCGGAACGTGAATGGACAGCTCTTCTGAGCCAAAGCCTGTACCAGGCCACAGAGATAGTGAGAGGGCTGGGCTGGAACTAGCCTTGGCCCCGAAGGACCCCAGTATTTCCAAAGGAGAGCTGAGCAGTACTAAACGGAGAGGCCTGCAAAATCTCCATGGCAAAGCAGAGATGCTGACATCCACTTGTAGACAAGGAAGATAAAACAAGAGTCCTTCCACCCCCGCAACTCCGCTACATATACATACACTCTCTAAAATTACCAGCATACAGTTTGTGGGTCAAGGCAGAGTGTGTGGGTGAGGATTTACAGAAAGTTTTTTTGTAGCGCAAGTTGTGCAGGGTTCCTGAAATACTGAACAGACCCGTGACTTCTCGTGGTTGTGGTCTGGCACACTCGTGAAGAACTGATGGGGTTAGACTCCAAGGTCAATGTGAATGTGACACAGTCACTAATACGGCCCTGGTCTGTGTCTGTTCACAGCCCAGACGAATCCTTCTACCCACCTGGCTGGTCTGTCTCCGTCACGAGTAAATTCAATGTGGCTACTATTAGGTCTTATTCATTATTGTTAAACCTGAAAGCTCTTTGTAACTGAATAAGAAGGCAGTGTGGATGCGCCCTCCCCCATGAATGAAGACAGTTTGTGTTTAGAAGGAGAGGCAAGACTCTGACCATGCATGGAGCACCACATTTAAGAGCTTCAGTGAGACTTGGGGATTTGATGATCCTTTTTGCCAACTGGACACAAGCTAGACACCTAGAAAGAGGAAATGTCAGTTGAAAAGCAGTCTCCCTCGATTGGCCTGTGGACAGTCTGTGGTATAATTATTACTCATGCATCGTTACTGATGTGCGAGGGCGTGGCCGACTGTGATCAGTGCCTCCCTGGACAGACGCTCCTGAGGTGCTTACAAAAGCAGACTGCACTTGATCCATTAGGTGCAAATAGCCTAAATGGTCTCTGCTCCAGCTCCTGCCCCTAGATTCCTGCTTGAGTTCCTGCCCTGAATTCTTGTCATGATGGACTATGGTCCAGACACACAAATCAAATAAACCCTTTCCTCTGCATGCTTTTGATTAACGTGCTTATCACAGCAGAACACATAGTAGACAGGAGTCAGCATAAAGAAAATGTGCTGTCACCCTCAGAAGGCAGAAAGTACAGCTGTGAGAAGCTGCCCCTCACTGGGATGAGCGCTCAAGGGCAGAAAAGGGAGAGGGTTTGGGTCACCAGTTTTGGGTAGATAGCTAGAAAACCATCCAGTCATATCATAGGTCACTCTTTTCAATTCATATGTAATCACTGTGTGTGTGTGTGTGTGTGTACATTTGATACAGGCATATAATACGTGACCAAATCAGGAAAAACAGATATTCCAATGTCTATGAATAGATCAGTTCTTGTGTTGGGAACATTAAAAAAAATATTTCTTTCTGAGAGTGGTGGTCCGTGTCTTTAATCCTAGCATTCAGGAGGCAGAGGCAGGTGGATCTCTGTGAGTTCTGTTCTACAAATTGAGTCCAGGAAAGCCAGGACAAATAAACAAGTAAATAAAAATATTTCTCTTTACTGTAGCTCATTTTATAGCCAACTGTAGAGTTTGTTTATAAATCTTTTTCCCTTTACTACTACTACTACTACTACCTACTACTAGTAGTAGTACTTACTACTATTACCTACTACTACTACCTACTACTACTACTACTACCTACTAGTAGTAGTTTCTACTACTACTTACTACTACTACCTACTACTACTACCTACTACTACTACTACTACTACTAACTACTTACTACTACTACTACTAACTACTTACTACTACTACTAACTACTACTACTACTACTACTACTACTACTACTACTACTACTAACTACTACTACTATTTAGGGGGTATTTTCAAGACACGCAGGTAAAGGTCATAAAGGAACTTGGTGGAATCTGTTTTCTCCTTCCACCATGTGGGTTTCTAGGACTGAACTCAGGCTCGGCAACAGCTTTACTAGGTGAATCATCTCTCTGCCCCCTCCCACAGCCTTCACCCGCCCAAGGATGTTGCATTAGGTTCCCTCCCCACAGTAGTACTGTGTTCAGCCTGTGTACCTGCCGAAGTCCTACAGTGACTACACCATGTCCTGTTTCCATCAGACTGCTTGAAAACCTCTCTTCCCGTCATCCACCCATCTGCCACCATGTGCTTCTTTGTCCAAATCCATACACTGCCCAGCTTCTGCAGTATGTGTGTTCCCCGAGGCACATGCAGGACTGTTCACTTTCCCTAGCTTCCTTCCTCCACGTGTGCACTTGACCACAGCTCCCAAACCTCCTCCCTGGGCAGTCTTCATGTCTTGATTCAATGCTGAAGCTGGTCATCAGAGGGCACATCTCTGAAGCACCTATATCCTACCTTGTGCCCATCTCCCAATGCTCCCTCGGAAGATGACACCACAGATTGGGTGCCACATCCCAGCAAAGGACCCCTCTGCTGAGCTGTGCTCCCTGGAGCCTGGAAGGACAAAACTCTAGAGATTGTTACTACTTTTAAATCACACACAGTAGTGCCGGTATGAGGGGACAGTGGAAACTTCAGGACTGATAGACAAGGAATAACAGCTGAGTGAACTACGCTCCAGCTTCCTGCGCGCGCGCGCGCACACACACACACACACACACACACACACACACACACACACACACCATTTCTTTGATCTGGAGGTTTTGAGCTCCTCTCTCCTACTTCTTTAGATGATGTATAACACATTTGCTGTAAACTGTTGTACTGCAGCATGGAGCTGAGCACTAGGACCTGCTCCTTTGTAGCTGTATCCTGGTGCTTATCCCCTCCAGCTCCAGCATCCTCCCCCTCCACTCCTCTGTCCTTAGCTAACTCTGCTGCTGTGATAAAACCTCTGACAGAAAGCAACTAAGGGAGCAACGGGTTTATACGGATTACACCGCTCAGTTATAAATATTCATAAGGCAAATAAAATATTCATCTCCTCTTGACCTAACTATAGCCCAACATAGAAATATTTCCCCTTTCAGTGTCTTGTAAAATATCATCCTTATGCACACATATGCAGAGCCTGTGCCGTTTTTGATACATGTTGTCATTATGAATGCCCAAGTCTGTCTACACGAACCTGTCTGTCCACCTGTCTATCTTTCCCTGGTGGTAAAAACACTTGGATTCTTTTTTGTAGATTCTTTTAAATACTCCCTAGAACATTATTAACCGCAACCACTCCACTGTGTGCACACCACGGTCACTCCACTGTGCACACCAGAGTCACACTAGTGTATACATCGTAGTCACACTACTATGCACACCACAGCCACCCCACTGTGTGCACACCACAGTCACTCTATTGTGTACACCACAGTCACATTAGTGTATACATCATAGTCACACTACTGTGCACACCACAGTCACTGCACTGTGGACACCACAATCACACTAGTATGCATTCAACGATCACTCCACTGTGAACACTGCAGTCACACTACTATGCACACCATAATCACTATACCGCATACCACAGTCACACTGCTACGCACACCACAGTCACACTATGTGAACACCACAGTCACTGCACTGGGCACACCACAGTCATACTACTCTGCACACCATAGTCACTGGACTGTGCACACCACAGTCACACCATGTGAACACCGTGGTACCTCCACCATGCACACCACACTTTCTATCACTCTTGTGTACCTGTAGCTCATTACATGGCAGCCAAGTACCGTGCAGCAGCCTTTCTGCCCCACTCCAGCTTCTAATAACCATCGTTTTACCCTTATCCTTGAGCAAGATCAAGCATCGATTCACAGATGAAGTGAGTGAGGTCACATGGAGAAATACGTCCTATGTACGTGCATCTCCATGGCAGGAGAAGCATGTTTGGCTGCTCAAAGTAAGAGTCCTCAGGTTATTTCCTGCTGTAGAATGTGTAAAGTGAGAAGTTCAAGCTCCATTATAATGAGAAGCCATTTGTGTTGTATTTAATTTACTTCTTAAAACAAAGATCATAAGTGCATTTGCCCAAGTCCAAGAGCTTTCAGTAACCCTAGACATCGCCTCTGGGAATAACACTCTCCAAACAGATGTATGGAGGAGAAATAGGAATCCACGGGCACCCCAAGTCAGAATGAGTCCAGACAGGGAGCTGTGGGCAAGAGCCTTGACTTCTGGGAAGCAGGGCTTTCGATGTCCATCCACATGTCCTACAGGGCAAAGATGAACCAATTTTACGACCACAAATGTCCTGTTGCCTACAGGCCAGGCTCTATAGGAAAGTGAATTTAGTATTTGCTCACTGGAGATGATGTATGTGTGAATGTGTATTTTTCTTCCAAGATCACTGACAGAAACTGGAGAGATCAATCTCATGATACATTGCAGAAATATTTTTGATGCAAAAAAAGTGTTAAGTGCTTGATGGTTGCATACAGAGAAGGAGGCACGGCATGTGTGGTACTGCAAGAAGGGAGCGCTGTCCCGGGTGTCCTGGTACAACAAGGAGGGGTGGGTGAGAGGGCCATCAAGACCACACGTTTATAGGTCAGACTGTGATAGGTGATCTGGACAGCTTTTAGAATATCAGAATTTGAAATGTCAAGAGAAAAGGACTTTCAATTGAATGTGGAGTTCATAGGACTCACCACGGGTCTTACAAGCCTTAATGGAAGCACGAAAGAAATTAATTACGGTGTGCTATCTGACCTTGGGCTGCAAACGTTAATGTGGGTCATTCCTAAGACTGTGACCCACCGTGGAAGTGGTTACACAAGACACTGTTAATTACTAAACAAGGAAAGTCATAAACCAAGTCATTTATAAACCAGGGCATATGCCATGCGCATCGGTGGGCACTGCAGGTGGCAGGGCAGCTACAAAAAGGGGGAACTGCTATAGGTTTCAGATGCTATCTGACAGTACCCCCAGCTTGCTGCTGGTGGAAGTTCATACTCTGCTATGGATGCATGTTTAAGGTTTTCATAGTCACAAAAGGTTTGATCAGACATGGGAATGAACAATGAATTTTTCTGTGTGACTGAGAAAAGCAGAAGTATTAAATGTCAACACTCACAATGTTTAGTCTCTTGGCCTTGTAGACTCTTGAGAAACAGAGTGGCTTTGTTTCTAGAAGCCTTAGCTACATCTTTGCTGGGGGTGGGGGTGGGTTATGGCTGTGCAAGGTCTTGGCATTGAGTGGCTTGATACAATGGAACTTCCAGCAAAGAGGGACAGTAGATGTGGCAACATCTCGGACTTTCGGTGCCCATGGAATATACCTTAAGGGAACACTGGTGGTGTCTGTCTGGTAGCTTATTGTTCCTTCTCGCAGCCTCACAACTTTTACCATTTACTTAATTGTAGTTAATAAAGTTTCATTAGGTGTTCGAGTGCTTCCCTCTAGTGGTTGCATGTGTGAGCAACAGGGCAAAGGAAGGCACTATGATGAGAAAGACACTGCACCTGTATAGCACAACTACACTAAACACGCATACATGCATGCATGTGTACACACACACCACACACACACACACACACACACACACACACATACACACACACACAGGAAAAGGGAAAAAAGCACCCGATTCACCTCACCCACTCTACAAAACATCTGACTATCTCTGCTTACCATTGTCAAGCTGCAAAAACTAAGGAGAGACGGAAGGATTGATACTATCTTTCTCTCTATCCTTACCTATCCTGTACTCTAATCTCCAGTTCTGGATATTTTAAAGCAATTATACAACATTTCAAGTAACACTGTATATATATTAAAATTACATCTAAAGTTAAAATGTATCCAAATGTAATAGGATTTATATTGTATCCCAAAAAGTAGTCTAAAAAGAAAAGAAGGAAAAATCCAAAGGTTCTGCCTTCTTCTGCTAATATTGCATTTGGTGCTATTTCACTCTTTAAATATTGAAAACGCTTTTTCTTCTTCCCTTTCTCTCTCCTCTCTCCTGCTTCTCTTCGTCTCTTTTGATGTCCTTATTTGGACACGAGTACCGTGGTGAGAGTATAAAGTGCCTTTGGTCCCATGTTTTGAACCCTGTCTACAGGTTGCAATACTGTTTTGAATGCTATGGGGACTTTAGGAGGTTCAAGATGGCTGACAGGAGCAGATCACTAGGGAGGTCTTTAGAGCCTACATACCACAGCTGTGGCCAGGCTCTCTCCTTCCAGACCTGTGCTATGTGAGCACTAGTTGCTTTGCTCAGGTTCCTCCTGCAACACCTTTAGCAGGATGAGCTGAAATCTCAACCATCAGTCAAAATCCTCTCTTACACTGCCTCTGCCATGTATTTTGTTGTAATGTGTCAAAAAAACCACAATGACAGCATGTGTGGTTTCAGGTGGAAACCAAACTCTATTGGTGACTGGACTCTAGACCATGGGTGTCACATTTATCCGAGAACCAAGCTATGTTTCCCGTGTCTTCAGAGTAGAGTGAGTGCGAACTCTATTGAATTTGATGCTTTGTGGAGGAAGTTTTGACGCAGCATATAGCATGGAGGGTTCAGCATTGCTACTTCCCAGAGTTTTAAGCCAAATGGACTCCAAGACTCAGGCCTAAACATCAGAAAAGGATTTGCAAATGCATGGTTAGAAAGGGGAGCAACTGAATGTTGTGGACAAAAGAAGTGCAGATAAAATGGCTTTAACAAAGAGATCAGCACCATTAAACAGAAGATACACGAGGCGCTCAGAGGTCAGAGCAGTCATGGTCCAAGGGACCAGACACATCTCAGAGTGACAGCAGAGGCCGGCATTTTCTGCATGCTGACCCCATAGAAGTACTGGGTCAAGATAAAGTCACTAAGGCACAAGTAGGGTCTGTATATCGGGGCTCCCTTGCAGCACAGCGCTCCCTTGCAGCACAGCGCTCCCTTGCAGCACAGCGCTCCCTTGCAGCACAGCGCTCCCTTGCAGCACCTTCACAGGGCTTTGCACATGAAATCTGGGTTGCAGTGTGAATCTGAGGATGTTAAGCAGTGGAATGCCTGGCACAGAAAGCCACAGGTACCATGTGGAGCTGGCCCAAGGTGCTGCCCTTAGCAAGGGCCCTTCAGAAGCAGGGCTCCTGATGTCAGGGATCACGCTGTGATAACATGTGCCACAGAACCAGACCCAGGACTACAAGATTTAACATTTGTCCTGTTTGTCTTCGACTGGTCCAATATTTCCTTGCTACCTGCAATCCGACCCTTTTGAAATGATACCACCTGGTTGGTGCTCCCGTGTGCTAGAAGATCATTTTACAAAGCCTCGTAGCTCAGACATGGTTTTGAGACCAGGAAGAGACTTGAACATTGAATACTTGCATGAGTTGGAGTTGTCGTTAGTATGATTGGAACTCTCAAATTTGGACTAGCGGAACTTCTCACTATTAGACTACCATGAGCCTTCGGGGCAAGGGACAGAGGATTGCGATTTGAGTCTGAAATGCACCCCACCAAACTCATATTTGGAATGCTGAATTCCCAGTTTCCAGTGCCATCTTTGAAGGCTGTGCAACCTTTGAGTCAGGCCTTCAGGATTGGCAGAAGTCACTAAAGTCTTTGATGATTCTGGTTGAGGTCAGTTCTTTGCTCCTACTGGACCAGCCATCAGTAGGGAGTGGAACCTACCTGTCCTGCTGTCCATGATAAACGCAAATCCCTCTGAAACCAAGAGCCCAGTTCCAGTTAAGGTCTTTGCTTATACACAGTAGAAAGGGACACATCCTTCTGAAGTTTCTGCCACCCTGCCTTTCCTGTGCAGTGGGATAAAAGTTCTCTGAAGCTGTACCCAGCATGAACTTGACCTGCCTTGTTTTTCCCGTGTGCTTGCATCACAGCAACACAGAAGCAATGGCCAGCACGAGTGGTGGTCCAAGGTCCTCCTTTCTCCACACACTGGCTTCCAGACACCCTCCACTCTGTCACTGGACATTTACAAGTTTTTCTCTGTCACATTATTATCTCTTAGACAACTCTGAGTACTTGAAGAAACTCCGTGTCCCAGAGCTGAAGTCCTTCCACTTCTAGTAACATGAAAGGAAGCAATGACAGAAATAGCAGAAATTTGATCGGGAGGCTGACCTTAAACGTTGGGCGCAGAATCCAAACATCGACTTGTTAAGTGATTTCAAGATGTTCAGCATCCAAGTTCACATTTCAGCCTGTCTATCGTCTGTGGCTGGGGCTGTTCAGAACACTCCCTTAGCATGAGGGAGGGGCTGGGTTTGATCCTCAGCAGCTCCCTCGTCTCTGCCATGTGACCTCTCACCCTGTTTGCCTCAGCTTTGGCCTCAGTCTCAACTCTGTTTCTGGCTGGGCCGTACACCTTCTCAGAAGAAACGAAGGGTCAGCACATGTCTTTCCAATCATCAAGACAAGTTACACATCTGAGGTTTTTCAGTAATACTTACCCTGTCCACCGTGTGACAGGTCAGTGACTCCACTGTGTACACTCAACATGTGCACACACATGCACATACATGTAGAACACACTTACATATGAACACACACACATGCACACACACACACTGTATAATTAATTAGTAAGGAGCACATGCAGACACAGCAGGACCTGGAATGTTCCGAGATGAAACCCCAAAGATGCCAACCATGTCTGAGTTCCCACCAGAAGATAAGGGTTCCCCTTGCTGCGTGAACAGATTGACTTCTGCAGGTCTCCACTCCAACCCTTGACTTCTGTGATTGGCCAAGCGGATTCCTTGGTTAATGATACTTCGATTTAGAAATGCCTTGTTTGTTTTCACTGTGACATTTGGAAGAGGGTCTGGAAGCCCTCTTAAGTTTGTGGCTTCTACTTGGCAAAAAAATAAACCATTTCTCTTTAATTTCCAGGGGTCACACTGAACATGTTGTGCAATGACTTTATTGGAAATGAGAGATTAATGTGGATGAGATAACTTTCCCACCCTCCCTGCTGGGATGCTCACACTGACTGTGTACCCTACTCCATTGGTGAGCTGGGCCCCAACACAGACTCCCTCCCTAGGAAGAGTCACAGGAAGACCCAAGGGATTCCTCTTATCTGTAGAGAAGACTGGGGAAGGTGGGGCACAGGCATCGAGGGCCTGTCCACACTCACAGGGTGATCCAGTCTGGACATTCTTTAGTTTCCAGAAGACCCTTTACCTGGATGGTTGTTCCCCATCCAGCCCTGATAACAGACCCATCTCGTGATGTCTCCTATTGCCCAAATCCTGGTTTCTTTTCTCTTAGATTACATTAAATGCCAAGCAACTTTTGACCTACACATGAAGTCCTTGACACAACTGGACAGTCACAAGAGGTGGGGCCCTCAGGTGAATACTTGAACATCTGTTTGGAACCATGAGGTTACTTTGCCTCAGTTCCTTCCTATCCCCCATCATTCCCTCCTTCTCCCCCCACCATTCCTTCCTTCACCCATCATTCTCTCCTTTTTCCCATCATTCCTTCCTTCTTCTATCATTCCCTCCTTCTCCCCATCATTCCTTCCTTCTTTCCCATCATTCCCTCCTTCTTTCCCATCATTCCCTCCTTCTTTCCCATCATTCCCTCCTCCTCCCCATCATTCCTTTCTTTTTCCCATCATTCCTTCTTTCCCATTATTCTCTCCTACGCCCCCATCATTGCCTCCTTCTCCCCCATCATTACTTTCTTCTTTCCCATCATTCCCTCCTTCTTTCCCATCATTTCCTCCCCCCTCATTTCCTCCTCCCCCCACCCCTTTCTTACTCAAGGTGCCTCAGGACAATATATTTAGTCTATAGCTTACTTTTATGGTATCTACAACTGAATTTTTGATAGGAACAACTTAGAGAGGGAGCAAGGACACATTTAGACTCACGTTTGAGAGAGTACAGTTCATCACTGGTGTGTGGAAGCATTCTTGGCAGCTAGAGTGTGTGGTTACAGATCCTCAAATCTCAGCAGAGGGTATTCAGTCCAGAATCAGTGTAGGACCGGACGCAGTGACCCACTTCCTGTAACGAACCTCTACCTTAATGGTCTCACAAATTCCCCAAACAGCACTACCAGTTGAGACCAAGTATCCAGACACAGGAGCCCGGGAAGGATCAGCTCACATCCAAACCATGAACTTCAAATTCTGTAAATTTTACTTCCAGATGACTTGTTCCCTTTTCTTTGGTATTATAGTTTAATTTTTTTCTATGTCCATGGATATAGATACGGTCATGCTGTCCCTTTGATTTTCATACGCAGCATGCAAAGCATAACTTGTACATATTCATGAAGTTGTCCAAGCAACACCAAGCTTTAGTGGGACTGAGATCTGAGTGCCCCTGTTATAGATTATCTAATAAGAAGCTAGCATTAGAACAAAAAATAATCTTTGGCTCTAAACAAAATAATATCCTTCATGGAGGAGAGGAAGAAGGGAAAAGAGAGAGGATTCCCTACTTCCACCATTTTAAAAGGGTTGTTTCTATATCTGTGCTCCTGTGCACTTACATCCCATGGGGTGGATTTATATATCGTCTTCCTGTGTTTTAACGATGACTGGTCACATGTGGAAATTTTCATCTCTGACATTCTTTTTGGGTTATTTTATTTTAAGCTGTTTCATAGTTTAAGGGTTTCAACTCTTAAATTAAGGTCTTTGATCCATTTAATCGATATGATGTATAAGTGGGCCATAAAGATCTTCTTCACTCTTTATGCAGATACCTAGTTCTGATTAAGAGGCTATCTTTCCTCCAGTGTATACTTCTGGAACCTCTATAAAATAAATTAAGATGCTGTAGCTGAGGATTTGTATCTGTCTCTTGCTCTGCTCCACTGAGTACCATCTGATCCATGGTTCAGTTTTCTCTGGCTTGGTTTGTTTATCTAGGGTCCTTACGATTTGCATTTTACTTTACTTCTGGGAATAATAGCATTGCCTATGAACCTGAAGCTAGAAAGACTAGAGGCCCTAGGAGAGAACCTACAACTGATATTCTGCTGCATGGATGTCATATTAGACCAACTCCTAACGACTTACCATTAGGTTCATAGAGATTAAGGCATCTCTAGGCCCTCATCAGCCTAGATGTTTCTATCTGCAGTGAACGGTGGTTCACATTGTGGCCCATGCCTGGCCAAAGTACAGGGAATAAGACTCTAAAGACTGCTCAGCTCTAAAATGCCTTAAAAGAACCTTGGAGTCTGAATGGGGATGGCATCATATTTGCAGACCTCTTTGATAACCATTTCCAACACCAGTTCATTCAACCCACAAATCAGCACGTTTACCATTGGTCTACAGAACGTCTACTGTCTGATAATCTTGTGTCCTTTCCCTTTCCTGAAGGAATGCATGAGCCTCAGGTTTTTTCTGGTTGAATATCTATGCTTTAGAATAGAGAATTATACCACCTGCAAACAGGGATGCTCTGAGGTCTTCCTTTCCTTTTCGAATCCCCTTTGTTTCCTCCACTTGCTGTTTGGTTTAGAGTTCAAGTGCAGCATGAAATTGGTGTGGATGAAGCACGCATACTCTCTCTTTTTAACCCTGATCTTAGTGGAAATGCTTTTAGACTGTTTTTCTCACTTCGCATGATGTTAACTGTAGGTTTGTTAAGTATGACCTTTATTGTGTCGAGACCTAAAATTCAAGGTGATAGAGGGAAATCGGAGAAACACCTCAAAATCCCTGCACAGGCTAGTGCTTTCAGAGCATGACTCCCGGTGCTCAGGAAACGACCTGTCAGTCAAAAATGGGAGTTTGTGAAATTAAAAGATTGCTTTGTGCCAACGAAACCGTAGTATCTAGCAAATGAACAGCCTACAGTGTAGGAGAAAAAAATTGAAGGCTAAATATCTGATAGTGGTTTGATACCCAGAATATATAAGAACTCGTGACAAGATCCCTAGTAGTTAAAGGCTCCAGACTCCGGACTCCAAAAACAATATAGGAACCCAAGCAAAATAAATGCACAGGTACTAATAAACTGAACGGTCCAATAAATAAATGGGCTAATGAAATGAAACCGCTCCTCAAAAGATTAAGCTGGCTCAGCCAATAAACATGTGAAATATCCAACATCCCCGGCCACCATAGAAATGAAAATAAAACCACAGCGAGATCCCATTTCGCTGTAGTCAAATCAATCTGTCGTCAAAACCTCTAGTGCCAGCAAGCGCTGGCGGGGCCGAGGACAAAGGGGAACTCTCATTGCAGCAGCTGAAATGTAAGCTAGTCTAGAAACTATGGAAATCAGTGTGCAGATTACAGAGAAAGCTAAAAATCAGTCTTCTTATGTCTCCCGTGTACCACCGCTGGGTTCTTTCCCTAAACACTCCTAGTCAAACCCAGCATGTTTGTTGAACTTCGCTCTCTGAGCAGTAACGATGATGGGTAGACATCAAAAGATTCCTTGGAGATGGATAAAATATCCAGACTTTAACGTTACTGCCCCAGCACTTCTTCTCACCTGATTTTTCAAAGTTATGGTTGTATAAAGAACTCTCAAAAGTGACAGAGGCAGACCCAATGGTCTTGGCGATGGTCAGAAGGCACAGTGCTTTTATTTGTCAATCGACCACAGCGGCAATGCTAGGGAGATCATTAAGCCATTCCTCTGAGGCAATGAATGCTGTTCCCCACCTGCCACTTCTCAGGCAGGGTCCTCACGGGGTGTGCATATATGCCTCTGTTTTACACCAGGTGCTATGGAGCTTGCTTAAACCCCAAATGTTATGGAGCAAATAGGGCAGCTCTTTCCTTCTGGACTCTATCACCTGATCTGAAGCAGCAGCAGCAGCAGCAGCAGCAGCAGCAGCAGCAGCAGCAGCAGCAGCAGCAGCAGCAGCAGCAGCAGCAGCAGCAGCAGCAGCAGCAGCAGCCGCCGCCGCCCCACACGGGACCTGGAGGAAATCTCTCCCCGCCACAAGCACACCCTTGAAAGCAAAGCTTACATGAGCTTCACACTCGTGATCTCTGTGCAGGTCAGATGTATCTTCTATACCATTTTATAAAGCAACCGGAAGTCATTATAAAATACACCTGTGATCCGAAAGGAGCGAATTCTTTCCTTCTGTCAAAAACGCTTTGATAATCAGAAGCAATTGCCAGCTTGACCCAAACCAAGAAAACTTCGACAGTCAATTACTTAACACTTAAACGGTTTTAATTAAGTTTATTTTACAGTTGAATTTGTTAAGTATTCTTGTCTATAGCCAGTTCCAGACTCCTAGATTTAAAAACAAACAACCCAACACAAAACCTTTCCAAAGTGTTACCTGGGAAAGAGGCGCGCGTACTTAGCATGAGGAGGGAGGGTAAATCCTGAGACTTTGCGTGAATGCTTCAGTGACCTGGAAAGGTGGGCCCTCTTCTCACGGTGAATCACAAAACAAGGAAATCTCCCCGCATTCGGAACGTGTGCCTCCCACGGCGAAAAGCAAGGGTGCGGCGGTGCGTGTTGGCATAGGACAGGAGTAAACAGCCTTCCTAGTCCTGTCATTTTGGATGTGGCTCCATTTCTCATAACTCACATGACCCACTTTGGATGTGGCTGCCTGTTGTATTTCCTGCTTTGGACCAGATTCAACAGCTCACGGGAAAACTTCCGGTGACGACGTTCCCCCTCTTTTGTTATCTCCAGTGGTCCGTTTCTCCCTCGGAGGTACAGAGAAGAGGAGGGAAGGGGTCACATACTCCAGCAAGTGGGTCACAGCAGTTTTAGGGCACCAAAGAAGGTGTCGTCTCCGTTCCGTGAAATCTGGGCATTCTCCCGAGGTATTGCAAGCTGAATCTCGTCCCCTTCTTCCAGCTTCGCGATGCCTGGGAGAAAGGGGGCGACAAGAGTTTTCCATAGTTGCTGTTCACTAGAGAGTACATTAGGAGAAGCTATTGTATCTCGTCAACGCAGCATTCACACTTTGTTCAACAACTACTCACAATCCTGTGAGCTTTAAACTTAAGTGGGTACAACCAAAAGATACCAGCAGATGTGTATTTGCTGTACATAGACCGAATTTCCAGTGGCAAATGTCACTGTCAGGTAGATCAAACCTTGTTCTTTGGGAGGATATCATATAGTCACTGAGAGAAACCCAGCATTATGGTAATCTCTTTTTATTGATTTTTTTTGTATTAGTTAATAGTGTGTGTGTGTGTGTGTGTGTGTGAGAGAGAGAGAGAGAGAGAGAGAGAGAGAGAGAGGAAGAGAGAGAGAGAGAGAGAGAGAGAGAGAGAGAGAGAGAGAGAGAGAGAGATGGTTATGGACACAGGTAACAGCACATGTGTGGAGTCTTTGGTAGTTTGAATATACTTGGCCCAGGGAGTGGCACTATTAGGAAGAGTGGCATCCTTGAAGTAGATGTGGCCTTGCTGGAGGAGGTGTGTCAGTGTGGGTTGGTCAAAGAGACCCTCCTTCTAACTATGTGGGAGCCAGTCTTCTCCTAGCAGCCTTCAGATGAAGATGTAGAACTCTCAGCTCCCGCACCATGTCTGCCTGGATGCTATCATGCTCCTGCCTGGATGATAATGGACTGAACCTCTGAACCTGTAAGCAAGCCCCATTAAATGTTGTCCTTATAAGAGTTGTCTTGGTCATGATGTCTGTTTACAGCAGTTAACCCTAACTCAAACAAGGTCAGAGGATGACTTTGTGCAGTTGGTTTTCCTTCCTTCCTCTACACAGGTTCTGTTATCAAACTCCTGTTGCCAAGCTTGCAGCGTGGCAAATGCCTTCACTCAGTTGAAACCTTACCACTCTGTGATCATACTTTTAAATTATGCATTTAAACTCTAAATAGTTTTGAAGTTTTAAAAAAATAAGCTAGGCACAGTGGCACCAGTATTCCCAACCTCAGAGTTCAAGTCTAGCCTGGGCTATACATGAAATGAAAACTCAGACCAGGATACAGAGTGAGATCCTGCCTCAAAAAAGCCAAAAGCAAATATCTAAAAATAAAATGCTTATTTAATAATAATCCACACTGTTTAACAGATTTTGTTTGAGTCCAGGTTTCTGCTTTTTATCATTTGAGTTTCTTCTCACAGCCTTCTATATTATGGACTTACTTAAATGACCATGATTATCTTTAGGATCAAAAGAAACAAAGTTATAAACTCCTTGAAATGTTAGTTTGTGGCTAATTTATAAGGATGTATTCTGTGAGTTAGAAGTATAAAGTTCTGTTCAGGAACCAAATTCTATCCATCAGGTAACCAACACAGACAAAGCAATGTTCCACAGACATGCCTTACATTTGTGTCTTGAAATTGGCAAAGCATTAAGGAATTAGTTACCTTATGTAGTTAGGAGACGATCATAGCATATGTGCTGCGTGGATTTGTGACTGCCCTGGGTGCTAAGCATGATGTAATACCACAGACAGGACTGTGGCAAACTCTGCAAGCTCCAGAAATGGGTGTGAACCACTACAGTAGTAGTTCTCGACCTTCCTAACGCTGAAACCCCTTAATAAATACAGTTCCTCATGTTGTGGTAACGTGCAACCATAAAATTAATTTCTGTTGCTACTTTATAGCTGTAAATTTGCTACTGTCATGAACTGTAATGTATATTACCTGATATTCAGGATATCTAGGGTATTTGATATGTGACCCCCAAAGAGGTCGTGACCAATGGATTGAGAACTGCTGCTTGTACTATAGGCTTCTACTTAAAATACCAACACTGAGTAATTGGCTACTTTTGTTCCTCTAGGCTGTAGCAATAAGCTGTGACACTTTTCACTACAAGAAGCCTACTCAACTTATCAAAGACAATCACTCATCTTTGTACATATGATAGTTCCTCGGTACCATGCTTTTGTCTCAAGTTAACCCACTTGGGTTTGGGCAGATTAGTGTAGGGTCCTAAAACAAATTCAAAATTAAAGTGACAAGCCTGAAATGTCTTGGAGCTGTTTCTCATGTTCAGCTCGACCTACTGATACTGAGATGTATCTTCAACATCAAAGGATGTTTAAAGGATCTTTAAAAAGAATAGTACCTGGGGAGTCTGTGGAAATCCACGAGAGGGAGGGAGCTAAGGGAAAATCCAGTGGGTGGAAATGTCTGTGGGGTATCAGCTGTGACACTGTGACATCCCGTAGCAAGTGTGGGCAACAGAGTAGAGAGGCTTTGCCATGGGTAAATATTTCACAACACCAAAATGCTGGTCAGCACTGGGCACAGACGCAGACTCCTCTATGAAAATTAGGGACTTTCAACATGACAGAATTCTTCCTGGCCACGGAAGTCACTGGGCTGCAGACCTAGTGGGCCATGGCCTCTGCAGTGGAACCATGTTCGCTCTGGTTCCAGAGCGTTTGTGCGTAGCAACTTTTGAAGTACTGTAGGGGTGATTCACAGCCCCGGGTTTCACCCCACTGTTGGTGGCAACTGTAGCCAAGACTAGAGAGGTTATTTGGGTTCTGAATAGATTTGTCAAAGCCATCAGAGAGACACACACAAGTGTAAGGGAAACACAGTTTTCTAAAACTAGTGCTGATAATTTGAAATGAAATGAGAAAAATGCTGGCAATTCCAGTGTGGACAGGCTGGTACGGAGTCAGCGTGCCTTCCCTTATGCTTCTGTGTCCCTGTGCTTGATGGAAGGCTGCCATTCTGAGCTCCCAACTAGTCAGGTGTCTGAGGTATCTACCTGTTTAAACACGAGAACTAACCCAACCATTCTGCAATATGCCCTTCCTTGCACTCAGGACTGATGGGAGCTATTTTTCCCAGGACATGCTCATATTGCTGGGCCAGGCATGCTGTAGCTTGAAGCTGAGGAACTTCTGTGCTGTGCTGTGCTGTGCTGTGTTATTATATTACATCATGCCATGCCATGATATCATATCCTGTCATGTCATTTCTGAGTCTCGGAGACTCCAGAGACGAGGAGGTTACAAGAGTAAGGAAGCGTGACTACTAATGGTGAAGTTGCTAGAGAACTGAACAGGAAAAGAAAACCCGGAGGGCTCTCAGGGTTTTGCATCTGTCGGTGAGAAGACATTGTCCCTGCTGCTGTTCTTATAATGTAAGACCTTAGACTTGGTCCCTTTGTGGACATTCCACAGCTGTGGTTACCTGCACAGGTCCAGAACAAGACTGGGACCCTCAGCTTTGCCTCATGGCTTGTAAATCCACATCCCTCCATGAAACACTATTGACAGTGACTGGCTTCTGGGAGGTGCCATTTTTTCCAGCGGTGTAACCACTAAAACTTGCCCAGGCTCCAGCAAATAACCTTCCTCCCATGCTCATGAAGCAACCCTAACTAAACTCAGTGGGGCTAACACAGACAATCACAGGAAAGTAGAAGGGGCCGTGCTTAGATGAAGAAGAAATACTGCAGAAGTGGAATGTGGTTAAAAAGTGTAGCAGTGGTAAAAAACATTATAATCACCTATGGATGTGTCAGAGAAAGAGTAGAAGAGAAATAAGAATTGCTCCAATGTCAAATTCGGTGACACTCATTCTTAATTTTTTAAAAGCATATTTATTGGACTTAATTATTTTATGTGTGTTGGTATTGCATGGCTATGTGTGCACTATGTATGTACAGGGCCCAAGGAGGCAAGAGGAGAGGGTCAGGTCCCCTGGGACTAGAGGTACATGGGAGCTGCCATGTGGGTACTGGAAATGAAGCTGAGATCATCTGGAGGAGCAGCCAATGCTCCTCACTCCTGAGCTGCCTCTTCATTCCCATCTCTCTCTTAAGTTTTATAAAAATGGTATGACCATTAGTAATGACATCGGTTTTCTCAGTTCACACAGATCATTGTAAAACAAACAGCACAATCAATGGCAGAAGGCCTTTCCATTAAGATCACAAAGCAGCACTTTTGGGGGGATCAGATGCCACAGCTTAGTCTACATCATCTTGCTAAGCAGGTCTTAGGACAGCTACGTACCAGCGGAGTAGCAGGAATTGTTGGGCAGTGTTTTCGGCATATTCTGGATGCATCGGAACAGAGTCACCAGGCTCAGCTCATCCCCAAACACGTGTATTTTCTTCCTCTGGATGACATGACCCATGGCAAAGATGGGGTCCGTGTACAGAACCTGAGAAACAAACCAGGATGTCACCAGACGTGAAGCACGGTGAAAGCACTGGACCAGGGTGGAGGAGAGCCTGACTCTACCTGGCTGTAGATGAAGAAATAGCCTGTTTGCCTCACCACTATTTTGTTCTCTTTCTCCTCCAAGGCGTTTCCTCTTTTAAAGCTGAGAAGCCATGGAACAAATGTGTAAGTTCCTGCAGCAGAGAGAGAATTACTCATGAGACAGTAAACTGAGAAAAGCGGTTTTCCCTCCCACTAAATTTAAAACAGCACACCACATATTCTAAAAAGTGAAAGGAGGAGGACTTGGAGGAGGAAGGAGGACTTTGAGGAGGACGAGGACTTGGAGGAGAAATAGGAGGAGGAGGAGGGAGAGGAGGAAGACTTGGAGGAGAAGGAGGAGTTGGAGGAGGGGAAGAGGAGTTCAGGCAGAGGAGGAGGAGGAGGAAGATTTGGAGGAAGAGGAGGAAGACTTGGAGGAGGAGGAGGAGGAAGAAGAAGATGAGGAGGAGGAGGAAGCCTTGGAGGAAGAGGAAGAAGACTTGGAGGAGGAGGAGGAGTTGGAAGAGGAGGAGGAGGAAGAAGACTTGGAGGAGGAGAAGGAGGAGGAGGAGGAGGAGGAGGAGGAGGAGGAGGAGGAGGAGGAGGAGGAGAACCTTCTTTATTGGACTATCTGCCATAGATGTTTTAGCATGGGGAACTTGGGTGCAGGTGTCTAAGAGACCTCATCCCACATGTTTGCCCACATTTTCTTCTGCACACTGGCTATTTCCTTACAAAGGCTGGGTGGTGGGGAGGATCTGAATGAGAGAATACACCTTCCTCTGCACAGCACTCTGGGACATCGTCTTCCATCTCCTAAATGATTTGGCGAAGAACTTAGCAAAATGTGTCTAGAGAAAGTAAACCCACCCCCAACCTGGCTTCAGAACACAACTAGAAAATGCAGACTGTGACTGGGATGTGCCCTGCACCGGAAACTGCTCAGAACCTATGTGCCAATACTACAGAGTTCAGAAGCAGAAGGGGCTTCTGTTCAGTACAGTGAAATCTCCTTAATCCTATGCGGAATGACAGAGAGACACTGTGCTCAGGGTTTACAGGAAGAGCAGAGAGGGCAACAAGAAAGGGAATCAAGGCACCAGGCCAGAATGGAGCAAGGTGTTTCTTATAGCTCACACCCAGGGAGAGAGAACAAACATGCATTTCATAGGAAGAGTTTATCGTACAGAGAGTGTGCACAGACACAGCATGTAAACACTGGCATTAGGCTGAGCCTCAAGGTTAGACAATGAGAAGAGCTATACACTAAACAAAGAGAAGCAGCTGGCAGAAGACTAGGGCCATAGCACATGGATCACAGAATACCAAGCCATGCTGTGGAAAGTCTAAACATGCCAGGCCATTCTTGTACAATGGGAATTACTAAGCCTGTCTTAAAATGTCATCTCAATAAGCAAAAAGGGGTTATGGGTTCTCTAACCAATCAAATGAGTCCAGAAGAGATCCTGTAGTGACACATATTTTTGTGCCTGTCTCACAGGTTCATCCAGTAGCCCATGCCCCATGACACTATTACTCATTCCTCTGGTGATGGACAGACATCAAGTTGATTTCTTGGCTGTTGTGATCAGTACTGCAATGAACTTGTGAGTCCAGTTGTCTCTTTAGAGTATTGATTTAGTTTTCTTATCTATAAACCCAGGAGTAGAATTGCTAAATCACACTGCAGTTCTACTTTTAATTTCTTGAAGGGGAAGGAGCACCTCCTTATTCTTTTTCTACAGTGTAGAATTTACTAGAAATGTACTAATGTGTATTCCTGACTCAAATAAGTGTCCAGAGGAACACTGAACAAGAAGCATGTTTCTGAAAATTTGAAGGGGCTAAGAACATCAACAGTAAAACAGAGGGGAGACCACTGTGAATTCAGGTTGTGGTGCATAAGGATCATTGAGCTGGCTCCTTAAGGAAGCATTACCATAGATGGATGAGGTTTGGGGGAAGCTCCTGGGGGAAAGTGGGGGAAAGGTGTCAATGCTGGAGATGGGCAGACACATACAGAAGCATCATGGGTGCTCTTTCTCGTCAGTCTAAGTCTTGTGTGCACTCACTCCCTGGAGCCACTTCCACTCCGTGTGCTCCCCAGAGTGGCGTGGCCCTGAGGTGAATGGAAATGACCACCACACTTTTCTTCACAAGTAGGAATTCCAAGAATTTTCTTAAAAATACCCCCCTACCCAGTGCTCATCAGAATAACAGGCTCAGAGAAGCAGGTTCCATCAAACGCAAATATCAAAGGCAAGCCCTCTTTATCATCTGTGCACAGCATAAGTCTAGTGAGAGGTCTCCAACAAGTCAGTGTTTATTTTATTTAAATGACAGGATATGCCCAAGGTATGTTAGATCATTGAGTACTGAACTACCTGAGAAAGAGTTAATGTAAAGATTGTTACCAGTCCAGCATGATGGTATGCACCTCTAGATCCCAAGTGGGGAGTTCAAGGCCAGCCTGGTCTAGCATAGAAAGTTCTAGGGCAGTCCGGGTTACAAAGAGAGATCTTGTCTCAAAGAAAGCAAAGCAAACAATGGAAAAAGTGTTGCTATAAAAGTTAAAAACAATGACTGTGTCAAAGGTGATTATGTTTATGGTCTATTAAAAATGAGTGGATAATTTGAACATAGAGGACATTTCCCCCGCCTTGGGGTTACAACTCCTCCATGGTCAGGCCAGCTCATTTGCCCGCCTATAACTTCCCAGGACTTTTTATCCCACAGCAGATATGCACCTAATAATCACTGAGTCAGTAAGTCCTACACTAAGTAGAACAATTGGAATTGACGATGCTGTGGTAATCAGCCACAGTCTGTCTCTGTAAAACGTCTGGATAAACACGCTACTGAAATTCTGGAATGTGAAACCCCACCTATCACGGAGTTGGCAGAGACACCAGAAGTGAAGTAAAACATAGATTTCTAAAGGCACTCTTAAATTATTCTGGGGGACAGTATTTACTTAATAAATCTTGTTCTATGTTAATTTAAATTTATTTATTTGCTCTTTACATTGTAGCTTTTTTTGTCAAAAACGCTTATTAAGAAGACAGAGGTCATACATGTTTTTTTTCATTCACTCTACATGTTCTTCTACTGTGTACATGAGCACAGGTGCACACAATACAGTACACATAACACAGGTGCACATGACACAGGTGCACACAACAAAGGTGTACACAACACAGTACACACCACACAGGTGCACAGAACACATGCACACAACACATGAACACAGCACAGGTGCACACAACACAGGTGCACACAACACATGCACACAGCACAGATGCACATAACATGGGTCCATGCAATGTAGGTACACACAACACAGGTGCACACAACACAGGTGCACACAACACAGGTGCACACAACACAGGTACAGAGAACATATGCACACAACACATGAATATAACACAGGTACACACAACACAATGCACACCGCACAAGTGCACATAACACATGCACACAACACAGGTGCATATAACATAGGTGCACATAACACATACACACAGCACAGGTGCATATAACATGGGTGCACACAACATAGTTGCACACAACACAGGTGCATGTAATACAGGTGCACACAACATGGGTGCACACAACACAGGTGCATGTAATACAGGTGCACACAACATGGGTGCACACAACACAGGTGCACCCAACACATAATACAATACACAGGCACACACTAACACAAGTTATAACCTCCAATATCAGAATTGATTAAGGTCAACTGTGCTTTCAAATGCCACCAAAGCATGGCACGTTTCCTGATGAGTTAATTCTAAACCCTTTAAGCTTGTAAACCAAGTGACACGTTAACAGCTCCAGGAGTTGTAAACTTAAGTATAAATATCACGGCCCACTTAAAACACACTTAGAACTTCAGGATAGGAGTCAGACTACAGATAAACAAAAGTGCTACCTTTTGGGTTTTGTCGATGCCCCTCTATTGAGAGACGTTCTAAGCTGGCACACCTCACTCCCTGTGTCAAACAATGTGAAGATTTGGTGTCAAGAGTCCTGACCCTTACTGTTGTCAGTAAACACTGTTTCATGTAAAGTGTGTGAACTCAGTTTTAGGTCACTGATGTATTAAAGTACCTGAAAATAATTATGTTAACATATAGTAATATTTATAGAATAAAACCTTCAGCATTGATATGTAAAGATAATTCACATGCATTGGGCAAGCACATGCCCTAAGGTATACATATGCCCTCTTCAGAGTCTATTGGGAGTTAAAGTTCTCCTTGACCTCCGGGAAACGCCTGTGTTGAAAGATATAAGCACACAAAAGAATCCAGGTGCCCTTTTGAGTGGAAATCATCGTCCCTTTCTACTCTGGAGTGATATGAAGAAAGCACTTAGCTGTAGGGCAAAGGAAAGCTGCAAAGGTTGTGGAAGTAACCGAGGGCCCTGAGGCTGAGATAGGGAAGTGGGAGATGTGGGATGGGGAGATGGCAGTGAAGACTATTTCATGCACAATTGTAAGGGCTGGATTTCAGATTGCAGTACCCAGATGATAACCAGTCATCTCCCAGATACTAGTTATCCCAGCTCTGAGGAAAGCACAGAAGAAGGGCCACTGGGCTGACTGCCTTATAGTCTGACCAAGAGAAAACTCAAGAAAGTTGAGACCCTATCCTGAGGGAATCAGGAGAAGAGTAACATGCACCCATGTTATATACACATCTTCTCTTGCCCTCCACAGACACATACACATTTGCATGCGTATCATACATCTACACATACAGACATACATAAATAAGTCATTTTTTTTTTGGTTCTTTTTTTCGGAGCTGGGGACTGAACCCAGGGCCTTGTGCTTCCTAGGTAAGCGCTCTACCACTGAGCTAAATCCCCAGCCCCAATAAGTCATTTTTAAATGTGAAACCTATCGACAACAAACATCTCGAGGCCAAAGGCTACTTTGAAAGGTTAAGAGCCCTTCAAATATATACACACTCCAAAGAATTTTACAGGCAGTCCAGAAAAAAAAATGCTGCTAGTTCAAAGAATCTGGAAAATTAGAAAAAGAAAAACTCAATTAATTGATACAAAAGATGTTTTAGAAGAAAGGGATTCTGTGAAAAACAAATTGAAAGAGTGAGCAGGGGGTTTCCCATACCTATGATCCCACAAAAGGGAGGCTGAGGCAGGATGATTGGGAGTTTGAAGCCAGTCTGGTCAACCTACCTGTGCTCAATTGAACAGTACAGGCAAGGAAAGAAGAAGAAGGAGAAAGGGAGGAAGGGGGTGGAGGAAAGAGGGAGGCGAGAAGGGAGGGAGAGAAACAGGAAAAAGCTTTCGGAAATAAATCAAAATAGAAGTAGAAGGTGAATGATTTCCAGCATTAATAAAACTGGACTCCTGAAAGATAAAAGAAGAGATCAGACTGAGGAACATACTACAGCTTCTGTGTACTACGGAACCCTGGGAAGGTTGACTTGAGGTAGCACTGTGAACTTCCCATTGCCACCACAACAAATCACCATGAAATTAGTGACTGAAAGAACACATTTGTTGAATATCACCTAGCCATTCATCCCAGTAATCTCCCGAGACCCATGTCTGCCTGAGTTCAGTTCCTAGAATTCACAGCAGAAGGAACCAACCAGGGGGCCTCACAGCCTAGGGTGTGCCTGTCTTTGACAGCCATTATTCTCCCTACCATCATAACCACGCAGAGACTTAAAAGAATAAGTTGATTTTTAAAAGGAAAGACCACACATCAAGAAGCTATGAACTTGAAATAAAGCAAGGAGGGAATATGGGAGAGTTTGGAGGAAGAAAAGAAAAGGCAGAAGTAATGCAATTATATTACAATCTCAAAAAACGAAGGAAATTGTTAATAATAGGAAAGAATTCCTTATAAAGTCAGGTGGGAAAGAAAAGGCACTTCTGAGAGGAAACTGGTTTTTGCCTTGGTTCTATGTGAAGGGCAGAGAACATGGAGACATCGAGGTGAGTTCCTACAGCGCCATTAAACTCCTCAGGTAAAGACATGGTAAAACTGACAGCAAAGGCCAAATGACTAGGACAAGAAGAATGCTCAAGTACAAAGTTAACTTGTGAAGATCATGGAGAAGAGTTTCTGGTGACTTTAGGCTTCAAGTGTTTATGATTAATGACTACGGAGGTTTGGACTACAGAGAGTGAAGCATTTACCAGGCTGACTGCAGAGATAGCAGAACAGACTTCATGGATGGAGTATGTATATAGATGTGTAGATAGATGCGTAGATGGATACATGGATAAAGGATGGATGAAGGATGAAGGAAGGATGGATGGATGGATGGATGGATGGATGGATGGGTAGGTGGGTGGATGGATGGATGGATGGATGGAAGGATGGGTGGATGGATGGATGATGGATGGATGATAGACAGATAAATGGATGAAAATCAACTGAACAAGTAAATGTGTTTATGAAAGTATGTATGTATGTTAATGATATCATAGCAACCCATAGAAGACTCTGGGATAGGTGGGGTACCTCACTTCTAGAAGCTCCGCATTATGATTTCTAAACTGTCTAATTTTCAAGAAAAGGTTAAAAGACAAATAAAACTGTAAGCAAATAATGGACCAACCGCAAGAGAAAATAAAATCTTAACAGAAACCGTCCCCCAAAAATGCCAGACATGGAACAATTAAACATGTTTATACAACTGAAGGGAACCAGAATGGTGACATATAAACAGACACTTCCAATAACTTCCTCAAATTCTTCTAGAAACCAGGAGAGTTATTGACTCATGCCATGAAACCAGAATCACCCTGGTCCTGAAGCCAGAAACCACAAGAAACCGCACATCAAACATCGGTCATGTAAGTGTAAGTGCAGTGTTTCTCGGCATGATCAGGGACAGGACTTTTATTACTGCTGCTCAGTGCAGCCAGGAGACCAAGTGAATAGGAGGAAAGACGTCCAACCGAAAGGAGAAAAGTGGAACTGTGTATTGCCCCACAAAACAGTGATCTACGGAACAGATATTAAACCTAGCAAAATTAACAAATGGATTTAGCTAAGTTGCTTCACAAAGGGTCAATTCCCCAAAGTCATTTTCATTTCAGCCAAGAAGGAAAAATGGAGAACAGAAGTAGACAATTCCGTCTTTGGTATGATTTGTTATGCAATGAGCTAATTAATGTCTTCCCGGAACCCACACGCTAAGTCACCTTGTCCCAGTGATGTGTTCAGAAGAAGAGTCAACAGGAAGTATGACACACACATGCATGCACGCATGCATACATACATACATACTTGCATACACACACTTACTTATTACTTATTTAGAGACAGAGTTTCTTTGTGTTGCTCTGGCTATCCTAGAACTCACTCTGTAGACCAGGCTAGCCTCAAACTCACAGAGATCCTCCTGGCAACTGGACATGGACTTTTCTAGCTCCAATATTGTAGAAAAGCAATCTATTGTTTAAACAATCCAGCCTGTGGTGATTTATTTTAGCTACCTAAACTAAGACTGAATTCAAATGAAGAAAATGGCTAGGAATAAATTTATTCAATGTACTAAAAGGCACATATGTTAAAAGTTATAAAATATTGTTAAATTTAACACAGGAGACATAAGTACATGTGAAGACACCTCACGTTCATGGACTGATAACCATAAAATCATTAATATGGCAATAGAACTTGATGCTATCTAGAGTCAGCATAGGTGTCGATTGTACTGTTGAGTTTGTTGACATGTTTGGCAACGGTAGTAACCAAAATGTGAGAAAAGGAAGGGGATTGATAAGGAAGTTTGATTTCCTCAAATTAAATACTTCTGAACAACATGGTGACACCATGGCTGTAATCCCAGCACTCGGGAGTTAGCTTGTAGACCCTATCTCTAAAACAATATAAAACAAAATAAAATGCAGATAATCCTCAATGCAAGGGAAAATATTTGCAAATCAAGCATTTTTGTAAGGGTTTGTCACCTAAAATATAGTTTCATATGTCAACAAAAAAAAAAAAAGAGAGAGAGAGAGAGAGAGAAATGGCTCAACTAAGAAGTAGAGAGTAGTCAAGGATTATAGAAGATATTTTTCCCAAAGAAGACACCCCCAAATTCAGTAAAATTTGAAGTGATGCTTAAGATCACAACCCAAGAGGGGAATGTAAATCAGTAGGGCAATGAGCCCATCCATGCAAACATGTAGGAAAGCAAAAACAACAAACAAACCACACTTCAGTTAGCCCCCTTCTACTCATTCATTGCCCTGCCCCCAACCCCAGGTTTAAACTCCATCCTTGTGGTCATCCAACAAAACCTTTAGAATGTGTTAGCAAACGACTCTTTGTGCCCACCCAGAGGTTAGGAATGCCAACAGCTAACTCTCCCCGCGCTGCTCCCACCTGCAGCAAAGCACCTGGAAAATGCTTTGACGTGTGACTGTCTCTTGTTCTGCCACTATAAAATTGTCACGGAGCTATCTGCATTGGAACATCTCCCAGGGCAACCTGAGTCTGTGCTCCTGAACCATCACCACCCATACTACGGATAAGAATACATATGCGTTCCTTCGAGGTGCTTTGGATCAGCAGAATGTGGTCATCACTGAGGGTGACTATATTGCATACCAAATGCAAGCCATCCCGCTCTTTGTGCTCTGGAGAGCATAGGAGACTTTGCTTCAGACTCCCGGATGATAGGGCTTAGCAGTAAGATAAACATGTTACTGCTTGAGCAAGGCTTGATGCCCTCTGCAAGAGGCAGTGGTTCATGGCACGAAGACTTTCTTCACATGTAGGCCTGCTCAACTAGAATACCAGGGCATGTCTCAGTTAGATGCAATTCTCAAGTATGTGTTCCTGTCCTTGGCTGGCTGGCCGAAGCTGGCCCATCCATGCAAAATGCCATGGAGTTCTGGCCTTTTGTAGCCCAGGTCCACAGGCACCCATGGCACAAAAACATCGAGGGTGCGGTGTTTGTGTGGATTTAGGCTTGGTTTCCCCTCAAACAAATGTGTCTGGTGAATCTTCCCCAAGCATCGTTTTAAATGTTGTCTTCAGTCCTTAGGTGGTTCTTCTGGCTTAAGTTCTATTCTTAGAAAAATCGGTTGCTGATGTCTGAATGCTGCAAAGATGGTTTTGGGAAACAAAAGGCTATAAGCAATCATAGCTTTTCAGATGGCCTGGTACTTGTCTGGCCTTTAGCACCTTTAAAATTATGTACAAAAGTATAAATGCAAAATAGAACCAGAGACTCACTGGGAAGGCCAGCCTGCATGTGTTATCTACCCTAAGTTGTTTCTCCATCCCTGGTCATCAAGTGTGGTCTAAACTCCAGCTGCAGCCACAGGACTTATAAATCCCTTGCCCAAGCTGTTTCTCCTCTCAGCTGTCCGTGTACAGTCTTTCCTTGTCAATTCATGGGCTTTCTTCTATTTTCTTTTCCCCCCATTGGTCATTAGTGGCCAAACTCCATTGAAATAAAACCCACAAACATTTTCTTCAATACAAGCATTCCATATTCTCAGCAGTTCAGTCACAGTATGTAAACTGAATAAATACATCAACAGAGAAGTGGGCAGTGTAATGCGTATACGTGGCTTGATTTTATCAAGCTGTAAGATGAAGGAAATTATTTACACTTACAGGAAAGTGGATGAGACCAGAGATCCCTGTCTTGAATGAGACACAAGCCTGTATTTGTATACAGCATGATTCTGGGCTCTGTGTATGTGTGTGTGTGTGTGTGTGTGTGTGTGTGTGTGTGTGTGTGTGTACCTGTGTGCATGTGTGTGTGTGTGTGTGTGTGTGTGCATGCATGCCAAATGCAGCAGACTATGAATAAGGAGGAGGTCTTTAGGAAGTGAGAGGAAAACCTGTGGTAACATGTGTGGTAATAAATCTGAAGGGAGGAAGCAGATCTCAAGCTGGAGAGGGAGGGTGGGCAGGTCAGGCTGTCAGAGAGTGAGAACAACACACACACATACAACACACTCAAACACACACAAACACACACACAACACACACATACACACACACATACACACACACAGACACACACACACACACACACACACACACTCTATTTGTCTTTCTAGGTCTGTGGACCCTAGTCCCATCCACTTTCCTGTGAGTGTAAATAATTTCCTTCATCTTACAGCTGAGCGTGCAATGACACACTCACATAAAAAAGCCACTGTGGTGCTGCTCATTTCTCTGTGCCCCAGTGAAAAGACCACAGATAAAATATGCAGACCAACTGCATCATTCCTCCTTGAACATTTTTGCTCAGCGATTATCTTATCTTGTCAAGGACTGCAATGCGTCAATGTTTCCCAAATATTTACTTTTCAGGGCGCTGCTGCATGCAAGAGTGGCGCGGTTATGCGAATCTACGAGAAATTGGACTAAATTAAAGAGAGAAAAGGTTTTCTGGGAGGAGACACCAAGGTTGGCAATGTGGAGGGCCTCAGGAGGCCTCTGAAGGCCTGCAGGGAGCATCGAGCTGCTCTCGGGTTATCAACAGAGCCCTTGTGCTTGGCTCTTCCTTTGGCTCAAAATCGTGGGTGGCGTTATTTGGGAAATGGGGTGAAAAGTGTATTTTTGTGTCCGGCTGCTGTTAGAGAAACCACTTTTTTGTTTTCTTTCTAAAATTAAAACTAGCAAAGCTCCAAGAGAACAAAATCAAATTGAAACCATAATCTGTCACTAAATTCCCCGTGGACATTAAAAACCAATACAATTACAGCTTTCAGAACAAGGCAGCCCCATTTCCATCCCCTGAGGAGATTTCCAGCCAAGGAGCACAGGCAGACACAGGACGAGAGCCATGTCTCTCTGCAGAAGCCAACACTTCCCCGAACAATAAAAGCTGAACTCAATGTGATCTGACTGTCTGAAACTTAATCTGAGGCTGTGCGTCTACGGCATGATTATACTAGTCCGTGTGCTGTAAGAACTCTGGAGGGTGGCTGATGGGAGCCGCAGTTCAAACACTACCTTAGACTTGAGACTTACAAGCATCAGCCACGCTGGACTGAATCCTAAGCAGACACAGAGGCTGGCCGGTCATTACCTTTTCGTATAGTCGGCGTGTTGCTGTCTGCAATCAGCTGCAGACAGTCTTGAATGACTGAAAAGTAAAAAACAAAAACACAAAAACCACAGTGTTTTAGTTATTGGCAGAAGCAAGAAGGCCATGAAGAAGAGAGAAGATATGGCTAACCCTGTGTCCCTAGGAGCACTCACACTGCTTAAAGAACGGCGTCTTTGTGAAATCGTCCCCTTTAAACACACAGAGTTTTTGACACCCAAGGTGAGACTTCAGTGTTTTGGAAATGCAGTGAGAGGCCATCTGTATCAATCATTCAGTCTCGGCTCCATTAAACTATTTCTAATCATTTTGACTTTTTAAAATATTTTTATTATTTAAAATAAAACAATTAATAAATTGAAATTTATGTTGATTCTATTCTTCCCCTCCCCTAAGTCCTTCCAGATCCTTTCTCCCTCACTACCCACCAAACTTTAATAGCTTTCTCAAGAGAACAAAAAACAAAACAAAACAAGCAAACAAACAAAAAAAGCAAACAAAAATCCAACAAGCACAAACCCAATACAATAAAACCCTTCAAAACAAAGAAAACAAAACAGAACATTGAACAGAAAACAACAACAAACAGACAAGCAAACAAAAACTCCAGCAAGCCATAACCAAATAAAAGGACACCAAAAAGCTGTGGTGTCCACTACGTGTTGGTCAACTACTCCTGAACTTGAAGTCTACACTGAGAAGTTGATACACCCAGTGTCACTTCTTCAGAGAAAACTGATCTGCCTTCTCCCAGCAGGTATAAATGGCAGGTATAAATAACCTTTACCCTAGTGGCTAGCTTTTGATTCTTTCTTTGTTTCTTTGTTTCTTTCTCTCTTTGTTTCTTTGTTTCTTTGTTTCTTTCTTTCTTTAAAAAATAACAAGATAAAATATAATAATATAAAACAAAAGCTACCACATTGAACTTGGACAGGATAAACCAACAGAAGGAAAAGAGCCCAAGAGAAGGCACAGGAGACAGAGACGCGTTCACTCGCACACTCAGAAATCCCATGAAAATGCTAAACTGGAAACTGTAACATACACTGAAGAGCTGGTATCAACCCAGGCGGGTCCTTTGGTTTTTACGTATGCCATATACTTGAAGAGTTACATGTGTAAGGATTTTCTAAAATAATTTTCATTTAATAAAAAAATCTAACATTAAATAGTGACTTGCTACCAAAAAAAAAAAAAAAAAAAACAACAACTTTTGCCTTGTCTGAAAATGAAAGTAACTGTCAGAATTTACTGACGGACAGAAGTGGTAAATACCACCCTCAGGCTTGATGTGTACCTCTGTTTTGATATTGACAAGAACTCTAAAGATCAGATGCTGGGAGGCTTCCTTTAGAGCATATAGACAGCTTGTTCAGAGCCTCAGAGATGCAGAGGGACCAGAATTTAAATTCTATTTTGCTCTAGAGCCAAAGTCAAGTTTTGTAGGTAGAATATTTTAGATGAAAGAGAAAACGAACAAACACCCAAGCAAACACACACACACACACACACACACACACACACACACACACACACAAAAACCTTAAAATGAGATGTAAGGTTTTCTGAGGCTACACAGTCAGCAAAGCCTCTTGAAATCATCAGGTCAAACCACACATCTCCAGGGAGCAAAGAATAATTGTTAAACAAATGCAGGGCCTTTCTGCTGAAGTGTAAGGAGAACCACAAGAAGCAGTAAAGATGTCTTTGCAAATGCAAATCATAAATCTAAGCATGCATCACAAATAAAGATTACCCAGTACTCAGGAGGCAGAGGGATCTCTATGCATGCAAGAGCAACCTGGTCTACATACTGAATTCTAGGCCACACAGTGGGACTCCCACACCCCATCCACTTCTTTAAAAAACTAATAATAAAGCTTTTTATTAGTATATATTCTTTGTACGAAGTGACAACTGTTGTAAATTCATCTTTCTTCAATATACTATGTACTCTGACCAAATTCTCTCATTAATCTCTCCTGCCTTCTCCTATGAGGCTAATCTCTTCTACCCAATTAATTCCCCTTCTACTGTGTGTGTGTGTGTGTGTGTGTGTGTGTGTGTGTGTGTGTATGTATGTATGTATGTGTGTGTGCATGCTTGCACACCTGATGATTAAGTGAAGGGATGCTGATGTAATCTTAGAATCTATACCCGTATAGGAAAGCACAAAGTAACACTGTAGTAGTGTTAGCACCTAAGCCTAAAGGCTTAACACATTGCAGTTGGATAGCGGTGAATATGCTAGGAGGACATTGGTAGAGCATTTCATACTAACTGAAGGTAATGCAGGCAAGATGCATGGAGTTCCTCTTGGAACTACTTTCTGACTATTTCTTTAAGCTCAGTAGAACACGGCCACGACCCTAATATCGGTGTCTTATCAAACATATCTATTAGAACCCACCACCAACCTGGTAGGAAAATATCATAATTTGATTTTAGCTGAACTGAAACTTGGCTCTAGCCTACACATTGAAAAAAAATATTTTGGCATGTACCATGAGAAATATAACCCTTGGATGAAATATAACCCTTAGAAGAGAAATATTGTTGCAAACAGTGTTCCTCAGTGATCAAAGCAGGCTATCAGGCTGTCTGCTGAGTACCAGTGCCTCAGGTATATTCTCCAAATAAGCAGGTCCATCAGTGGCACCGGGTTAAGAAAGTCTCCAGGCCTTTTGAATACCTTTCTTTTTCCTTTTAAGAAATTTGAAATCTACCAGTAAACTTTTCCAGTTTTTATTGTAAGAGTCACTCAACACAGATCTTATTCTGTGATATCTATAGCAGTGTAATAAAAGATTTGATGCATAGTGAACCAAACTCAGACAGCTACAGTGTTTCCCAACAGTGTAGGTAGCTAGCCATCCCATTTCAGAGGCCCACAGTCTAATTAAAGGAGCGCCTATTGGTAAGAACTGGGAAACTCATCAGTAGTGCTTAGTATTTCATGGGTATAAAAATACCTTTCCCTTTCCCACAACTGAAATTATATAGAACATTTAACAGATTTTCCTTCTCCCCTAAGTTGGCAGTGAAACCCATCAAAAACTAGAAATCATGACATAATGGTACATGGAACCATGGTGAATAATCTGAGGGTGGTCACATTTTAGATCTCAAGAATATTTACTCATAATGAAGCCAAAAAGATTGGCTCAGGGAAGTAAGTGGTTTATAAAGTGAAATTCCTGAAGAATGAACACAGCTGCTGCCCTCAAGAGTGGGGTGAGGAAAGCCAAGATTCTTCAGTCTTAGCTGGGGCTCCTGAATGTTACTCATTAGGAAACCTTGTCTCCCTATCTAAAAGCTGTGACTTGCAATATAACATCCATACACTTTTAAATCAAGAAAATCTGAAGCATGTGCTTTGAAACAGGAAGGAAGCCACTATTGTGTTATGTTGCTTTCTGTATCAGAAACCAAAGCCCTTCAAGCTGAATCTGGTTGCCTGTAGAATATGTCAACCAATCAAAGTCCAGTATGAGCAAAGTAATCATTAGGTAATTGTGGATGGGTATGACTGGCTCACGAGAAAAGATTGTCACACACAGCTTTTCTTCTGCAGCACAGTTTCCCAGTGAGCCCTGACAATTACTTTTGCGATCACTTCAAGGACAGAGAAAAGCCAGACTCTCGAAAAGACACTGCAACAGAGGAGCACCCACATAGCTCCCTGTTTACAAGATTGAGGGTTGGGGTCTCCATGCCTATAAACATCGGGCAGCTCGGAAAATCTTCAATGCTTCCTGTTTCTTTCTAGATCCCATAACCTGGGATCTTGAGCACATTTTTTCCAAGCCTACACAAATCCTTAAACCCAACTGAACAACTCCTGTCCGTGCAGGGGAAAAGTACAGAAGCAGTCTGTTCCTTCTTGGGAAGTAAAAGTCTATATTTGAAAATAATTACTGGCTCCCCAAATAAGTAACTAGCTCTGTTATTGTTGCTGTTGCCAGGGAGACAGACATCACACATTAGGATCACTGCACACTGTCAATCGTGGAGAACATGCAGAGCTTCTGTAAGCTGAAATGGACAACCGACAGACAAGGAAGTCAGATCAGAGCTCTGCCCCTTATCTCATACAGATGCAGTGTTAGCAGAGCCAGATTATAGTGAAATTTACAGGAACTTGTTTGTTTTATACATTATGTATAAATATAGATACCGAACCTCTCGTTTATTACTTTAAACTTTATGCTAACTTTGTTCCGTTTCTCCAAATGACCCTGGGCTTCCCTTCGGCTCATCTAAAGTGTGGTATCACTCCTGGGATTTTTCACAAACAAGTCTAGTGCAGCACGCGAGGCAGAAGTCAGCATTTTCATGTTGTATTGTACAGCTATTTATGCCGGCTGAGCTATGGAACGCTGTCTCACTGTCCTGCATCTAATGAACATTTAAAAAGTGGGATGCACAGACAATAGAGCTTTATTCAGGCATAAAACAAGTTATGCCACTTTTCCGAAAAGCGGATGGGTGGTGGTTTGCCAAATTAGGTGAAATATGGCAGAATGGGTGAGATAAATATGTATGTTTGCTAAATACAAACATGTATATGTGAAATCTACATTTATATATGGTATGACGTGTACAACACAAGTATATTATAACTCACAGTCACACAAACACACATAACACAAAAGTAAACAGGGGGTTACTTGGAAAGAGGAAAGATCTCACACACTGTTGTGTGACAAAATTTTTCTGGGGAAATGCAACATGCACATCTAGTCACCCAGGATTAAGTTCCCATGACAGACCAAAGTATGGATGCCGTCCAAGGCCAACTTGGTGAACTATGAACCATTTTTATTGGGGTTACTTCTAAAGCAGAAATGACTCATCACGGCTACATCACCAAAGCCTACTCCCAGCATGGGTGACAGCTCACGAAGCTGGGAACCTGGAGCTCACTGTACAGCCTTCAGGATGCCCAACAGGTTGGAGAGAACCCTTTCCAGATGCCCCAGCTGGTCTAAATCTCTGGCAGGCAGCTCCGCTGGTTTCTGCTTCTTTCAGGCAGGTGGTCTGGTCTCACAGTCTTGTCTGCTGCCTTTCTCCTCTGAGAATCTTCTTTGCAGCTCGGCTTCTGTCTTAGGGTTTGCATTGCTCTAAAGACACACCATGGCCAAGGCAACTGTTATAAGGGACAGCATTTAATTGGGGCTGCCTTACAGGGTCAGAGGTTCAGTCCATTATCGTCATGGTGGGAACATGGCAGCATCCAGGCAGGCATGGCACTAGAGGATCTGAAAGTTCTACATCTTATTCTGAAGGCAAATAGGAGAAGACTGGCTTCCAGGCATCTAGAAGGAGGGTCTAAGCGCCCACTCCCACGGTGACACACTTCCTCTAACAAGGCCACACCTTCTAATAGTGTCATTCCCTTCGTCAAGCATATTCAAACCACCTCATTCCATTCGTTGGCCCCCACAGGTTTTTCAAACACATGAGTCTATGGGGCCCATACCTAAACATAGCATAATGCAGAATACATTTAGTCCAGTGTCTGGGATCAACACTTCTGAGCTCCTCTGAAGGGCCTGGGTCACTTCTCCAGCTCTGTCCTCTGTAGCACTCCGGTCTCCGGTTGATCCACTCTATTGTTGCTGCTGTTCTTGGTGGTCATCCCATGGTACTGGTGTCTTCAATATGCTGGATTTGTTCCATGCAACTAGGCTTCACCAGTAGTCTCTCTTAGGCTCTCTTCATGGTGCCAAGCCACAAATCCTTTGCATGACCCCTTCAGTCCTGGGCCATCAACGGCAACTGAGGCTGCACCTTCACCGATGTCCATCCCTGACCTCCCACAGTGACAAGCCACAGCTGCTCTCCGTGACGCCTTCATA
The DNA here is from genome assembly GCF_021556685.1 of Rattus norvegicus. Taxonomy (NCBI): domain Eukaryota; kingdom Metazoa; phylum Chordata; class Mammalia; order Rodentia; family Muridae; genus Rattus; species Rattus norvegicus. The sequence continues at coordinate 87,584,812 of NC_141549.1, forward strand.
TCTTCAACACCAGTACCACCTGGGTCACTTGTACACATTACCAAGTCTAGTTGCAGCATGAGGTACAGCAATGGCTATCTCTGGAACATAGTTTCTTTGCATGCTCAGGAAATGCTTCTCAGATTTTTACCTCAGTAATATGGTCTCTTCTTAATCACCATTAATTTCTTAGCTCCAGCTAAGCATCATCAATTATCCCAGTAGCCCTTTCCATTCTTGACTCTAAAGCCAGAGCCACATGGCTAAAGCTGCTAATTTTGGCTGCTTGCTGGAGCTGGAACATGGCCCCATTGTTCTATTACATTATCACCAGCTTTCTGTTTTTCAACTCCTTCCCTGCCTAAGCTTTGTTGTCCTTGAACTTGCTCTGTAAACTGACCTTGAACTCAGAGATCTGCATGCCTCTGTCTCCTGAGTTCTGGGTTTAAAGGTGTGAACCACCTCGCTTGGGCCTAAGATTTTCAATGGCCACCTTTCCTCAAATTCTGGATCAGAAGCCTGCGTCTTCCAGACTCAGGATGTATTGTCACAGCTGTGCTCTTCATTTCTCGATTGTACTTCATTCTAGATTGAAAGTCCAGATGAAAACAATCACAGAGTCCCTTGTTCAACTGCAGAAGCATAATAAACTCCGAAGGTGGGGTCTTTCCTCACAGTCCCTTAATCCATGTATCTCCTGGAACACGGGCTTTAGCTCCCTTCGGCTTCCTGGTGCCCCTTTAATACCTGAACCATACATTTTGTATTTTCCCTTTCTTGGCTTGCTCCTTTTCATCCAAATGCTTTTAATAAGAGTAAGCTTCAATAGCCACATAACAGAATTCATACCAGCCTGTTTTGAGACTTCCTTAGCCAATGCAATTAATCTAAGTCTCTCCACCTTAGCCTCAGGTGGACTTTTCAGACACGGGTGAAAAGCAGTCATATATTTCATCAAAATATCACAAGAACAGTAGATAGAACACATACTAAAATTCTACCTCATTAAAACAACTTGAGCCAGGTCTGCACAGTGCAAATCACCCTCAGCACTATAATGTCTTCAATATTCCTACTTGGATGGTCTATTAAGCCTCACTTAAAGCATCCCACTATTTTCCAAAGTTCCCAAACCCACATTCCTCCAAACAAAAACATGGTCAGGCCAATCACAGCAATATCCCAATCCCCAGTACCAACTTCTGTCTTAGTTAGGGTTTTACTGCTGTGAACAGACACCATGACCAAGGCAACTCTTTATAAAGGACAACATTTAATTGGGGCTGGCTTACTGGTTCTGAGGTTCAGTCCATTCTCATCATGGTGAGAAGCATGGCAGTTTCCAGGCAGGGATGGCACTGGAGTAGCTGAGAGGTCTACATCTTGTTCTGAAGGCAAACAGGAGAAGACTGGCTTCTTAGGAAACTAGGAGGAGAGACTAAAAGCCCACCCCCCACAGTGATACACCTACTCCAACAGGGCCACACCTACTCCATCCAGGCCACACCTCCTAACAGTGCCATTTCCTGTGTCAAGTATATCCAAACCAGGATAGTTTATTTGCTCTGAGATGTGTTCTCAACTTTTATTGTCTACTCAAGCAGGGAGGGGCCTGCTGAATTTTGTTCAGTTTCTGGGACTTCCTGAAACTAATGTGAATATTTACCTTCCTATTTAGGTAGCTTCCTGCAGGATGGAATGTTCTAATCTTAGAGGAAGCAGGGGTAGGTATGTATAGGATCAAAGTGCACAGCATACTTTATGAAACTGTTATAATGAAGCCTCTGCTCTTTCTAGGTAGTATACATCAATTTTTAATTTCAAATAAAACCAGGTTTTTCCTAATGAAAAACTTTATTGCAGGGCGAAGGACACCATATAGAGATCCACAGGGAGCATACTCCACCACGTTGGCTCCTCTCTCTCCCTTTCTTGTTTACTTCAGATTGACTACATCATGGCATACAAACAATGGCTGTCTGCCCAATTGGACAGGATCTAGCTCTCCAGAGACAGGTGTGTCCTTTAAAGGGCAGCACCGCTCAGATGAACTTGCACCTGCCCAGAGGAGCTCACCTATTAAAAAAAAAACTAAATAGAAAGATGTTACCAGCTTTCCTGGTTCACTGATGATGTCAAATGCCCTGACAGAGGGCCAAGCAGAGGAGGCTCGCAATTACATGGGACACATCATTGTTTAAAGGAAATCCAGGTAGAACTCAAGCAGGTGCTCCATCATACTCACAGTCAAAAGGAGAGAGAGAGAGAGAGAGAGAGAGAGAGAGAGAGAGAGAGAGAGAGAGAGAGAGAGAGAGAGAGAACACTTCCTCGCTTGCGGGCTTGCGGGCAGCTATCTTTCTTCATTCTCCCATAGTTCAGAGCCTCCCACCCCTGGAATGGTGACACTCAGAATGGTCTGAGACTTCCACATAAATTAACAGCCAAGGCACTCTCCTAGAGGCATGACCACAGACCAACCTGATTTAGATAATTCCTCAAAAGATTCTCTTTGCAGGCAATTCTAGGGCATGCCGGTTTGACTTAAAACTCACCTACACGTTGGGCATCTGGAATTATTAATAAGAGCAGTATAATGCTTGAAATTATAAAGTCAGTTTGATAACAAATGCTCACGCCTGAAAAGCACAAGAGCTACAATCTCGAAGAACTATTGAGGTTTCCAGGAGAGCTAGAAAGATGTCCCCCCCCCCCCCCCCCGGCATCCTGCCTAGTTCTGGTACTCAGAAAGCCGACTTACCTATATTCTTTTTCAAAGTATTATTGTTCAGTCTTATGTCAACTTACATATGCCATTCATTTGTTTTCTCTGTGTGTCTCACCACAACGCCTGACTCCAGAGAACAGACTTCACTGCTACCTTTGGCTGCACTGACTGGCTTGGCTTCCTCGTTCTTATTTCCCAAAACTTCTAGCTTAACCAGAACAGGGTTTAGATATTTGGTTATCAGATCAGTATTTCCAATTTCAAAGACATTTTTGGAAACTGAACAGATGCCAGCTCTTGCGAAACACACACACACACTCACACACACACACACACACACACACACACACACACACACACACACAGGGCAGGGTTCAGAGGAGCCTTACCACTGAAAAAGAGGAGAAAAAAATGAGCAAAGACTGGGTCAAAGGTCACCTAGCAGCCGCCAGCTGTTCTAGGAAGGGACCCACCCAAGCCTGGTAGGAGGCTCAAGTTCACCTAAATGGTAGAGTTCTTTGCTGCATTCCTCACATACATGGTGCAGCTTGCAGGTCAAGCTCTGCAAAAAGTTAAGCCAACATTTCCCACTTGGAAGACATCACAGCTTTCCCTCTCTTGGATTGGATTATGGAGATCAAGAAAGGCCACTCAAAAATAGTATTGGCACTTCTCTTCATCCAAGAAAGGACTCGTGTTACAATATTAGGTATTAAGATTTTTGTGTTACCCTCTAATTTCTAAATTTCATGGTTGTTAAATGCAGTATAGCATCCTGGACGGAACGTCAACTCCCAAGTTGCAACTGGTGTTGCGTTCCTAGATGAGCATGAGTCTGGATGTCTTCGTGTGGCCTGGTGCCACAGAGTTAAGGGAAGCTGGACGGAAGTATTCCCAGAGGCTCTGAACTATCTTTGCAACCCTGTATAATTCAAAACCGATTCCAAACTGAGAAGTCTGTGTAACACGGATAAAAAACAAGGCAAAGTGACCCAAGTTGTCCGATCATTATTTGGCAATAAAGTACAGATATTTCTTTCAGGGTTGTGAATTTTAAATGATCCTAGTCCTTGTTCTCTTGTGATCTTTGGGCCCCTCTGCCCTCCCTTATGTCTCATAATTGTCCCTGTTTCCACCTCTGCTTTGCCACTGCTACTGTTGCAGGAGCTTTGATAAATGTTATGCGCAGAATAGTCAATACAATGTTTCTTTAAAAGAGCTTTGTCTTTTTAGAATCTAAAACAGTTATTTCAACTTTCCCTGTAGACAGACAAGTGAGGAAATGCTGAAGTTTGATCCTGGGGTCCCGTGCATGCAAGGCAGAAGCTGGACCAATGAGCTGCCTCCTCCGGTCCCGTGCATGCGAGGCAGAAGCTGGACCACTGAGCTGCCTCCTCTTTCCTTGTTTTATTTTGATTTGAGGCAGGATTCACTCGGCTGCCTCAGGCAGGGACTGAACTCATCATGTGATCCTCCTTCCTTAGCTCCAGAGTAGCTGGGATGACAGGCTAATTTCGTTTGCCCATAAGCTGTTTGAAAGAAGTCACCTTCGTAGGCTCTAAAGATATTCTTATGTGGACTGTGAAACGGATAAAATCATAGCTTGTGAAGGGTCAAAGCACAGGCCAATGTGAGGGCAGTTTTAAGGAAACTGGATTATGTAATATTTTCAGATTATGCTGCTTTAGGTTTTTCTCTTATTATTATTAAGAATCTTTCCAAACACATTTAAAGGATTAAGAGTGAATTGTTGGTTATGATAAGCTATTTGGCAATTGTTTAATCCTGGATTTCCCCACATTTCTGTTTATCGTATTGCAATAAAATGACCTTATAAAATGCACTAAGCTTAATAAAATATAATTCAAATTCAAAATAACTTAAAAAAGTATGCCAAAATGCTGTTTTAAAATTAAGTAAAAGTACTCTATCCCCAGAGGACTCAGAGGACTTGTGTGGGTCTGCCTTTCTCTTCTACTGCTGTCAGAAGAGAGAGAATGGAGATACCCACAGCTCAGAAACAGATGTAAGCAGTTCCCAGTAAAAGCCTCAGCGGACACTTGTGAAAGTAAAAGGAACACACCAAGGTTAGTTCAAGTCCAAGAAAACAGTCAGAACAACCAGGTGTAACAAAATTTACAAAAATAAACACGCTTTTATCAATAAAAAAATAAGACTCCAGTAAACCAATAGAAAATCCTTGTGTTTCAGATAACTTTTGTGGATTAGTAGATAATCACAGTGGTCACTGATAAAGTACGTTTCCCTAATTCAGAAGGAGAGTATAGGAAACAAGAGTCGATACTTTAATTGTCCAGGAACAGGAGACATTTCCCTTCCTTGAGACTCAGATCTGCAACTTTCTTATCTTGGATTTATGAGTATTGGGGAAATATAAATGAAGAAAAAACAAAATATGTGTATCATATATTGACAGTACATTATTCTTTAAATTTTACAAATTATTAATTAATTTTCCTCTTCCAGTTTCGTCAGCCTGAAATATTTGGATGCACAAAATCACAAACCTATAAAATATGCAAATGTGAAAATTATTTAAAATATATCATTATAGGATATTTAACCTAGTCTCTCTCTCTCTCTCTCTCTCTCTCTCTCTCTCTCTCCCCCCCTCCCCCACTCCCCCTCTCCTTTTTCTTCCTATGTAGCCCTGTTGGTCCAGAACTTTCCATATAGATCAGGCTGGGTGTTGAACTCACAAAGTTCTGCCTGACTCTACCTCCCACGTGCTGGCATTAAAGACATACACCATAATTCTCTCCTATTCTTTACTCTTAAACCTTTTAAAATGAGTCTATGTCCTCTTTAGAATGGCAAAGTTATTTTTGAAACCAGTCTTTAGGAAGCCTGGAAGTGTAGGAGACATGACTTAAGATCACTGTGGCACCCTGCCTGACTGTGTATTGATGTCCACTAAAATGTAAAACTACTTAGTCCATATGAAGCAGAAGGGTAGAGGAAGAAGCTGGCGATAAAACTATCTCACATAAATTCAGTCGCGTATAAAGAACTTGATGCCCCAAGTTCACCAGCACAAGCATTCTGGAGAACACTTTCATGCTTTTGTTTGAGACAACAGCCTGAAGCGGGATGGAGAAAGGAGGAAGTTATACCAGTGTGAGAGGCTTTACCACAATAAGAGACACAGGATTAATAGGTTAGGAGCAAAGGGACACTTAGTCAAAACAAGAGGCAAGTAAAGGGGATCGTAGCTTGCTACTTAGGGAGCCAGGGGCTTTAACTTAAACCAGCGGAAACAAGAATCTCTTTAATAAACACACCACACCTCTCTATAGGTTTGAAGAAAATACAAGACGCAGTGCAAGTATTTACATCAACGTCAAATTGTAAAAAAAAAAAAAAAAAAAAAAAAAACATAGGCTAGATAGCCAGCCAATCGACAAAACTTAAAAAAAACATAAAATTGAAAGTAAAATAAGAACACGTGAAAAATATTTACAATTAGAGAATGGGGTTCACACTTAAACTTGAGAAGCAAGGCGAAGCTATAAAACTATCAAAATGAAGGTATAAGGACGGAATGCTAATGAGTACATAGAAACCTGTGACCCAAAGAGTTCAGAGTAAGAAAGTCGAATAATAAACTATGGTTCTATCGAATGCATAATTCCTCAGAAACAAGAGATACACAAAAAATTTGTGTGTATCTTGTATCAATCACAGTAACAATAAAATAATTATTTAAAAGACAAATAGTAGATTAGACCAAGGGAATTACTAAGAAGTCTGTGAGATACTTGTTGTAAAATAAAAAACAGAATAAAGCAGGGTATAGTGCTTATACAGTTATATGTACTGTGATTATGAGCTATTATTACATACACCGTAATATATAGCATGTGATGCTCTGTAACTGTGTGCTATTATTCCCTCATTGTGGCATGTGTGCTAGTATTGTATACATCGCACTATATATGCTAAAATCATTTCAGCAAAAAAAGATAGAAGGTCACTCACACTGAATACAGTAAATTTCAAATTTGTGCAAAATGTTTAGTTCTGCAGTGCATGTAATAACTCCACGCACTCTTTTAGCATGTAACTTAGAACTCAATAATTTTTGTTGTTTATTTTTAAGTCACTTAATAACTTAAAGTTAATTTTAACTCAGTTGAAATTATTTTAACTTATTTTTAGGTATTTTTAACTCGGATTATCGGGTAAATTTTTTATAAGAATAAAAAAGCAGACAACAGCAGGGATGTGTTAAATCGTATTGCTAACAGACAAGTATTGCTTCTTTTTCCCCCATGAAGTAAGAAGAAAAGTTCATTTTTAGTAGCTCCCAACTCTGCAAAACGCTAGAGAATGGACAGAAATCACCAAAGCCACAGCAGAATGATTACGCGGGAATTATGTTGCATGTGGCAAGGGTACATTACAGTCTTTGCCATTTCTGTGTGGTTTGCACCTGCCCCCACCGTGTGAGTGTGCGCGTGTATGTGTTAAGAAAAAAATTAGTAAACCCTCATAATGCAGGGTTTGTCCTACCTCAACTTTGCTAGAACAAGGGAAATCTGAAAAATGCTAGGGAATGGCTTCTTAACCAAGATCCAGGTGGTCACATGACTCTGCGGTGACAGGAAGAACTCTGCTGCTAAGTTCTTGAGCACACCATCACTGTGAGGGATACGTGCACCCTATCCTCCTGTCCACATGCCCTGCTCAGTGTAGGGGAAGGCACGCCACGCAGCCTATTGCATTTGCTACAAAGCCACACAAAGTGCTTTGCTCACCGCCGCCGCCGGGCGGGTGCAGGTGTGCACAGCACCGCCCCAGCTCCTAACTGCTGTGCCCCAGTCATACCTGTTTCCTCCGGTCCCTGGAAAGCGCGTCTGTTCCTTTGGCCTCGGCTGGAGTTGTGGGGTCCAGGAGCTGCGGGTGTTGGGAGCTGGGAATAGAGACAACCAGTTACTGGACAGCAGCAGAGTGTCATACCTGGTGCTCCTGCACAGGCAGAGCGGGGGAGTGAACTCACTTTGACTCCCGCGGACAACCCTGGAGCCCCCGGGGCGGCGGGTGTCGCTGAACTTCGGTAGCTCTGCAGCTCCATGCGCAGGCTCATCAGGTCTGCTTGCAGGACAGCCAACTGGTACAAGGACATCGCTGTGAAACTGCTGGACAACAGAGCCAGCAGGAGGGTAGCAGCCAGCAGCCGTCTGTCCCTGCAGATCCCAACCCAGGCACCCTCCTTCTGCGGAGTGATGGGAACATATCCCACTTTCATATCTTCTCCTTTCTCAGGGCAAAAACAGAGGCGCGGTGGTGGCAGGTTCTTTGCAGACTTATCCATTCCAAGAGGAGCACTTTGAAGGTCTGGGCCTTTGGAGTAAGTGACCATGGGGGTAGGTCATTTCCTGTCATCTGTGTCTCAGGAGGCTGCCCTCAGAGCATGGCACTCTCCTGACTTTCTCTCTTCTGCATCTTTTGCTACCCTGAAGTAGGTTCTCTGGCTCTGGCCTTCCATTGATTGCTCAATCTGTCTTCCGCATTTCACTTTCAGTTTTTGTAAGATTTTTCATTCTATCTCAATATAGTCCTGTTTGTGGGAGATATGAGGCCTCTGACACGACGGCTGGGAGCAGCTTGAGATTCAGACTGGCTTACTCCAGACAAGTTTATCGAAGGTGCTTTCCCTTCGGCATGCCCTTAAGAACTGTCTACTTGGAGCCACATGGTTTCTAAGGAAGAGGAAAGGGGACACTGAAGGCCTAGTGGTGTAATAAAGGATAATTAATGTGCAAGTCAGATAAGCCCAGTGCTCGAGCATGAACTGCATTTGGCTGCAGGACAAGGAAGCTAACAGCTCCCCGGTGGAAGACGAAATGGAGTGTCATAAAGCGGAGTGAACTCCACCCGAAGTTCTCTGCTCTCATCTTGACATGACAACGAAGAGAACGTGGTAGAGATCTATTTAAGGCCACACTGGGGACTCTTTAAATGTGGGGTGGATTACAGGGAAGCATGGCTTCCTCTTTGCCTTTGAGACTCGGTGTCAGAGAGCTGTTAGGCTCAGATCTCTCTCTCTCTCTCTCTCTCTCTCTCTCTCTCTCTCTCACACACACACACACACACACATACACGCACACACACACATACGCACATACGCACATACGCACATACACACATGCACATACATGCACACACACAACGCACATACACATGTGTGCACATACATATGCACACACGCACACACACATGCACACACACACACGTGTGCACACACATGCACACACGCACACACCGTGACCTGTGCTAGGAGCTGATGTAGGATCTCCACATTGATGGCACTCATTTCACAGCTATGGACACAGAATGTCTTCAGTCTGTGCTTGGGCTTGGTGACATGCAGACACTGTTTCATTCATTTTAGTCTTTCCTGGTCTGGAAGGCTGGTTGGGGGCCTGGTACCTCAACATCCATTTATCTTTCAGTATAGGCCATTGAGGATTTAGCTTAGTCACTGTATAAACTTCAGGCTGCTGGGGTTTAGCCTTATGCTGCCTTCCCTCCTAAGCTTAAGAAGAAAATCTCAGAAACAAGGATGCACAGCTGCAAGAACTCCAGAGGGAGGCTTCCCAGCCACCCATCCTGCTTCTGTGCCTGGCTTTCCCTATGTCAATTACAGAATTAGATCAGTTTCTTTCTTCCTTTCTTTCTTTCTTCCTTTCTTCCTTCCTTCCTTTCTTTCTTTCTTTCTTTCTTTCTTTCTTTCTTTCTTTCTTTCTTTCCTTCTTTCTTTTTCTTTTCTTTTCTTTTCTTTTGCAAGACATGGTTTCTTTGCATATCCCTCGATGTTCTGGAACTCTCTCCATAGACCAGGCTGGCCTAGAACTCAGAGACCACCCCACCTGCCTCTGCCTCCTAAGTGCTGGGATTACGGGTATGCACCACCACCACAGCACAGAGGGAGGATTCTTGCTGTGGTACTCAGTGCTAAAATTGGTATTTTTATGATTGTCACAGTAATATCTGCAGGGGGTCCCCACCAAGACACATCTTCCCTTTTGCAAAGTGTCAAAAAGAAATGCTGTTGGATTGTCATTTCCCAACTCATCCCCGAGTGATGCTAGGAGTCTTCTTCATTGGGACTGCAGGCTTTCCTTTCTTTCGTTATGTGAGTTCTAAAGAACTTTGTAAGCCAGTGGCTGCAATCTTTACCCCCCAAACGAGCTGTTCTCTAATCTCCAAAGTGAAAATAGGATATTAAGTATGTGGGTGACTTTTCTTTTTTTTTTAAATTTTTAATATTTTATTTATTTATTATCTATGAGTACACTGTAGCTGTCTTCAGATACACCAGAAGAGGGCATCAGATTTCATTACAGATGGTTGTAAGCCACCATGTGGTTGCTGGGATTTGAACTCAGGACCTCGGGAAGAGCAGTCAGTGCTCTTAACCACTGAGCCATCTCTCCAGCCCCGTGACTTTTCTTTAGGTCTGACATCAAACGATATTTGGGTGACTGAGCTTCAGTCCAGCATCACAGGCAATGACTACTGGTAGTAATAGGGACCTCCACTCAGAGACTAAGACATTAAGACTCACTCATGAGACTTAATGGTAGGATTAGAATTCCACCACATGATAGGCCGAGATAGGAGGATTGTGAGTTCAATGTTAGCCTGGGCTCCATAGTAAAACACTGCTTCAAAATCAAGCACATATCTCAGTCATGTTTTATTACCAAATGACGTACAGAAATTAAATGACTAGAAGGAGTGTGAGACCAAGACACAGCACCTTCCTCTTGGGTCTCTGTATAGTTTATTCAGAGGGAGTTATCTAGCCGGGCTAAAGGACACCCTTCATCTTTTCTACTCGATTAGGGAAAGAACTTCATGGTCAAGCTCCTTAAGTTAAAGCCCAGGCAATCTGAGTTCAGGTCATTTTAGAATAAGCATCCGATGTTGATTCAGGGAGTGGTGTCACTGGGTATCAATGGCTACTGTTTAAAAAAAAATGGTTGCCAGGGAGCCTCCCTCTGGCTGGCAGGCACCATTGTTGGCATAACCACTGCAGAGTTCACACCAAAACAGCTCCTTCACATTTATGACTCTTTGGTTTCTTAGGAGATGAACAAGACAAAGTTATCTCTCCCTAACTCAAAGGTTTGTTTCCTGCACAGGAAATGGTTTGATGATTTAATCAGAGCTTTGCTAGGTGAAGCTCAGCACAGCACTGGTGTGTCCGTTGTCCTTAGGCGGTTTATGGGTGTCCGTCACGTAAGGCCTGTCAGTTGGAACGCCAGATAGTTCGACCTTGTTTTAATGCACTGAGTTAGTCTGCATTGGGTTGTTGAGGACATTCATACTCGGTTTTCTTGAGAAGGGGTTGCCGCTTCCTGTGGGTTTGTTGTTTGTTCGGGATGCTGGGATGTTGCTATTTCTCCTCTACTAGTATTGGCATCGTCCTGATTGACTGATTGACCATGGCTGATGCAAGCTCTCCTTTCTTCCTGCACTGCTCTCATGTGTCATTGTTTCCTGTGCCTCACTGAATGTGTGGTTCGTGCCTTAGGTGTCACCCACTCTGGAGGAGGGCCTTCTATGCTCAGTCAGACCTTCCAGAGAATGCCCTGACACCCGTCCAGATGTGTCTCTTTGGGTATGTCTTTATGGTTGGTTCCGTTCTACTTCTCCTCTTTATTTTGTCCTTTATTGTGGGTCTTCAGCAGTGTTCCTTGGTCACTCTTTTTCTTGTTCGTTGACAAGACCACTAGGCTATTTAACTGCCATAAACTGCTTGGTAAAAATTCAATTCCGTCTGAGAGATTTCTTATTATTGATATATAAAAATATGAAAATTTAGTTTGAATTTTCATTTTCACTGAGATGTTATTTCAAAGATATTTGGTAGGGTGTTGTTTTAATTTTTAGGAATGTTTATGACCTTTCTCGTTAATTTATAGTTCCCTGTATTTTATTAAGATTATTCCTCAGACTGCTTCCTTTATGAGACTTTAGATATTGGGAGGCAAGACATATCCTTGATAATTTTATTCTAACATAAGACAACTCATTTAATTCCAATCTAAAATATCTCCTTTAATTAATAAGTAAATAATTTTGGTTTGTATGATCAGACTAACCAATAGAGAAAGTTTCCCATACGTAATTATTTTTCTGCACAGCTACCATGTTTTTCTGTGTTTTTTTCCTTGTGGTTACTGAGGAAATTTCATGTGGTATCATCATTATTGATTATGTATGACTACATATAATATTCGATACATTACTCAAAATTGAAGCTATAATAACATGTCTACTAGAACAATAATTATTCTGAGAACAATTATTATTATTATGTGAGAGCATGAGTCTATAGTTCATGTTAGTCTGTGAATCTGAAATGAGTTTCTAAGACACCTTGAACAGAAAATTATTGCATGGAAAACAAAATTATAGTGAAAAATATGTTCAAAAGAATTAAACACACATGCTGGCTAATTGTTCATCACTGCAATCACAACACAAGATAAAAAAATGACTTATGAGAGGGTTGATTTTGCCTCGGGACTTCACCAGAATAGTGGACAAAAAGGAGTGACCAGTTGCCTTAGGCCTCTGCTGTAGTATCTTTCCACCATGATGGTCTGTGCTTTCATATCAGGAACCAAAAGGAAATCCTAAGTCAGTAGTTGGTGCCGCAGCAAAAGAAAAGCAACTGGAACCCCAAGGAAGGTGTCAGTGGGTGACTGCCTCACTTTCGAACTTTGCTGCCAACAGACCCCACACATGTCATCTATGCTGGCCCCTACGACAGCAGCATTTGTAATGTTTGCCCTCTAACTCCAAACTCGATGCTACACGTTTGATAATCCTTGATGTTGCAGATGGCCCAAGTGCCATTTGAAGATTTAATCCAGTCATGGTCTGGTCACCAGTTCCCCAGCTCTACACTACCCTACCCTCCTGTGTGTGCTAAGTCTCTGCTTTCTTTGGGTTCAGGGGTCATTTGCAGGCCAGGAAAGTCTTCCTAAGTCACAATTTTTAATCACTTCTGGCACAACTCTGTTCTCACAAGTCAGATGCAGATTGCCAGGATTGGAAACTGCTACCTTTGGGGGCATTATACCCAACTGAAAAAACCAAGGGTCACCTGTCAATTTAAATATATCATAAATCATTTTTCTATAAAAGACATTGCTCAGATTAATAGAGAAGGCTTGAAAGGGAGCTGAAAATTCAATGGCAATAATGCAGTTTGTGTTTTGGTTTTAAGGGATGAATTGAGTTTATGAAAGAATATTTGAAATATATGAAAGTAAACTGGCTGTGGGTGACTGGTCACTAAGTTGACAGCTTAGGTATGACTTTGGAGAAGTTACTTTTATTGTTTGTTGTGGTTTGCAGCATCTCTCACGTAGGGCCCTCTGTGGGAGGCTTGTTGGTACTGTTGAAAGGTGATGGATCATACGGTGCCAACATTGTCAATGGATAAGGTCACTGAACTCAGAGATGAACTGGTCATCAGGAGGCAAGGCCCAGTAGAAGAGCATGCTTTCAGGATCTTTCTTGTTCCAGGGCATTAAAGCTGTTTCCCAGTGCTGGGAACTGAGCAACCATGGACCGAGACTTTCAAATCATGGGCCAAAGAAAACTGTCACTCCTTAGTTTTTCTCCATTACTTTGTCAGAGAGATTAAAACACACACACACACACACACACACACACACACACACACACACACACACACACACACACACAGTATTTCCCCCTTTTCTATAAGTTCATGAAAGTTCAAAAACTATGAAAGAACATAGTAAAAAGTTGTGTACAGAATAAGGAAGTGGGACAGGACCTATGGGCTCCCCAAACAGCCTGACAATTTGAGGCTCAAGCAGGAAGGAAAAAAAAATCCATGAAGTTCTACAGGACAGCTCAGCGTCACATTCCAACATCTTACTTCCTTGTTCTGGCTGGTTTCTGCTTCTCAGTAGAACATACTTTGCAGACATCGGCTTCTTAATGAACCTGGTAAGATTGGTTCTCAGAAGTACATGCTAGGTTTCTGGCCTTGCTTTTCAAAAGTCTCAGTCACTTGGTAGAAGGCAGTGAGTTACCCAGTGACCTATTTCCTTAAGTTTGAAGATATAAGCAAGAATAATTATTCTAGAAAGGGAAATAAATTATGCTATCACAGTGGAAACTTTATTTACTCCCCTTAGAAGACAAAACATGATTGCATACATAATTTACATGAATAAATTTGCATAGAAAGTCTTAATATGAGACTTCTCCTTTGAATATATGGATCACAGAAGCCACTCCCCATCTTGTATCCTAGTAAAATGGTTATGTGAATTCAGCACTAGTGATTTTTATTCCTAACCATGTTTATTTGAATGACTCTGCTTTAATAAGCATAATTACTGTTTACACTGGGCTATGGCCTTTATGATCATCATTACTCTTAGATTAGCTCTGACCTGTACACTGTGGTACTCATGAGCTTTGGAACATGATGGTGACTCAAAGACCACTGAGTCCAAGAACTTTGTTCCCGGCGAATGTGCTGGGAGATGCAGTCATTCACATCTCCCATGGCTGATCCATGCAGTGGGGCCTTCTTATATGAGCGTTTGTTCATTCGCTGTTTATGGAATCTTACTTCCCTATTTGAGAAAAGGGAATTGTTTCCAAATTCATAAATTTTATAATACAGGTTTTATGATCTAAATATACACTTGGTGTCTGAAACTCAAGATGCTAGTGACTAATTCACAAGATACCCAAATGTTAAGTCATGGTAGAGGGTTGACATAGAAATGGACTTCAATGGGAAGTCAGTTCTCACTGATCTGTAGGTCTACTCAGTAAAAATTCCACTGTTGAATTACTTTTACCACTTTGGGCTCCTGGAATATGAGTCAACAGACTTGGGGGCTAAGGAAAGAGTATTTTGTTCCTCACCATTGTGGAAGCCTGGAAGTCCAAGGTCAAGGTGAAAGGTCATCTACTGAGGGTGCCGCTGGGCTTGAAGGCAGCTATCCCTCCTCCTTTCTCAGCTTCCAGAAGGCAGAGGACTACCCACCTCTTTTTCATCTCACATCAAACCCAGCTGTCACTTCCTCCTTGCCCTAATTACCTCCTAAAGTCCCTTTCTAATGCCATCCACTGAAAACTGAGGTACCAGTACACGCCCTGGAAAGTCCAACATGCAGAGTGCGACAGTCCTGACTCAAGATTACAAACCCTTGTCCCCACCCTTGCTGGCTCTGACTCTTGTTCTTACGCAGTTTTATAATGCCATGCCCAAACTCACCTCAGGAAAATGCCAGCAAGTAACATTTACATGTGTTTTAAAATTAATGGCAATAACATTAAGAGAACTACAGGTACAGTGAAAAAAAATCCAAGTTGGGACATAATGACTACCTCTTGTGTGTATCACCTTCCTCCCGTGGCCCCATTTCTGATCAATATTGTCTTACTAGGCTTACTGACGTCTGATGTTGATTTTCAGTCCACCAGCTTTTCCCTCTACAACCTTCCTTCAGTGTGCCCTTTCTGGGTTTGTCTCTAGCCTTATTGACATCTGCCCACCAGTATCCATCTCACAAGCTCTGGCTTTTCCTTGGTATATTCTGCTTTTGTCTTTTCCTCATCTGTACGATGGAGCTATCAGCATTTCCTGGAAATTTAATCACATGAGGAATTTCCAACATTTCTATGTAAAATGTGTGTGAATTCAGCTTCCAGATTTGTTAGTTGTTGGCTGTTGCTCTAGGTTCCAAACTGTATGAAGTGAATTTTTATACTAATTGTTTCTTTGTGCTTCCTTCCTTCTGGTGTTGGGGGCTGGCTTAGTAGCGGGTGAGGACAAAGAGTCTAGGACCCACTAGGTGCCGAAAATAGAAAGCAGTTGTCAGGTTAGGAGGGAATAACTGTTGCAGGAGGAAAAGAAAAACAGGTATGTAGCAGAGACCTACATGAGTATAAGCAACCTTAGGTTGAATGTGATGGACACTCACAAAAAGAGAAACCATGTTCTGAGCTTCCACAAAACTGAGCCAGGCTCTCAGAGGCACTTACAGACAGAAGCGCCAGGTTTGAGTCAGAGAATAAGTCCAATTCATGAATAAAAATGTGAAGTTTGATACACCTTTATGAAGCAGCCAACAGCCAGGAAAGATGGCCTTCAATCTGAGATGCGCCACTGAACACCCATGGTAGAGGGTGAAGGAGTACCCTTCAAGGTTAGGATTGAGTTGTAGTCCCTTCAGCTATAAGAATGGCAAAATGGCAGTTGAAGAGGTGGCTAAATGGTTAAGGGCACTGTTGCTTGTCCAGAAAACCCAGATTTGATTCCCAGCACTAACTTGGCAGCTCACAAACACCTATAACTCTAGTTCCAAGGGATTGGATGCCCTCCTTTGTCTTCAGAGAGCACTATACAGATGTTCAATAGACAGACATGCTGGCAGGTAATACATGTGAAAGATATTTTTTAAAAAATGACAGAATGATGCTGAAAGGGACCGGATATAGATCTCTCTTGAGAGACACATCCAGAGCATGTCCAATACAGAGGTCAATGCTAGCAGCAAACCACTGAACTGAGAACAGGATCTCCCTGGGGGGATTTAGAGGAAGTATTGAAAGAGTTGAAGGAGCTTGCAACCCCATAAGAACAACAATGCCGCCAACCAGAGCTTCCAGGGACTAAACCACTACCAGAAGACTATACATGGACTGACCCAGGGCTCCAACTATGTATGTAGCAGAGAATAGCCTTGTTGGGGTATCAGTGAAAGGGGAAGCCTTTGGTTCTGCTGAGGTTGGACCCCCAGTGCAGGGGAATATGGGGGGGGCAGTAAGGAAGATGTATGGGGGGGAATACCCGTATGGCGGAGGGGGCGGGGAGGGGATGGGGGCTTATGGACAGGAAATCAGGACAGGGAATAACATTTGAAATTTAAGTAAAGAAGTATATCTAATAAAAATTTTTTAAAAAATGACAGAATGGAAATATTGGTCATAAGTTCTCAATAAATGTCAAGTATAATTTCAGCAATGGTATAGCAGAACTGTAGAGAGGAGGAGGCAGCAAGTTGGTTCTCAAGTTAGCAGGAAGCATTTTAGAACTTCTCAGCCATTCCTCCAGCCTGTCATTATAAGAGAATCAGGAAAGCATGAGGTTTGTTGAGTGTGCTGGGTCTCTGCAAGAAGCCACACATGTAACTTAAGTAAATAGTTTGTCACACGCTAACTTCTAAATTCCAGTTCTTGGCAACTGCTTGAAGTGATCTAGTGAGTCCACTTTGGATTCAAATTTCAGCATCCATTCCATTTTTCATTGAGTGTTTCATTGAGTAAGTTAGCAAAGGTGTTCTAAATTGAGACTGAGCGGGGATGTGGTGGGAGAAAAATCTTTCTGTGAGTGCCCCAAGTCAAGTTACTTACCTGTTGTTTAAAAGCTTATGATGTGGTGACAGGAGCCCATTAACACCTTGTTTCTAAGCATTGTTTCTAAGCATTCAAGCACGACCTTCTCCATCCCTATCCCTCAGTAAATCAGCTCTATTAATTTCCTAACTTGCTAGAATGTTGCAGGAAGTTAAGACAGAGTTGAAGAGTTAAATATGAAATGTTCAAAGCAGCGATCCAAAGTCTTCTACATTTTGAGTCCAGGCTGTGTATATTTGACAGCACAGGAGTGACGGCTTCCATTACATTTTTTCACAGCACGACAGTCTGCAAAAGTGATTTATCCTGATGCTTCCTTTGGATGGATTAAGGCATACCATACACTTCCAATCAGCCATCTTGGATGGGCACTACTCAAAGTCTTTTAAGGGAAAGCAAGATACAGACCCATAATGGTGAACTGTAAGACTATTTTAATCATCTGGAATCATCAACTAAAACACAAATGGGAGGAAAACAACCATCAAAATTTCTTAGAGTATTTTATGAAGTCTGAAGACAAGGAGACAGTCCAACAACAACCATATGACTGAAAAGATGTTTGGGGCTTAGGAACTCAGCAGCAGTTCATATGTAGAAATGTTTTTGATTATCAGCCTAAATGCACAAAGGACTGCTATATTCTTGGGAAAAGGAAATGCAAACATTTTCATCCACACGATTAGAATAAGATTCATTACTTTCAGTGAAACTCGTGGTTTTATTGAACCGTTAGATAACTTAACGTCCTAAGATAGACTTTACATGAATAGAATTCTTAAAAAGACTGAATACAAACTATCTGACATTAATCAAGCTGTTCATGTATCAATTTATTGCATGTCAGTACAGAAAAATAGATAGTATACCTTAAGAGAAATGTAAAAAAAAAAAAAAAAGAAAGAAAGAAAAATGAACCAAAAACCAACCACAAAACCCCACAAATGTTTCCTTGCCAGGGTAAGCACATAGTTAAGAGGACATTAGAATTTGAGCTATAAAATTTTATTACTATTTCAAAGAAAATATGGCAACAACAAAATTATGGCTCAGATTATGAAACTGAACTAACTTACTTCATACTGAATGCTCCTATATGGAAGATGAATTTTAGTACATCTTGTATTGACAGAAATTGACATAAATGATGTTGCACACACATCTGTTAAATGTTTATATTGCACTTTTTGTCAAAAAGTGTGGGTTATACAGTTCTATCTTTTGTCTACTTTTTTAAAATACAAAATATAAATGGAGGTATATCTGTGTCATTGGCAAATGTTGACTAGAATAGGATGATCGCCTACCTGCTGTCAGACAAGGCAGCAGTGCTTCCGATGAGGGGAAGGGAGGTGCATATGCAATGAGAATACAGTTTTGCATTTTCTACTCTAGCAAGCTAGAAAATAGACCCCTGTTCTGTATCAATTCTAACTTTACCTGAGTCACATGACAATACCTAAGTAGACATTCCAAAAGAGTTACTTATGACTAATTTTTCTTTGCAGTTCTCTTTAAAATATATAATTGTCAAACATGATAGGATAGGATAAAGGCTTGAGGGATAATCAGAGGGCTCAAATATGTCAATGACAGCCTAGATCAATGGTTCTCAACCTTGCCAAGCCTGTGACCCTTTAATGCAGTTTCCTCATGTTGTCTGTTGTGACCCTCCAACCATAAAATTATTTGTTGCTACTTCCTAAATATAATTTTGCTGTTATGAATCATAATGTAAATATCTGATGTGCAGGCTGACTGATATGCATCCAATGTGAAACATGTCTACCAGGTCAACTCCCACCCAAGCCAAGCCTGACAGAAGGGCAAGCATCAGTAGGTGTAAACTTCAGGGACACTCCAGTGATGTCACCAGAACCATGATCTGTCTCAACACTAAGTGTCTCAGCTCATCCATAAGTGTCTCAGGCCAACATAAGCTGTTGAGTAACCCATTTTATAGTAACATTTAATGGATGTGTCACCACAATCAAAACTTTTAAGACACTTACATGAGGCACAAGGGTCACCTAAGTCTTGTTCTCTATTATTCTTTAAAATACAGAATTTAAGATTGTTTTTTAACTAAGTTCTTCTCTCACTCTCTATCATTCTTTAAAATATGGAGTTTAAGATTTTTTTCCCCTAAGTTTATCTTGTCCTGTTTAGGATGATTTTTGTATTTCCAAATTCATAGTAGCTGCATAACTTAAGATCATTTATCCATCTCTCAATGAGCCAGGAGTTGACAGACCACGGCATCCCCACCAACGATGAGTCTGAAGTGAAGGGGTGACGCCTGCAGTAGTCATGTTCCACTGAGACCACATGAGTTTTCAGAAATGATGCAGGGGTGCATCATGGCCCCTGACAGTATGAGTTTGTTTTCTATGCCTATTCATCTAAAGTACTCATATCAAATACATAGCTGGTAATGAGAGATGTTCTACATCCCTAAACATAGTTGTCTCTGCTGAGGTGAAGTGTTCGCTCTCGTAGGGCAAGGTGGTAGGTACACTTGAGTGCCGTTCTTCTACCCCTCAGGTCCCGATCAGCAAAAGCTGAACAGAAAGCAGCAGAGAAAACATCAAGGAAGGAGCAGCTGTCCTATTTCAGTGGATGATCCAAAAAACACATTGGTAAATGAATGAAAACAGAACTCCAATACAGTACCCTGTAAATGTAAAAACTAACTAAGTATGCCATGACAGCTCAGGTCTACACTCTGGCTGTTGCTACGTGTTGCCCTTTCAGCAGGCTGGTACTCAGGATCGTCATTCTACAGCAATGATTGACAAGGTGAAAAGCAGCCTTTAATTGTGGTGAATTTACACATACAAAATACACCCTCCATGACGAGTTACCAACTCTTTAAAAAACAAGACTCTTTACAATTAATAATTTATAGAAAAGCATTATTCTTTAGAAATTATACTTGCTATACATTATTGTTTTCTAAACATTGGCATAAAATGAAGGCTAAGAATGCTACTTGGCAAAAGTACTTCTAGCCCTATGTTCATGGAAAGTTTTAAATAAAGGTCAAGACTATTACTGTGCTCTAGCTGCTTGTGGAAGGTCAAAAAACACAGCTAAGCTATCTGCAATCATGGGTTGGAGCTGACCTAATGTGCAAGGGCTCAAGCCATCTACCTGGTGAGGACTGTGGGAAAGGACTTGGCAGGTTCCACCTCCTGACTGGAATGTTACCAAATGTTTCCAGGCTTCAAAGGGCTCATGTTGACAAGTACAACTTCCCACCTACAGCTCCTTAATTGCTACCTGTATAAGAGGCAGAGAGAAGCTTTGGAATCCTTCAATCCCACCAGTAAAGACTGACAAATTTTCCTAAGACTGTCCCTTTATACAGTCCATTACCCAGAACTGGAATATTAAGCCATACTTGGTTATTTGCTTTTTTGTTTTTCTTTCATCTTGAAAAAGTTGCAAAAAGTTCAATAAATGATGCTTGCCTCTGTCAGGTCAGGCACATCCAGGTACTGGGACTTCATTCAGATGAAAGCGTTGCATAAGGCTGTGTGCTCACATGTCTTGAGTTACCCTCACTCAACTATCGGCTAGTTCTAGCCCTTGCTGTGGCTGTTATTGTTTATCTGAAGATTCAAACTGACAGAGGCTAAAATTCTGTTTGCAACCAAAGTCACAAATGTTTAAAATGTTCAGTATACAAAGAAAGCTGCAGTACAATGCTAACTTCCTATCCCACTAGGCACGCTCCAGACAGCTCCTAACAAAAACACAGCACATCTATATTGGAAAAAGGTCCTGTTTATTATTAGGAAAAGCCGGATCTCAGTAGCAGCAGAACATGGAATCTGCTCACAGGCCTCACACTCATTCCTCACCAAAACAAAATAGAGTTTACATAAAAATAGATATAACCCAGGAAACCATGTACATTGGCATGTGACCAGTGCTATTTACATGAAAATATCGCGTTGCATAAGTGAGGAATAAACACCGCCATGCACTTCATCCTAACGTTTAAGGTGAAAACGCAGCAGCACTTGCTTGCTTCCCGTGATTGTCCCACTATCACTAAAGGACTGACAGACACCTGAAGGTTTCTTGTGCGCATCTCCATCTGAGTACAACCTAGATCTTACCACTTCGCCAACAAGAAACCTCTGGATGGCATCTATCAAACCGGTATGTTAAACAAAGTTAAGGGTAGTTCACCAGGCTGGAGCTCTGATGGGGATATCAAACACTCTAAGAAGCCCAGTTTGAAAATGTGGAAAGTTACAGCATCGTCAGAATGGAATGCTGAGGCCTTTCAAAGCTCAGAGTCACTGTGCAGACCGGTATGGACACACACCCAGAAAAGACACCATCACCCTCCATCAAGAGGGTGGCATCAGATGATGGTGACATTGGATGATGTTTTTGTCATGTCTTCGGGAGAATGACTCTTGATCACTTCCTTGATAAACTGTTCTAGTGCAGTGAAGTAGCCTTGGCACTGCCACGTGTCGTTGTGCGTCCCATCTGGGAAAATGGCTAATCTCTTAGTCCGGGATGGGGAGAGCTCGTAGAGCTGTTTCATCATCACAGGTGGAATCAACTGGTCAGAGAGGCCAGAGATGAAGAGAGAAGGCATCCTGCACTGGGAGATCTTTCTGTAGGACAGAAACTTATTTTTATAGCACCATAAAGGAAGGTAACGCATTGGGAAGAATGAAAACAGAGTGCTGGCCATGTGTGGTATGCTGAGGAACGTGTTCTCCACCATGATGGCTGAAATTCTGTGAGAATTCTCAGAAGCCAAGTGAATGGCCACTGCTCCTCCCAGGGAGCGGCCGAAAAGGAAAACCTTGGTTTTATCGAGATCAGGTCTCGTCATCACATAGTCTAGCACAGCTTCAGAATCCAAATACAGTCCTTCTTCACTGGCTTCCCCTTCACTTTTTCCATACCCCCGGTAATCAACAAGAACGAGGTTCACTTTGAGGTTCACCAGCATAAGCAGTGCGTTTGGTAACCTGTGGCCTATGTTGCCTGCATTTCCATGAAAATAAATTATTGTCGGGCAATAGGGGGAATTGTCTCCAGTGTATCTCACCAAGATCAGATTCAGGCGCACGCCATCTTTGGTTCTGATGAAAATATTTTCATGGGGAATACCCGTAGGCATGGGAACATAAAGGCGGGAAGACGATGGCTGTTCTGGAAAGTAGAGCAAGACATCCTGGAATTTATACAAGATGCCTGCAATCGACACGAATATTAACAACAGTAAGACAATGCCTCCATACAGATGAAAAGTCACTATCAAAGGTAAGAGAGAGATGCGGCAGAGAGCCCAAGACCAGGACACCAGGGCCAGCAGCCATCTTTCGATGAAGCTCCACAGCATCCAGGGTTTTTCCATGGCAGCTCCACGTAGGTGTCCTGGAAGACACGAGAGAAGCAGTGACTCAGCGAGCACCTCTGCCCCACAAGTCAGGTCCGTCATAAAATGCAGCTCTGCACCATTACACCGTCCTTAGCCCCCGTCCTACCTCTTTTCAACCTGTAGACACAAACCACGTTACCAACCCATCCACTGTGAAACGGTGCTTCTCTGCTTCCAGGTGGTCATTCGTGTATCCCTCTCTCTCAGTGATTTGACAAAACAAAACAACAAACAAAGCTTAAATGCCATTCCCAGCTTTCCACGTGGGGAGATGGAGGCTTAGCTCACTGGCTGCCATCATAGCTCTATAAGACATCAGGAGGCAGCAAGCTTCTTGGAGACCCTCCTACCCTCAGTTCTTTCAAACCCCTTTCTTAAAAAAAATCTACATTTATTCTGATACAAAAAAAAAAATAGTAATAGCCAGGGGCCAAAGAAACAGGATCACAAGAATACGGATGGCTAATCTACACATACTTGTCCTGGGCAAACTGTACTTAGAAAGAGGGGACTAGCAGGTTTTAACTTACCAAGGTAATGAACTCTAATATTGTATTACTTTCAGAAAAACCATAATCTTCAATATTAGACTGAAAACAAGTCTTATTGCAAATGTTGTGAGAAATTCATCGCAACACATAACAGGCTTCTGTGCTGCTCAATGAGGTCAGTCATAGGTCAGCAAGAGAGCCGGTGCTAACAAAGTCAAATTGTTATGAACGCAGATCCTGAGAACCAGAGATAAAGGATACAAGAGGTTGTGCTAGACACAATAGTAATACAGAATCCTGAAACAAGTAGCTACTATAAGACGACACCCTACCAGAAGGCAGTAATGAAGAAGACACCCCACCAGAAGGCAGTAATGAAGAAGACACCCCACCAGAAGGCAGTAATGAAGAAGACACCCCACCAGAAGGCAGTTTTGTATGGAAGTTTACCAAGTGAACTCTCTAGAGGTCAGGAGGAACTTCAGTTTGAGGCCAGTGCTGACCACTTAGACTGTATCTCAGAAATAAAGTTTATGCATATTATCGTAATCGGAAAAAGAACCTGAGACAGTGTCTTAAGTTTCTTTTAATGCTTTAAAAAGTCTAATAAGCTATCGAGAGTATTTAATGACTGACTGACAAAAATAAACTTATAGATTGGTCGAAAGAGTCTGTTATTTCACAGATGAGTTTTTACTATTGCTTCATACTGTCAAGAACAGTCTTGAACTTCTGATCCTCCTGACTCTACATCTCCAGGGTGGGATTTCAGGCTTCCACCACTATGTTCAGTTTTATCTGGAACTGGGAGCTAAGCCCAGTTAGGCATGCTAGGCAACTGAACTCCCCCCACCCTCTCAGTCTTCATGCTTGAACTTTATTCAAATGAATCACTTCGAACATGAAACAACAGCATAATACTTTTTTTTTCTTTGATTCTCAGAAATAAACACTGCCATCCAGTTGTAGCAAGCTTTATTACAGGAAAAGCAGCATTGAAGATCAAATAAAAACAAAACTTCAAAACAAAACAAAAAAAACAAAATCCAAGCACAGCAGGTTGAGTCTGGGTGACCACAGTGGGAAGTCCACACAACAGACTAGTGTACTAAGGGGTGCTGTGTGGCCATTTTATGCTCTCCTGTCTCCTGTACATACAGCTCGCACACAGGAGTAGGCTCTGAAGACACATGCCATGTGACTGACGACACATGTGATGACACGTGGTCATGTGAGCTCAGTCTTCAACTTTATGTGAAATATAAAAATGTGGAGAAAGCAAATATAAGTCCATGTAAACTGTCTGCTAGCACATGTTATAAGTTGGTGGTGAACTGTCTGCTAGCACATGTTATAAGTCAGTGGTAAACTGTCTGCTAGCACATGTTATAAGTCAGTGGTAAACTGTCTGCTAGCACATGTAAAGCCTGGGGTTTGATCCTCAGCTCTGTAAAGGAACAGAAACAACAATGATAACAAATTTAGCTTTGATCCAAAAATTGATTTAAAAGGTTTGGAATGACACACACATGCATATTAGAGTACTGCAAAATTTGATAAAATACCATTTAAAATTTCAGTTTTAAAAAGTCAAAATCTTTATTGTTATTTTATTAAATAGCCCACCTTCTCATCAGACAGAGGTGTCATTGATGAAGGTGGCCAACAATAAAAGACCCAAAGCTCATTTCAGTGGTCCAGTAGGCCCACCACCCTTAAACCTCTCTCTGTAAATAAGCCCCCATCTGTCCCCCATTCCACTCCTCCTTAGCAGCAAAGAGCAAACCGAAACCCTGCTGTCCCGCTCAGCCTTACTGAGTGAATACCTCCCGGTCTGTCACCTAGTTCTTGTCTGAATATTCTCTTCAATAAATGAGATTTAAACTAATTCCTACACCAAGCAATAAAATAAATAAAAGCACTTATAATGTCATAGACATGATAATTCCATTTGCCCCTATAATGGATATTTTTGGCTCTATAGTTTTCTGGTTTTGGTTGAAGCTAATTATCAATATAAGAATTTGCTTAGTACAAAAATCTAAAAACATGTAACTATAAAAAGTGTGCCTGCAATTGAATAATTATTAATAAAATGACTTACTTTTCAAATCAAAGTTCTTATTAAAGAAAACCTTGTAAGGGGAGACAGAAAGGCCAACATACACAGAAGCACATTATGAAATCCACACCCATATTTACATCTGTCGAAGCTACTCTACAGTTACAGTCCTCAGCTACTGCAGCCTGAGCCCCTCTTGTCTAAGTACTGCATCCCTCATGGCTATGCCCTCAAGACTAATAACGCTTACCAATAAACCAGTAACGTTTCACCATCATCAGCTTGCTAAACGTGAGGCCTACTCTGAGCAGTGGGTACTTAGGCCATCTGTCTGACTGTATAACTGATTAATAGTAAGAAATAAACTTCCTTCCACAAAACCTTCCTCAGAAGTCACCTTAGAGAATAATATAATTCTGAAAACAAAAATCTGATAAACATAATTTACAATGGGCTGTTACATCACAGTGCCCACTTTGAAGAAGACCAATGAAACTTCAAGTTTTTGAGCATATTAATAAATGAGCATGTACAGATGTTTCCTTTGTGCTGACAAACTGTGGGTCAAAACGATACCACATGACCCAGCCTGTTGGCAATCTCTGCCTTATCCACCATTCACCTCAAAGATACTCTTAGAGGAGTTCCAACGTGTGAAAGTAATTTCAAGGGTTTGCAGTCTTTTAAATTCAGTGACACTGTCCCTCACCAGTCAACTCTGAGCTCCCGTCAACACATACAGCCCAGGCATTCTGACAATGGGAATGAGTGCTGCCAGGACTGAGTCAACCACAGAACTATGGCCAGCACTGGATGAGGCTGTTTCTAGTCTGCTAATCAGATACAGGGTTAACCAGAGCTGCTTCTTCAGCATTTCACCCTCATGCTTATTTTTCTGGAAACCAGAGAAGAGCGGGCTACTAGCTGAGCTTCTCAGTAGCACTGTGATTGGATGTGAAAAGCATCCTATTGGCAAGGTCTTTCCTGGTTATGAGGACAGTGAAGGGCTATAGACAAGCCAGGTTTAAGTGAGGGCTTCTCTGAGCTGGATGCCTTGATTGCCAAAATGGAACAGGTTGTCCTCTGCTGGGGGTTGGACCGTTAACAAGACAGGGAACAGCCGCACCTTGTGGGACCTACTCCCTCTCTGGTGTCATCTTTCCATTATACCTGAGCTACCAATGGGAAAGATACACTTGGTGCCAACATGGCTTTCTAGCCAACACCACTGAATAATGCAGACCTTGGCTCATGCCTGGTGTAGTATTTAGGTCTGCTGAGTCTGAAACACCCAGCTAACCCAAGACTTGGTCATGCAAGATGTCTGTGGTCAGCAAGTGTTCCTCAGAGTATGTATGCCACATGGCAAAACATTTATGAGGTATCACTAGAAAGGAGTCAGCACTTGTCAAGCTATTTTGCATGCTGGCATGAAGTGATGGTTTACTCTCAGTTGAGATTTTTACCAACAATGGGGTTGTGCAGTAGGAAGCATTAGACCTGATTATGAAGAACACAACAGTAAGCATTAATCTCTTCCACACCATTCTTGCACATCGTTGCTGTGTGATGTCAGCCTGTGACTGAGGGAAGGGAATACCTGATTTCATCTCTCTCAATGCTGTCCTTGCCATGTGGTCAGACATGACCTGAAAGCACCACGTGTCTCTGAAAAGTTGCACTATGTGGACTCATTTAACCTTCAGGCTTATTTCCCTGGAAACCAGAGAGAGGCAGACTAACTGCATGAAACTCCTGGGAGTCTGAGTGAGCTCTTTGGACACTAGAACAAACCTTACTCACTGGCCATCACATCCAACTCATTAAGGTGGCAACCACTGTCAACAACTCCAATATTCACCATCCCCAAACGTTTTTCTCTCACTATGCAGGCTCCATCTAATGTTTGCTCGCTTACTGCTAGTACAGTCTGGATGTAGCTGTCCCCAATATCCCTTGGGATGATGGCATGGGGCCTCAGAAAGTGGGCCTGCTACAAGGAAGTTAATAGGTTACAAGGACACAGTCTTCTTTATTAGTTAGGCCTTTCCATAGTTTATTGCCCTGTACAGGCACAAAACAAGTAGCAGAGTGAACTCCCATAACCATAAGCCACAGATTTCTCTGCCTTTTAATATTAATTTTCTCAGGTATTATATTAGAAAAACAAAGCAAGTACCTTTCCCCCTAAGAGGTTCCATTCTGAAGACTCTAGCACAGTCCAGAATGAATTAGTCCTTATTAGCAAGTCTGTTCTTTATATTTTCCATCTCTGTTCTCCAATACCTGATGCCTCACTGACAGCTCAAGCTGCCCAAGCTAAACACATGCTCCTCCTCACTAAGTGTTCTGCATGCATCATATTGGCTATGATCAATAAGGTATGTCATATGAGAATTTAGGCATGAGCGTATCAATGCCACCAACCATACATGACACAATAAAAAAAAATACTATAATATGCTTGACTTGTATGTGGATGAGAAAATAGCAATTAGAGGTAACTCCTGCCTTGTGGACAGAGCATTCTGGTCTATGGCACTGCTGTTAGTAAGCACTTCTCAGGAAACAATACCTGCAGAATATATTATGATGCAAAACTAGGGTGGATAGGATTGTTTTCTTATAAGAGAACTGTTCTTGAGACATGAACATGCAGTATTAACTATGTCTTAGGCTGCATCAGAACTGCAATCAGGATGCACCTAATAATTACAGTACTCGCTTGGTGAGTTCCTTCAAGACACTTACCTCTCTTCAGCGTCTCCAGTGCTCTGGATGCTTCCTGTCTAAGGTGGGCATACTCAGCTATGACTTAGCCATGCAATGTTCCCGCAGCCTCACAGGTTTCACAGTTACTCCCCAGACAGTGGCACTATTTTAGGAGACTATGGAACCTTCTGAACCTAGGACTTGGCTGGCAGATGTAGGCCTACTAGGTGTGGGCCTAGAAAGTTATAGTTCACCACGACTTCTGCCCCAAGAAGCTCTGTGCTTTCTGGTGAGTGCCACTGGGGAAACTGCTACATAGCTTACCCCAGTCATAAGGGCTTCTGTACTGCCATGCAATTTCTGTCCCTTATTTAAGGTGCTTCAGAAAGGGACAAGAAAAGCTCACTTAATATACTAAGCATACTGGCCATGCTCATCTGACCTCATCACCCCTGAATTATCTTCCTGATGTATGGTCTTGAAAGATACAAATGGTTTTATTTCTAAGAAAATATACTTATGGGCTGGAGAGATGGCTCAGTAGTTTTATGCTCATTCAACTCCCAACACCCACATAGTCGCTCCAAACTCTAGTCCCAGGGGATCCAACTCCTCTTCTGGCCTCCACAGACTCCTGCACACATAAAGTAAACATAATCTCACGTAGGCGCCCACATGTACACATAAAATAAGAAACAGACATTTAACTATCCTATAAACTGGTGCTTCAAAAAAGAGAGTTCAATATCAAAGTTAAGCCTATCCTTTAGAGTACCGCTGTAGCCCCCATGGGTGCTGTCAAACCCATCTGACCCACTGGAGATGACCACACGTTGTTAGGGTACTTGTGCTTTGTGTACTCAGAAGCCAGACTACAACCCAGTCTTGAGGCAAGTGTTAACCAATGTGCTGTAAAGAATGCTCCCCAATAATCCCTGACTGGTTAATAAAAGGCTCAACTCTATGACAGTCCAGAGAGGAAAAAAGGCAGGCCTTAGGATGGAGTGAGGCTTCTGAGAGAGACCATGAGGGAGAAGGAGAGAGAAGTCAGAGGGAGGAAGAGGTTGCCATTAGGCAGGATGGACCATGAGCATGTGGCCAAGAGAAACTGAGGGCACTGGTGGAATACAGCAAGCTGGGTAAGACTTCAACAGCAAGTAACCAGGGGCCTATGAATGGGATTAAGCTTAGAAAGCTCAGAACCTGCCCAGTCTAGGCTTATGACTTGTGAATAAAAATACCAGGCTTCCGTGTCTCCTATTTAGAAGCTAGATGACCAGAAAACCCCCAATAAAAATACCATTACAACAGGTCGCTTCCCAGCTTTCTATCTAAGCAGTAACTGTCAGACTCCAATACAACCTACAATGTTACACACTTAGAGACCCAGAACACAAGGTCATGCAATTACAGAGCAGAGTAAGGAATCAAAGGTCACCATCACAATACAGCACAACAACTCAAACTTTCACTACCTGTCCATCACAAAATAAACCAAGAAAAACCCTAACAAATACTTTAAAACAGGACAAAGCTGACGGCAGGGCTGGGATTCTTTACTTTCCATTAAGCACCTGCCTGCACCACTTCTTTCTATCCACTTAGCACAAGTATTCATAGAAACACAAAAGATTCAGAATAATCTAAATACATACTTGCCAAGGCCAGCAGAGAAGAAATTAGAGCAGTTAAGTTCTGTGAGGCTCTTTATCCGGCAACATTTCACCCTAAAGAGTAACAATTACATGAGTAACTGACGCTCAGATAGAGGAATGTATGTGTTTTAACTGTCAATGTGCTATCAATTAGAGAGGAAACTGGACAGGTCTATTTCTTTATCATAGTCAAGTTTATATTTTAATAAGGTTCAAAACTATCCCCCAAATAAAATTACTCCTTACTTAATCCATTTTAAAGTGGAAAAGGTGCAGTCTGTGTGTGTTAACTGAGTCTACCTACAGCAAGAGATCTCTGAAGACTCCCTCTGTGAATTACGAAGCTGAGTTACCTGAAGACTGTGAAAACAGGGCCACTGTTGATGACCACATCACAAGGGGACAACCTCAAGGTGCTCATTAATTACTCCAAGGATTCAGACTCCACTCACATCTCACAGAACACGGAACTCCACTCTCACATCGACTTTCCTCCTTTGCTGCTAAGCGCTGGGAAGGAAATTCTGACCTTTTGCCAGCTGCACAGCTGACACGCAAACACAAATAGCTGCTCGTGGTGTGCTGGAGACGCCACAGAACAAGCTATCCATCTCGCTGATGGCTACCCACATGCCATCAATAATGAGAAAGTATGCTTTAATAGTCCCGGGGGGCAGATGAGCAGGATCTGCCTGTGAAGATGCTGCAGGGTCCAGAGAGCATGGGGACCTGTGGAGGGGACACTTCTACCCTACACCAGGGAGAAGGCAGTATCGTCTCTGTGCTCACCCTCATGAACCCCAAAGGCCGAGGAAATGCAGCCATCTTAAGCAAAAGCTTGTGTGACAGACCTGTCACCAGGAAAGTCAATGACAATTTGTTCTGAGATCATAAAGATCTGTAAGAAAATGGTAAACATCGGGGTTGGGGATTTAGCTCAGTGGTAGAGCACTTGCCTAGCAAGCACAAGGCCCTGGGTTCAGTCCCCAGCTCCGAAAAAAAGAAAAGGAAAAAAGAAAATGGTAAACATCAAAAAGAAACTCGAGCAGGAAAATGGCAACTCTCATGTCAGACTGCAGAATGATAGGGTATTGTAGACGGGACAGGTTTTAGATATTACCATAAGCTGGTATTTATTTTCTTATATTAAGTAGATTTCACACAAGTACTTGACCCAGGCTCACTCTGAGGTCGCTCTTGCTGTAGAAAACACTGTGCCTCTAGCAAGCAAATGTTAGGAGAATGCATTGCTTAATCTAAGACTTGTAAGACTGAGTGGCATACATTGAATGAGGTATTGGGAAGCGTGCCACTGGGCAAACATCTTAATTACAATAACTGGGGCTTGCCACAAATCTACTCTAAAGTGAGGTGTTTTAGGGGCCTCGGCTTTTCCTGAGGCACATCAACAATTGTTAGAAAGATATTGTAATCTTGGAGGATGAATGAACCAGAGAAACAAAGATTAACAGCCCAGTGCCTGAGTTTCTGCACTATATCTAGCTGTCAATCAGGGAGAGCCTCCAATGTACCCGTGAAAGGCAGCAAGCCAAGTGCTACCTGTAGTTGTACACATAGAAGTCAGCTTGCCTTCAGCTTGCCTGGTCTTTCTGAATATCTATTTCCTAATATACAAAAGCAGGAGGAAGCATTTAGTTGAAATGTGGCTAAGATGAGGTGATAAAATGCTGCCACCTCGGAGACAAAATTCAAGCATTTTACTATCTATCAGCAAGTGTCAATAAGGATTGCAAATCCCGGTTAAATCAAAGCAGTGACTCGCTAGTTGTTGCTGCATGAAGCATAGTCTCCGGGTGAAGCTTTATTTTTCTGCTGAGATCCAGCTCAGACTACAGATCTTCCAGCAAGCTTTCCTTGGACCTTGTCCCTAGTGTCACCAGTTCCATCCCGTAGTCTGGGCCGACTTATGTGGCAGTATTTACTAACGGGGTGATGAGCCTGCTTTCATGGGCTGGGATGGGAATTCCTTGACGGCAGTGACCTTAGGTTACTCCATTGTACACTTTCAACAGACAGCAAGTACACACAGAGCCAAGTCCAACTCAACCACAGCTCAACAGGGTACGTAGCACAGTTGTGACATAAACTCTGCACGGACAAACATTAAATCTCAGTGAGGTGAAGCAGTGCTTTAGAAAAGCACATGTCTAAGCACGCACACACACAAGGACTAATTCATGTCGAAAGACAGGGGACAGCCACAAAAAACAAAACAAGCAAAACCCAAACGTCAAACTTAAAGCCAGCGGGCCACTTGGTTCCTGCTGTCTACTAAACCAGTGTAGAAGAGCTGAGGGAGATTTATTTTAGGTTGACAGCTCAGCCAAGCACACTCCCTGATGCATCCTCCCTTCACACCAATGGTAAAAAAAAAGTCTACTCCTGGCCCAGTGACTTCCAGTGTGCCCCGTCCCTGGCAGCTGCGCGGTTAGCAGGTCCGCACCTGTTACAGACAAACGCGCCCGTCCCTTCGACCCAAGCCCGGGGTTTGCTGACCGACTGTTCCAGGCAGGGGAGGGGAAGGGACGGAGGGAGACTCGGGCTCCCGGCTCCGAGCTGCGGGGTGGGGAGGTCGGAGAGGCGGCCCGCGTCCCCGCCGCACTCACTCAGGCTCGCGGGCGGGATGCGCAGTCGGCCGCGGGCTCGGAACCCGGCTCCGCGCAGCAGCGAGGCCCCGCGCCGCCCCCGCCGCTCCTCATCGTCCTCCTCCCGCCGAGGGGTCGCCGTCGCCACCGTCTAGCCCGGAGCTCTTGCGCCGCGGCTGGCGCAGCCTGCACTTCCGGCTCGCGTGCGGTGTCCCTGGCAAATGCCACCGCCAGCCCCCACATAACCTGTTCTCCGGCTTCCTTCCCGGAGCGCGAAGCCAACCTGTTCACCCCTCTGGGCATGCGCAGCACAGTGGGCTCCGCCCTCGCGCTACGGTGGCCGTAGGAGTAAGATAGATGATTCTCTGCGTTTCCAGTCAGCTGCTGTCTGAGCACATTCCGGAGAGCAAGAAGTCTTCTTTTCTTTTTCATTTTCTTCTTTCTTTTCTTTTCCTCTTTCTCTTCTCTTCTCTTCTTTTCTTTTCTTTCTTTTCTTTTCTCTTCTCTTTCCACTTCTTTTCTTTTTCTTTCTCTTCTTTTCCCCCTTTTCTGTCTCTCTTTATCTCTCTGCCTTTCTCTGTGTCTCTCTCTGTCTCTCCTCTCCCCCCCCCCCCCGCCCCTCTCCCCTTCCTTCTCCCCTTGCCTCCGCCTCTCCCACCTCCATCGAAGTAAACTTGCTAAGGTGCATACATGCACACCTGGCTTTTTACAGTCCAGATGTCCAGTTCAGGGTCGTGTTCACTGAACTCTCCCAAAGGTGCCTGCTATACTCTTTCTTTTATCCACACTAAACTTTCTCCTCGACCATGCCTAACTTCCAGATAGTTCCGTCCTTCCTTTTTACTCCCCCCCCCCTTTCAATTAGGATAAAACAGAACAAAATTGGTTCTCCATTAACCATGCAGCTAAAAAACAAACAAACAAAAACCCAAACAAACAAACAAAAAAACACACCAGAGCTTTGAATTAACTTCTGCCTTTTCTCATCTCATAATTCGAGCTTCTCATATAAGTAATGCCAAGTCCCACCTGCGCCTGACATCGGAGCTCAGGAGCAGTTGAATCAGGCACAGATAAATGAGAACTGTACAGGCACCGCTGATGCCCCTCTACAGTAACGTGTGACTTTGAAACATCCCAGGCAACAATCAGAGATTTAAGGAAACTACAGAGAAAACAATTGGCCACAAAGAGCCGTGGGATCTGGCTCCACTTTCAACTAGCCCTGAATTGCCGGCCTTGTGAAATGCGGTATAAACACATTATACAACCCCTGAAAGCACTTGACACTCTAGCGTCTCACCAGTAACGCAAAGTTTCACCTTCAAAGAAACTCTTCCCTACACTTTGCCCATAACTTCTGAATTCTTATTGGTGGAGTAGGGCAGGGCATAGCCACCATTCCCAGTGTGCAGTAAGAGTTCCTGGGACGTGGGGCATACATTTATATTCCCACTTTGAGTATCTAGTATAGTTATTGAGTGACAGTAAGGCATTCAACAATACTATGGGCTAGCTTTATTCCAAATCACCGAGCACTTTTGAGAAGCCTCTAGTCCATGTAAGCATGCTTCTGTGCCATGCATTATGTATTACTGCGAATTATGTGGTATTCTGCACAGTGAAAACGCTACGAAGAACACTGGACCTCAGATGATTTTGCAAAAGTCTTTCTGGAGTCTTTTTAGGAGGGAGGATTCTCTTTTGTCCTGGAAGTCTTTAAAAAATCAATCAAGTCGGGGCAGAACAACCCACGCTCCAAGTTCCTCAAGTTCGGCTCAACAGTGACATCCAGCGGCGTGGGACCGAACCTCCTTAGCTTTCGGCAGAGACCGTGGAGGGGCGCTGCGCAGGCGCACTGAGCCGCCGCGTCGGCCCGCCCCTGCTCCGCCCTCTGGCCCCGCCCTTGTCCCGCCTTTGCCTCGTCTGCGCCTTTAAACGCCTCCAGGCTCTCTGGCCTCCACTGCGCCTGCGCAATAAACAGCTGGCGGAAACGCGGGTTTGGCCTCCGACGGTGACGTTTTCCGGTCGGAATGAAAGTGGGCGACTTCTCGGGAGGCTGCCTAGGCAAGTCGTGTGGCGGGCTGTCAGGTCCTAGCGTCACCACCCCGGAGCTTCTCGTGGGGCGACGCCTTCCGCGGTGCAGCCGGCTCGCTGCGGACTCGTTTCAGGTGGCAGCCACCGGGTGAGGAAATCTTGTTCTGATAATTAGTTGTGTACATTCTGAAAGTGAAGCCTCCCTCTGCCGCCTAGCTACCTAGGACGGCCGCACTCCTCCAGCTTCCTTCGGCTGGACTGGGATTTACAGGTTGCTTAGGTAAGCAAAGCACTAATGTAACAGGTACGCAGGCTTACCCCGTTGAGCGCTTTTGAAAGCCTGTGATAATCGACTTTACCACGAGTTAAAATGTTTAAGAGTGTGTTTGGACTTAAGCACCTGAAGCCTGCCAGCGATAATTGTTTTATTGCGAATGGAAAGCAGACTATCAAACCTCTGAGTGCAAAAATAAAACAAAATAAAACCGGAGAGCAGCCACAGCAGCAGAAATTCAAATAGTTAACTCCTGCATTTGCGTTGAACAAAATTTGCGTGCTCTATAGAAATTCGAATCCTTGGTTTTCTGTGTTTATACTTGTTTTGAGATGCATATGTATTCACACCGTCGCCTAGAATACACTATTATTACAAATGCATCTTGAATCCTTTGCTCCAGTTTGTTGAGAAAAAAGTTCGAGACTATATGTATTCTACAGTTATGCCTATATTGGAACATTCAGAGAGTATTTCTTAGTATACTTCATTCTACAGTCTTTGAACAGAAATTACAACTGTAGTAGTATGCACCACCGTGTACCCACTTGAAGGAACCAGGTGGCTGGCACAGTCAGTTATGCAAACCAGCTTCAATAACGGAAGCAGTTAACCAAGTATCTGTTACATATGTCAGAAGACACAGTGCCAGGGGGGCTTCTTTCCATCTGACCTGCTGAGCTAGCTGTGTTCCCTCAGTCAGAAATAAGACTGAGAAGTGATGTTTGTGTTTTCCCCCATGAACTACTAATGCTGTGAATCAATTCCAGGGCGTGCAGCCCACTTTGCTGGTGTCTTGTTTAACCAGCCCAGCCCTGACCCTCTCCCTTCCATAAACAAACGTGAACTAGATTTCACCGTGGAAAGCACAAATTGCCACTTGATGTGAGACTTTTCTTCGTGAAGTAGGGAAGTAGAGCATGAGGGGTTTCATAAGCTACGCTGCCTGGCCAGATGTTGTTGTCTGAAGTCACAGAACAAAGCATTGACTGTTTTTCCTGCAACAGGCATTTCACTTGAAATCATTTTTAGAATACTTGCTTGACTGTTATGAAGTTTAAGCCATATGAAGGTAACTGATATAACATCCCGGTAGATCTTACAGAGATGTTTAAAACTTCAAACAGATTTCACGCTGCTTGTGGTAACCCATGTTAAGGAACATTCTAGATCCTATACAAATTATTTCTTTGATTTCTTTATCATAATTTGCTCTCTTTGTGCCCATTGTTTACTTTATCTATGCTGTCGTAAATATTGCAAAAGCATACCTATTGACTAGAGCATACGGCCTGGCTCATCCGTAGCCACTGAATATTTGGGAGATAACAGGCAGAAAGATATGAACAAAAAATGATAAATTAATATGTGTGTAACTGATAAAATAAAAACAAGGCTGCTTTGGGAGATTTCCAGTTGAGGTTTGACTGGCAGAGAGACCTGTCACAGCAGTGAAGGAAAGAAGGTAAATGTGGACCTGCTCTCTATTGGGCTGGAAGAGAAGGATGGCTACTGTTTGTTATTATCAGCTGTGATTCAGGTCTCAGGTCTCAGAATGCCCAAGGAACCGGTTCCATTTCAGTGAGCAAGTGATTTGTTAAGATCACTGACTGACGGCAGTTGGTTTGTCCTGGTGCAGTGTAATTGTACGAGAAACATAAACAGACTTCACTTGGAAACCCAGAAGGGAAATGTGCCATATCAGATTTGACTTTCATCACTAAAAATAATGCTTTTGTATTCTGTGCTAAACAGTCAGTAGATGGAATACCATCAAATGTCAGCATGTCAGGTAAGTTGATTAGAATGCCATCAAATGTCAGCATGTAAGGTAAGTTGATTAGAGTGCCATCGAATGTTAGCATGTCAGGTAAATTGATTAGAATGCCATCAAATGTCAGCATGTAAGGTAAGTTGATTAGAGTGCCATCGAATGTTAGCATGTCAGGTAAATTGATTAGAATGCCATCAAATGTCAGCATGTAAGGTAAGTTGATTAGAGTGCCATCGAATGTTAGCATGTAAGGTAAATTGATTAGAATACCATCAAATGTCAGCATGTCAGGTAAGTTGATTAGAGTGCCATCGAATGTTAGCATGTCAGGTAAATTGATTAGAATGCCATCAAATGTCAGCATGTAAGGTAAGTTGATTAGAGTGCCATCGAATGTTAGCATGTAAGGTAAATTGATTAGAATACCATCAAATGTCAGCATGTAAGGTAAGTTGATTAGAATGCCATCGAATGTTAGCATGTAAGGTAAGTTGATTGAAATACCATCGAATGTTAGCATGTAAGGTAAATTGATTAGAATGCCATCAAATGTCAGCATGTAAGGTAAGTTGATTGAAATACCATCGAATGTTAGCATGTAAGGTAAATTGATTAGAATACCATTGAATGTCAGCATGTAAGGTAAGTTGATTAGAATGCCATCGAATGTTAGCATGTCAGGTAAATTGATTAGAATACCATCGAATGTTAGCATGTAAGGTAAATTGATTAGAATACCATCGAATGTTAGCATGTAAGGTAAATTGATTAGAATACCATTGAATGTTAGCATGTAAGGTAAATTGATTAGAATGCCATCGAATGTTAGCATGTAAGGTAAGTTGATTAGAATGCCATCGAATGTTAGCATGTAAGGTAAGTTGATTGAAATACCATCGAATGTTAGCATGTAAGGTAAATTGATTAGAATGCCATCAAATGTTAGCATGTCAGGTAAATTGATTAGAATGCCATCAAATGTTAGCATGTAAGGTAAGTTGATTAGAATTCCATCGAATGTTAGCATATAAGGTAAATTGATTAGAATACCATTGAATGTTAGCATGTCAGGTAAATTGATTAGAATACCATTGAATGTTAGCATGTAAGGTAAATTGATTAGAATACCATCGAATGTTAGCATGTAAGGTAAGTTGATTAGAATACCATCGAATGTTAGCATGTAAGGTAAGTTGATTAGAATACCATCGAATGTTAGCATGTAAGGTAAATTGATTAGAATACCATCGAATGTTAGCATGTAAGGTAAGTTGATTAGAATACCATCGAATGTTAGCATGTAAGGTAAGTTGATTAGAATACCATCGAATGTTAGCATGTAAGGTAAATTGATTAGAATACCATCGAATGTTAGCATGTAAGGTAAGTTGATTAGAATACCATCGAATGTTAGCATGTAAGGTAAGTTGATTAGAATACCATAGAATGTCAGCATGTAAGGTAAGTTGATTAGAATACCATCGAATGTTAGCATGTAAGGTAAATTGATTAGAATACCATCGAATGTTAGCATGTAAGGTAAGTTGATTAGAATACCATTGAATGTCAGCATGTAAGGTAAATTGATGAATTGATGTATTCAGTCACAGGAACTGAAGCTGAGACTCAATAGGAAGGGTTGGTCAGGATGAAATGGAAATTTATCTGTTTATTGCATTGATCTGTTGTTATTAAGTAAACTTAATAGTTATTATGGCCTAAATCACTTCTATAAGCTCATTGTTTTAAATATTGATGAATCTCAACTGCCACTTAAAGTGACCCTCTCTTTGCTTTACCAGTTAAAACCGGAGGATTTGTTGTCGTTTCTATGGCTTCCTCACAAGCCTCACGAACTGTCGCAGCTCATGTCCCCTTTGCAGACTTGTGCTCCACCTTAGAACGAATACAGAAAGGTAAAGACCGTGCAGAAAAAATCAGGCACTTCAAGGAGTTTCTGGATTCTTGGAGAAAATTTCATGATGCCCTTCATAAGAACAAGAAGGATGTTCCGGACTCTTTTTACCCAGCAATGAGACTTATTCTCCCTCAGCTAGAGAGAGAGAGGATGGCTTACGGAATCAAAGAAACCATGCTGGCTAAGCTTTACATCGAATTGCTCAATTTACCAAGAGAAGGCAAGGATGCCCAGAAGCTCCTGAATTACCGAACCCCCAGTGGAGCTCGCTCAGATGCTGGGGACTTTGCCACGATTGCATACTTTGTTTTGAAGCCAAGGTGCTTACAGAAAGGAAGCTTAACCATACAGAAGGTGAATGAACTCTTAGACTTAGTTGCCAGCAATAACTCTGGCAAAAGAAAAGATCTAGTGAAAAAGAGCCTTCTTCAGTTAATAACCCAGTGTTCAGCACTCGAGCAAAAGTGGCTGATTCGCATGATTATTAAGGACTTAAAGCTTGGTGTCAGTCAGCACACGATATTGTCCATCTTCCACAATGATGCAGTCGAGTTGCACAATGTCACCACAGATCTGGAAAAGGTCTGTAGGCAGCTACATGACCCCTCCGTAGGGCTCAGCGACATCTCCATCACTTTGTTCTCTGCCTTTAGGCCAATGCTAGCTGCTGTAGCAGATGTGGAGCGTGTGGAGAAGGACATGAAGCAGCAGAGTTTCTACATCGAAACTAAGCTCGATGGCGAGCGCATGCAGATGCACAAGGATGGCGCCCTGTACCGGTACTTCTCCAGAAATGGTTACAACTACACCGATCAGTTCGGCGAATCTCCACAGGAAGGCTCTCTCACCCCGTTTATTCACAACGCATTCAAGACAGATGTGCAAGTGTGCATCCTTGATGGCGAGATGATGGCCTACAACCCAACGACACAGACTTTCATGCAGAAGGGGGTCAAGTTTGATATCAAAAGGATGGTCGAAGATTCTGACCTACAGACATGCTACTGTGTTTTCGATGTGCTGATGGTTAATAATAAGAAGCTAGGGCGTGAGACTCTCAGGAAGAGGTATGATATCCTTAGTAGCACTTTCACACCCATACAAGGTCGAATAGAGATAGTGCAGAAAACTCAAGCTCAGACAAAGCAGGAAGTAGTGGATGCATTAAATGATGCCATAGACAAGAGAGAAGAGGGGATCATGGTTAAACACCCTCTGTCCATTTACAAGCCAGACAAAAGAGGTGAAGGGTGGCTAAAGATTAAACCAGAGTATGTCACTGGATTGATGGATGAATTAGACCTCTTAATTGTTGGGGGCTACTGGGGTAAAGGTTCTCGAGGTGGCATGATGTCTCACTTTCTGTGTGCAGTGGCAGAGACACCACCTCCTGGTGACAAGCCATCTGTGTTCCACACTCTGTGCCGTGTTGGGTCGGGTTACACGATGAAAGAACTCTATGACCTGGGCTTGAAATTGGCAAAATACTGGAAGCCTTTCCAAAGAAAATCTCCACCAAGCTGTATTTTGTGTGGCACAGAGAAGCCAGAAGTGTACATTGAACCCCAGAACTCTGTCATCGTTCAGATCAAGGCGGCAGAGATCGTCCCCAGTGACATGTACAAGACTGGCTCTACCTTGCGCTTCCCACGCATCGAGAAGATCAGAGATGACAAAGAGTGGCATGACTGTATGACGCTGGATGACCTGGAGCAGCTGAGGGGGAAAGCATCTGGGAAGCTTGCCACAAAACACCTTCACATAGGTGACGATGACGAACCCAGAGAAAAAAGGCGGAAACCCATCTCTAAGACGAAGAAAACCATTGGAATCATTGAACACCTAAAAGCGCCTAACCTTTCTAACATAAACAAAGTTTCTAATGTATTTGAAGATGTTGAGTTTTGTGTCATGAGTGGATTAGATGGTTATCCAAAGCCTGACCTAGAGAACAAAATTGCAGAATTTGGTGGTTATATAGTCCAGAATCCAGGCCCAGATACATACTGTGTGATTGCAGGTTCTGAGAACATTAGGGTCAGAAACATCATCTCTTCAGATAGGCATGATGTTGTCAAGCCCGAGTGGCTTTTAGAGTGTTTTAAAACAAAAACATGTGTGCCATGGCAACCCCGCTTTATGATTCACATGTGCCCATCAACAAAGCAGCATTTTGCCCGTGAATATGACTGCTATGGTGATAGCTATTTCGTTGATGCAGATTTGGATCAATTGAAAGAAGTGTTTTTAAGAATTAAACCCAGTGAGCAGCAGACTCCTGAAGAAATGGCCCCTGTGATTGCTGACCTAGAATGTCGTTATTCCTGGGATCACTCTCCTCTCAGTATGTTTCGACACTACACCGTTTATTTGGACTTGTATGCTGTTATTAATGACTTAAGTTCCAAAATCGAAGCCACAAGGTTAGGTGTTACAGCACTTGAGCTGCGGTTTCGTGGAGCAAAGGTGGTTTCCCGCTTATCTGAAGGGGTGTCTCACGTAATCATCGGGGAAGATCAGAGACGAGTCAGTGACTTTAAAACGTTCAGAAGAACGCTTAAGAAAAAGTTTAAAATCCTGCAGGAACGTTGGGTGATCGATTCAGTAGACAAGTGTGAACTGCAGGAAGAAAACCTGTATTTGCTTTAGAGGAAAATGTTAACCGTGTCAGACAACAGCAGGCAGTGATGATGGAATAGCCAGTGGCCTTCATTTTATCTCCTAATACTTCAAAAGGATTAGTTACCAGAAGGCAATACTTTTCAAGTAGAAAGGAAACTGAATAGGCCAAAGCCAAAAAAACCCTTTTCCCAACATAACTTACAATTGACATACAATGACAACTTGAAGAGGTGCTTGTGTGGTATTCATGTTGAAGCTAGAATTTTGACTTGGATATTAAGGAAAGTATATTTGGAACCTTTTAGAACCGTTGCTGCTATTGACTTTCTAAATAGAATTTCCCAGAGTTAAAGATTAAAGTTTTTAGCTAATAAAAGGCTTATACCAAAATTGTTACAATTAGACTTATAAGAATAAGCCTTTTTATTTGAGGTCTCAAATGCCCCCTATAAGCATGAAATATTTTAATAAGTTTTTAAGGTTTGCCAAATGTGCTTTGATAATATGGGGAAAGTTGAGAGATAATCATCTAAACACCAAACACTTTAGATGTTAATTAATTTTATTTAAAAAAAAATCCTTACAAGTATAAGTTAGCTAAGAATTTTTTTTTTTTGAAGATACGTTTCATGGGGAAGTTTTCTGCGTGAATTTGCACTCCAGTATTAACAATGTTGACAGAACTTGTCTCCTTTGATGAGCCATTGAGTAGCTGTCCATACAATGAACCTGTTGTCAATTTCATTAGAGACTAGGTGCTGTCGCTTTTAGAGATGGCTTTTATGATTGTGTTGAAGTCACAGTGATGTATGTATTAGATCTGTTCAGAATTATTCTTCCATGGCAGCACTGACATGGAGGGATGTGGGGCCTGAAGTAGTGGGTATAAACTATTTAAGTAATTAGACTTCTTTTTAAAGCAATTGAGATGTTTGTGATTATTGTAACTTAAATAAAATTATTAAATATTTAATGTAATACCAACATTATTTATGTTCTTTTTATTTTAAAACGATTCATCATAATTCTTTTAATCAGATTTAATAATGTCATTACACTTTGTGTCCTTGTGTGAGGCGGTGTCCAGGATGACTGTGAATTTACAGTATTGCACCTCTAACCTCCCAAGTACCGAGACTGTAGAAGACAGCCATTGCTCTTGTCTTGGTATACCTACAGACGAGCTTTAGTCACAGCTCCTCCTGGATCCTTTGGGTTTCACATTACCAAGCGAGCTTTAATGATTTAAGTGTGTACTGCTTTGTGTTCAGAGAGACATGTCTCAAAGCACAAGTATAGTTGAAGATTTGTAACTTTATAATTTAAATGTATATGAATTAAAAGTTTATAATTTTCCTACTTAAAGGTAATACTCAGGGTACCCATGGTAAAGGACTCATAAAGCCATTGTTTGGGGTAACAATACTAAAGCTTACTGTGTTTTCCTTATTTTCTTATTAAGTTGTGAGAATACTTGCAGGCCACAAAAGTACCTCATCGGTTTTCACTGCGGCACAGCACTCCACTGAATGCACCTAATGTGCCTTTTGCAGCATTTAAATTAGCTCCTTGTACTCCATTCACATTTTCCTTCTCCTGTCCTGATAAATCTTTTACCTGGTCTGTGTACATTTGTTATGGGTAATCTTGGTTGTCAGTTTGAATGCACCTGGAATCAACTAAAACACAAGCTGCTGGGCATTCTCTTTAGGGGTTTTTAAAGTCAGAAGACACCTTAAGTGAGTGGCACCTTCTGGTCATGGAAGACAGAAACATGTAGGTTGAAAACCAGCAGTCCAGGATTCCTCAGAGACATCCGCCTTCATGGACTAAACGACTACTATAATCAGTCTCCAGTATGAGGTGGCCATTTTTGGACTCTGTGAAACACTTTTGTACTTCAGTCTAATAAATCCCTTTGCAATACATGGAATTCTCTTGTCCATTCTGTTACTTTGGAGAACCGTGCTACACTTAGTCTGGGAAGGCTGACTCAGAGTGACTGTTTAATGAGACAATTGCTGAGTGTTGAGAAACACTAGTGAAATACATTTGTCAGTTTCTCTTCATGTTTGTTGATTTGGTTGTTCCCTGCCTGACTGAGGGTGTTCTGTCTCTGGCTTTAAATATCACTCTGCGGTTTTTATTTTTTATTTTTTGTTTTTCACAGTACCACCAGGTGAAGTCTGATTGGCCTCTTGTGATGGTTAATATTGTCATCTTCGCAGGATCTAGAATCAGCCATGAGTCACTCTTCTAGGAAACCCTGTGAGGGATTACCTTGATTAGTAAATTGGAAGTCTCAAGATCCTCCCTAGACATTGTCCTAGGGAAAAGTGCCTGCTGGCTTATTTCCTTTCACCAAGATGGATGCTGCTGGTTTGTTTGCTTTTAGTGACAGTCAGCCACAGCACTTTCTGGAATAAATACACTGAAACGCTGTACATTTGACTTTAATCCTCCCAGACCAAGTTCTTTCCGCAGATGCATTCACTAGGAGCTCAACCATTGACTGCATTGTCCTCATGGCCTACCACTGCCAAAGAAAAATGTTATTTCCTCAGGCTAGGGGCTCTTTCACTGAAAGTCAGAGAGCTTCATCATACTTGTGCTTTTTGCCTGGGATCTTGAGAACAGACCTAGGGATCCAGCAACTCTTTACTGAGTGGCACATACTTGGAATTGCCCCAGAAAGCTGTCATAGAGCTAAGAGAAGAGCACAGGAGATGGGGTCTGGCAGTCCTCGATTCTGTCTTGGTTCTGTCACCAACTCTAGCATTGTAACAGGACATGGAACTATCTCCCCAGAACGGGCAGAATCACAGCATCTAGCATTATCATATGACCTCTAGTGTTTACGTGCCTCCTACTCGGGTCCCTCCCAGTAGAATCGATTAATCCAACTGAGTATATTTAAGAAGAGAAGTAGAATTTCAACAGTGTGGTGTTGTAGATGAACTTTCATAGCAAGAGGAAGTGAATTCATAAAACCAGAAGGGATACAAATCTACGTGGAAATATTTATAAAATGCTCACATTTGTGTGTGAAGGTGCAACTTAGGGCCATTTTTTAAAGGCCTTTAATTCCATTCTGTAAATGTGGATTGTATTGGTTACACGAGACAAGTATATTTTACTTATGTTTTAGGCTATTGGGATATGGCTAGCAGGCAAAAGGCTGCTCACTCAATGTCTGGTGCATGAAATTGGATGGGTTTAGAGGTAAATCACATGTGCAAGATCCTTACAATTAGGATCCTAACTTTCCTTGACAAATCACCTACCACCCATTTTTGATTGGCTGGTCTTTCCCTTTTATTTAAGCTCTCAAAACCAAGAGTTCTTCCTGAGCTCTAGGAATGGTTCTAGTTGCTAGGGAAAGGCA
Organism: Rattus norvegicus; assembly: GCF_021556685.1. Classification (NCBI taxonomy): domain Eukaryota; kingdom Metazoa; phylum Chordata; class Mammalia; order Rodentia; family Muridae; genus Rattus; species Rattus norvegicus. The sequence goes on from NC_141549.1 coordinate 87,628,922, forward strand.
GTTATCAAACTGGGGAACCACCTGCCATGTTTGAGACTCCATGCTGTTGGCTAAGGGGATGGAGACCTTTCCAGGACAGTACCCATACGTAGGGAAGGCATTTGAAGAGTAATCAGAAATGATACAAGGAGGAAATATAGATAAGAGGAAATGTGGAGTCAGGAACATAGAAAGCAAAACAAAAATTTCAGAAAGCAAAATAGTGTATATGGCTTTTTTAAAGCAACTCATATAAGAGATGTGTGGAATTCAAACATTCAACTCTAATACTTCAATTCTGAATGCGTAGAGAAACCTTGCTCACCTGCAGATGAAAAACCACAAGTTACCGTGGTTCAGAACACAGGAAGGTCCATCAGAGGAGGTGGTAGAACAGCATTTCCATGGGTCGCAATCGTAACCCATGCGGCTGGGAGATGGCTCAGTGGGTAGGGCTGCTTGCTCAAGCATGAAGGCCTAAATTATCAATCCCTGGCTTCTACAAAATCTGGGAATGGTTGTTCATGCCTATAACCCCAGTACTGAGAGGAACAGAGACAAAAGGATCACTCCAGCTTCCTGGCCAGCAAACAAAGAGAGACCCCATCTCAAGGAAATATGATTCAGAGGATATTTTTATTTATTTCCAACTGCGATGGCCATTTTGGTTGTCAACTTCACTCTATCTTAGTGAATTAACCCCAAATAAGCAGCGCACACCTGTGAGGGGTTTTTGCTTAATTAAATCATTTGAAGTGGAAAGACCTACTTTTAATTTGGATCTTTGAGGTGTGAGGATATATTTTTAATCCAGATCCTTTGAGGTGGGAAGATCTACATTTAATCTGGACCACACTTTTCTCCTATAAGCCTATATAAAGGACATGGAGGAAGGATGCATGTTCCCTCTCTGGTTGCCTGCTTGCCCTCACTCTGGCTGCAAGTCTGTTTCTTCACTGGCATCGGAGCCTACTTCTTTGGGATTCCAGCATATACTGAGGAGCAGCTGAGAAATCCTGTCTGAAGCCATCTAGGAGAGGTAAAAACAAACAAGTGTCTTTGTGGAGATGGCCTTGTGTATGTGATGAGTAAACTCTGAATTGCAGGGCTTTCAGAGAGCTCATTTCAGGATTGGTTCTTGGTGATATTCCTGTCCCGTCATCATTACATAGTCTGATGATTACTGGGCATTAGGCCACCCTATTTAGCAAATTTCCTACAGATCAATGAAGATCTACCTTTTAGTAATACTATGTAGACAAATGATTCATAATTCCTTATAACGATTCTATAGAATTCCTAAATTTATACAAGTGATGTTGAGCCTTCTGTAGTATGAAAGCTGCAATTGATGTTTTGTAAACCTTCATGTGTCATGGGCTAATTGCACTACGATAAGAAAGCAGGATAAGAAAGTTATGGTCAGGGAAAACATCCCTTCTAGGCTAGCCGTGTAACCATTATCTGATGACTAAAGTTTGTAAATTGTGAATGGACAATTCATTGTAAGTGCAAAGACAAAATAAAATACTGGGTGATTTACCTATACAAAACTTCAAGATGAATGGGAAACAAGGCAGATGCTTTGCCTTTTGGCAAAACTGTATTGATTTATGAAAAGTATTGCTTTAAAGTTATAAAGAACTTGTAGATCCAGAAGATAAATTATAAATGTTTTGTTAGGTACTAGTCCTGATGGAAACACCTGTCAACACTTCTGCTGTAATGCTTTATGGTTTGAAGCAGTGTCTTAAACTTGCTGTGAACTTTTGGAATGAAAAGATGCTCGGGCAAATGTGTGATCTATAATCCGGGGAGAGTAGAAGGACTAAGAACAACAGTAGAAAAGGGTCTCTTTACTAAACACCCCCTAAACACAGACACACACACACACACACACACACACACACACACACACACACACACACACCAGTTTCTGGCCCCAGAATAGAGTTCAGAAAGTAAATATTACAGAAAGTAAGCAACATTTTAGTCCTGGCAAAACTAAATTTTTATCTTGAGAACCACCAATGCTTCCCACCCCTGCCTTCCAGAGAGAACTGATGCTGCGCAGGCTCCTGATAAAATCCAGCCTTGGGAACTGAACAGCTACTGAATTATTGAACCTTCAACCCATAAACAGCCAATTTTGCATTAGCCTATAAGTCATTCTAATGAATAAACCTGTTTTTTATAATACAGAGAGATTCATTCTATAAATTCCATTACTCTAGAGAACTCTGGGTAATACACAAACTTAACAAAACAAAACAACAGCACAGTTAAAAGGGTGATAGAGCAGGACACCCTGTGCCCTTTGACCCCTTCACATGGATACATTCGCACTTGGGCTCTCACACACCCAAGCTTCTACACCATATAAACACAAAAATAACAATTTCGAAATAAACTTAAAGATTCTTTAAGAGGTAAGTAAGAGAATGACATTTAAAAATTAAAAGAAGCAAAACAATGTAACAGAATTCAGGAATTAGGTTGAAAAATAGAAGAATTCACAACTTCAACTGCCTAAACATTCCAATAAGCCCGACTAGAAAAGGCCCCACCCTTCCCCAGTCCTGCTGACCTAGGCACAAAGCATTTCACACATGATTTGGGGGTTTAGTTTGCTTAACTCCATGGCACACTGAACCACACAGCAGTGGTTCTCTACCTTTCTAATGTTGAGACCCTTTAAAACAGTTCCTTGTGTTGTGGTGAACCCCCCCACCATAAAATTATTTTTGATGCTACTTCATAACTATAGTCTGATACCATTATGAATTGTAGTATCAATATCTGATACGCAGGATATCTAAAATGTGACCCCCCAATGGGGTCTCGACCCACTGGTTGAAAACTGCCTCCCTAAAAGCTCCCATGTGAACATAAGCTTGGTTTCCAGTGTAACAAAGTTCAAAGTCAGACTGTGGGAAGTTACTAGATCACGGCCTTGTCAATGGATCAATGCATCCATCGTTTCATAACCAATTGAGATGTGGTAGGAAACAGAGGAAGTGGGATATTGGAGGAAGTGGGTCACTGAAGGTATGTCCAAGAAGGAAGAATATAATCTGGTATTTTAACCCTGCCCTTACTAGCTCTCCCCTCTCCTGTCCCATTACCCTTCCTGACCACTGTGAGGTGTGCGACTTTCTTCTGCTGGCCCTGCCATGGTCTTTCTGTCCTTGCTTCTGTATGTTACTGCATGCACAGTGCTTTCCACAGTCTTGGCTTCATTAACCTTCAACATTAGTGCAAGCACAAACAGACTGGATCTCTGTGAGTTTGACCAGCCTGGTCTACATAGTGAGTCTCAGGCCTGCCAGGGCTACACAGAAAGAGGGGAAAGAAATTGATGTCTCTGAATCCTTTCACTAAATGAATTTTGTATTAAGATTCAGGAATAGCCATTGTAATCCTGCAAAGTCTCTTCAAAGTTAGCATGCTACCGCGATTTAAAGAAAACGATGAACATAAACTTTTCTCTCTCTCTCTTTTTTTTTTTTTTTTTTTTTTTTTTTAGTTCTTTTTTTCGGAGCTGGGGACCGAACCCAGGGCCTTACGCTTCCTAGGTAAGCGCTCTACCACTGAGCTAAATCCCCAGCCCTTTTCTCTCTTTTTTAATTGAAAATATTTTATATATTTGGGTTGTGGTTTCCCTTCCTGAAGCCCCCTCACTGATCCTCTCCACTTCCCCGCCTACCCAACTCCATACCCGGTCTTTCTCTTTATGATACAAAGTGAATCTAAACAACAATGATGATGGCAGTAACAATAATTAGAACAAAACAAGCCAAAATAAGACGAGGCAAACAAACAGAAGGAAAAAAGCCAAACAAATAGATTAAGAAACAAAAAGTAGGCTCCAATCAATATTCTTTATGAACTTCCTAAATGCAAACTCTTTAATATTTAGGAAGTTCTAAAGGGTGCCTTCTTAAGACTCAGGCAGTACACAACTCAAAAGTCTCAGGAAATCCCAGAAACTTGCCATATTCCCAAGACCCTCCCTCCTCATGGCTGTATGAACAACAAGGACTGCTGAAGAGAGGAGATACCCAACCTGCCTTGCTGCCTGCAAAACATGAACACAACTCCATTGTTGCAGTTCGGTGAGTCAAAATATACACATATTAAAATGAGCTTTCAGTGAAAAAGCAAGTAAAGAAACAAATAGTCACAGAGACGCACACATTTTCCCACACAGAAATGCCATAAAAAAACCAAAACAGGATACCATAATATATATACAAAGGACCTGGAAGTGGAGGGGTGGGAGGAAGCCCTGGCAAAGCATTATGAGACAAAGAACCTCCAAAAATGTAAGCTGGTTTTTTATCAGCCATCTACTACTCTACTTATATTAAAGTAATACAAGTGGTTGTTGGTTTTGTGATTATTTTTGGGAACAGGTCTCATACTGCCTCAAACTCACGACTAATCTATGGATGAGTTTAAACTTTGGTTCTTCTGTTTGTAGTTCCCAAGTGCTGGTGTTTCAGGCATATGCCATCACTACTGGCCTCAATGTTTGTTTGTTTGTTTGTTTGTTCATTTGTTTATAGGTAGGCTCTCACTATTTAGCTCTGACTGACCTGGAACTCTTTATATAGACTAGGCCAGCCTCAAAGTCCTAGAGATCTGTCTGTCTCTGCATCCTGAGTGCTAAGTGCTGGGACTATAGTGTGAGCACTACATTTCATCTGGTAACTATCAGTCATACAGCTGTGATAGGTTTTTTTGGGGGCGGGGGCGGATAAGAGAAATAAACCCAAATCAACAAACACTTTAAAATATAATACTCAATTAATTGTGATATAAGATCCAAAGCTGCTATGTTAGACATGGTTCTCTAGAGGAATAAATAAATCTATAGGATGAATACATATATTTTATAATATATATTATAAAATGGGATGTATTAGATCTGCTTACAGTATAGGGGCTGGGAAGTCCTATATGTCCGTCTGCACATACCACAAAGCTGATGCCTCCGCAGACCCCATCTGATGCTGAAGAAATCAGTTCCTGGAGAACTGCTAGGATTCTGTCTGTTGGGAAGCTGAAGAAGCTTCAGGAAATAGACACAGTCTGTTGACGAGAAGTGAACGTGCTAAGGCAGCTAGCTTTATGCTTGGAAGGTTTTCGCTACTCCGAGGAAAAGAAGAGCTTCTCCTTCCAGTCATTAACCTCTCACAGACCTGCCCAGCAGTGTGTAGTCCAGATGTTTCTAGATCCTATCAGTTGACAGTCAAGATGAACCACCACAGATATTAATAGGCTTAATAGGTGGCCTTGTTTCTTTGATGGTTCTATTTGCTAGTGAAGGAAAAGATACCTAAGAACTACCCTGAATACAAGATGTGCCTGCCTGCCTGCCTTCCTTCCTTCCTTCCTGCCTTCCTTCCTTCCTCCCTCCCTCCCTCCCTCCCTCCCTTCCTTCTTTCCTTCCTTCCTAGATTTATTTATTTGTTTGTTTATTTATTTATTTAATTTATGTGAGTAGACTGTTACTGCCTTCAGACACACCAGAAGAGGGCATCAGATCCCATTACAGATGGTTGTGAGCTACCATGTGGCTGCTGGGATTTGAACTTAGGACCTCTGGAAGAGCAGTCAGTGCCCTAATAGCTGAGCGTGCCTTTCAGGAAAGCTGAATTGAAGGAATAATTCAGGTCTTCGCATTTTTACAAACTGCATCATACTATTCAGGGGCTAACATATGTAGCATCGTGTGGTGCTTAAATATATAGTTGGTATAATCAGAGAAGTACACTCTCCCTACTACGACTCTATTGTTTTTTATAATATTTTGTTCGATATGTAATGATTCTGACATCAGAGTCCTAGAAGAAAGCAGGGCCATTTTGCTGCTGCCGTCTGTGTTTGCTTCAGTCACCCATGTCCTTTCTGCTCGAAAGCTGCTGTTGCTAATAGCTGTAGTGGATTCGAAGAGTCACACAATCGAGTTTTAAGTGAAAATAGATGATTGGTTGAGTGGTTTTATGGAAGAGCCTCATTTCTCTTCCAGCTGATAGTTTGGGGACCTCAAGGATTTACAAAGATGTTTTCCATCTAAAGTTAGCAATTGTTTTAACGTCTTTGGCTTTTTATGTCAATTATAAATCAGATAATCAATGTTCCCTTAAAACGGAGCACTGTGAGAGCCTCTGGGTTGAGCTGAGCAGGTACTTGCAAATGTCAGGTCTGACAAGTGGCCTCATGACTCAGCTACTGAATCATGGGATCAATCAGGTGAACAGCCTTTGCTGACATAAGGGTCAGTCTCATTATTCAACTGAGAAGCTACTGTTTACTGCATATAAATTAATTTCTCTCAAGAAAGAAAAATAAGTGACATGATTTATGATGTAGAGCATGCACACATCAGATTACTAATCCATGTTGGAATGTCTTCAGATTGGCATATGTCCCCAGAGCAATAGTGAACAAAAGAAAAGCCATGCTGACCATCTGCCATGGGATGCTCTTTAAGGGAACTTACAAAGAGTTACAACTTACCCATCCCAGATTGGGAACCAAGAGCAGGCCAAAATGAGGATACCACCAAGTCCAGCTTGGTGACCCAGTGGGTTTTATCAATGTTACAGGAGACTGGGAGGGGAGTTCTGATCATGTGTTGGGTTGAATGTCAGGACTGCTGTGGAGAAAAGTCTCCATTCATCTCCTATTCCTTATCTCTTTGAAGCAGAAAGTCTTATGTTTGTGCTGTCACCGTTGCATGTTGACTGTTTAGAGAGCAAAACACTTCTCCTCAGCTTCACCGACCCATGACTGAGAGCTTTGCTTAACATACTATGTTAGAACCTCATCTGCCATTGAACCTAACTCTGGTAGTGACTCTTACAGTTTGCAGACACAATAAGTAGGTGAGGAAAGGAGTGACCACTTTATCCATGACAAAATACTGAAGAAGTTGTACACAACACATTACAGGACAGAATGTAATGGTCATACACACCCCACCAAAACACACACACACACACACACACACACACACACACACACACACACATACACACACACACACTTACACACACACACACACACACACACACACACACACACACACACACTGAAGAAAGGATCTTACTATGTATCATAGGCTGGTCTTGAACTCACACACACTGGAGAAAGGACAGATTGTGATGGTCAGACACCCCCCCCCACACACACACACACTGGAGAAAGGGTCTTACTATGTAGCATAGGTTGGTCTCGAACTCATGATCCTTGTGTTTTCACTCTATTGTGCTCCATTTTATGCTCCCTCCATTCAGGACAGGAGTGTGAATTTTTTCTAATTAGTAGAATATGATGGCGATACCATGTTACTCCTGCTTTTACATCCTCTGTCTCCCTCTTACTGGTGGGCTAATTCAAGTCTCTTCCTATTTCTCTCCCACTTTGCTGGCTGCTCTAGTATGGATGTTAATTATCTTTCAAAGGCACATGTAAAGGCCTTATCTCTAGAGTGGCAGTGTGGTAGATGGTAGGACCTTCAGTAAGTGGGGTCTGCTAGGAGATGTTGAGGTCATTGGCACATTATTGAAGTGAATTGTGATCCCCTCCCCAGCCCACCCCCATTTCTTCTCTATGCTCCTTGGCTTACAGCATGCGTAGTTTGCTTCACCATGCATGACTGTGAGTTCCTTGTAATTTTCTGCCTCATAATCTATTCGGCAAACATTACCTTTTTTTTCTTTCCTTTAGGCATTTGAGTACATAGACAGTCCATAGGAATCTTCAGTGTGTCTTGTGTTTATTCAACTTTCATAAATATCTTTGGATTACTATTACAGTGTATTACTTTAAAGTGTTTCTATTAATTAATCATATGCACTGGCGGGATTTTTTTTCCATCAAGAGAAAAAGAGAAACTTACTTTTTGTAAGAGAGTGTATTATTGTCCGGTGCCTTGAGAGTACGGACTTTAGAAGGGACAAGCCCAGCTTTGAAACCTCATTTCTCTGTATAGGCTGGTTGCCTATCTCTACCACTCCTCAGTTCCATCTCCTGTAAAACAATGTCATCAGTGTTTGGCTTATTAAATTGTTTTACCGAAGGAACACACACATTGGATTGATGCTTCAAATGCTGTGGTGTACCAGTAAGTTCCACACATGATGTGTGCAGAACTATTGCAATATCTAGGAAGGGTGGGCAGGAGCATAGAAACACACTGCAAAGGAGTGCCTTCCCGGGTGCCCTGAATCCATTCATCCTTCTAGAAGTGGGGAAGAGTCTGCCTGCCCCCTCCATGCTGAGCTGGTGCTGCTGGAATCTGGTGAGCAGAGTTAAAAGTTCTGCTGAGGTCCAGTGACTAGCCCAACTTGGGATCCACCTCATGGGGGGGGTCACCAAGGCCCGACTCTATTACTGATGCTATGATGTGCTTACAGATGGGAGCCTGGCATGGCTGTCCTCTGAGAGGCCCTACCAGTAGCTGACTGAGTCAGAAGCAGATACTTACACTCAACCACTGTACTGGAGTTAGGGACTCCTATGGTTGAAAGTTGGGAACTCCTATGGTTGAATTGGGGGAAGAATTGAAGAAGTTGAAGGGGAGAGAGGCCCTATAAGAAGACCAGCAGCCTCAACTAACCCAGACCCCAGGGAGCTCCCAGAGGCTGAGCCACCAATCAGGAGTATACACAGACTGGTTGGAGCACACCCACCCCCATGCCTGATCTGGCCTCAGTGGGAGAAGATGCTCTTAATCCTTGAGAGACTTGAGGCTCTAGGGAAGGGGGAGGTCTGGTGGGGAGGGAGCACCTTCTCAGAAGCAAGGGGGAGGAGGAATGGGATAAGGAACCCTGGGAGGGCAAAAACGACTGAAATGTAAAGAAATAATTTTTTTTTTATTTTTAAGAAAAGAGTTCTGCTAAGTATCTCATGAGGACTAGAAGAGCCAAGCACAACAAAAGAGTAAGGATCCAAACTCAGAGGATAGTGGGTCAAGAAAACACAGTCCAGAAGCTTCTACAGCTTAATGAGAAAAGACCTTTCTTTCATTAGCATGACTAACCCTTGACCATACATAATCTCGGTGGTATTTCGAGTCCTACAGCCATTCATAAAACAAATGCTAATTGCTTACTCCATCTAGAACTCTTAGTCTACAAGTTAATTGCCATGTGCAGCACTCTCTGGGCTTCTAAAGTACTACCCACCTACCACTTACTATTAATCAACCTTTGGAAAACCTTAGCTGTGTCCCAGTGCAAGGCTTCCAGTGTTCTCTCTCCCAGTGAATCCTTACAGACCTGGGCTATGCTGAGTTAGTCCTTGTTAGCTGGGATACTTACATTGAGGGAGGCAAACTTTAGGGCCTAAAATAATGTTAGGCCCTAGGGTATGAATGCATGTAAATTGGCTCATTGAGGTCAGGAAAACCATGGGTTTGCTTGTAGTGTCTGGGTGTTAGAGCAGGTTTCTTCCAGCAATTCAGCCAGGGTATATGGGAAGCAGTAGCAAGTGTCTGATACAAATTTAATCGCTCAGAAATGAAACAGCGGAGAGGTATGCCCCATTTGACCAAGGTCTTGCCAAAAATGCAACATATTGATTATAAAATATTATCGACTCCAAAGGCATGAAAAGACACCCCTCTACACACACATGCGCGCGCGTGCGTGTGCGCGCACACACACACACACAGACATGAATGCATGCACACACATATACACAATAAATAAAAAATAAAAATAGTAAAAATTTGAGATTCTGATTGACTTTCACCAATACATTTGAAAAAAAAAGAAGTCACAAATCCAATGTGATTTAGCCAGCTATGTATGCTGTCTGCCTCTGACCTCATCACCGAGAATCTGCTGTTAGAAAGGGACAGGCAGCGCGTGGTGTGGGTGTGCGTGCTCCTGTGTGTGTGTGAGGGCTCATGTGTGGATGTGTGCTGTGTGTGAGGCAGAACATTCTCTTGGGATTCCATTACTGTGACATTTCTGGACAGTAAGCAAGGGAAATCTTGGCTTGTGTGCTTTGCAAGCTATGCCTGCGGTGTTGGCTGTCACTAAGGTCAGTGGGAGTACCCTGGTGCAGTCAAACTTTACCATCCAGACCACCAAGCTTTTAAATGTTTTTTTTTAAATTTTCTATTGTATTATTATATGTATGTGTGAGTGCACCTGAATGTGTGTATATGCACTATGTGCAGGCCTGGTGCCTACGGAGACAAGCAGAGTGTTGAATCCCATGGATCTAGAGTTACAAAAGGTTGCAAGCCCCATTGGGGGCGGTGCTGAAAAACAAACCCGGGTCCTCTGCAAGTGCTCTTAACTACTGAGGCATCTCTCTAGTCCCTATCCGTTTTAATAAACACGTTCTTATTTGGAAAAATATTATCGAATCTCCTGAATATACCGGTGTGTGTTTAGTACATGCAATATATTGATTATAAAAAGTTATCAAGTCTGAATATGCTTTAAATTGACCTGTTTATTTTTTATTTTTATCCTTTTCTCATATATTGCTTTCTGACGACCGTTTCCCTTCTCTTCTCTCCTCTCCTCTCTCCCAGATCCACCTCCCTCCTACCTCTGCCTCCCCTCAGAAAAGATCAAGCCTCCCAGGGACATCAACCAAACACAGCATAACAAGCTACAATGAGACCGGGCACATATCAACTTAGCAGGGGGAACAGGGTTCCAAAAGCAGGCAAAAGAGTGAAAGACAATCCCTGCTCCCCTGTTAGGATTCCCACAGGAACACCATGCCACTCAGGATCCCTACAGGCTCCCTGATATCTGTGAGCCTACTGTGAGTCCATCTTCTGTAAACAGGCCAGGCCTCATGTTGAGGGATTGGGACACCGACCCATCCACAAAACCTTCAGCCTATAGTTTGTTCACCGGCCGAGTTCTCTGGGACAGGAGCATAGCGTAATTATTATCGGAGAGACCACAGAGACTCCCTAAGGCAACTGCTGGGAGCAGATACAGAATCCCACAACCAGCCATTAGGCAGAGCTAGGAGAGTCCTGTCAAGGAGTCGGAGGAAGGATCAGGGAAACCAGAGGGGGCAGGGACACGGCGAGAACACAGCCCACAGAATCAACCTGGGGGCAGGGACACGGCGAGAACGCAGCCCACAGAATCAACCTGGGGGCAGGGACATGGCGAGAACACAGCCCACAGAATCAGCCGACCTGTGTTTCTTGCACTTGGCTAAGTTACCAGATGGATAGGGTCAGATCGTTGTATCTCTCCGAGCACAGCAAGCAGCACGGTGCCAGACAAGACCAAGAAGCCTAAAAACACTTCTCATCCTTTTTTCTCCTTTAAATACAGGAGATAGGAATCAAAACATTTCTTGGGAAGTTGCATGAGAGAGTTTGAATATATGCTATGGAGGGGAGGGGAATGAGGGAGACAACTACATACAGGTTGTAAAGCTGCATATCAGCGGTGGAGACATTATGGAAACATTGTGGAGACATTGTGGAAACATTGTAGCACAGTGTAAAGTAGCTTAGTCACCAATGTTGCATGAGTGGTCGCATTCGACCAGACAGAAAACCAAGGTCCTCCAGGGGCTGGAGAGGACTCTGGATACCCACTCCAGCATGTAGTATAGGCTTCGTCTCAAGCTGCAGGACAGGCAGGTCGTTATAGAGACACCACTGGGACAAAGAGGCCATTATCCGGAAAATAGTGATTTTAAAACTCTCTTTTATAGCACAAAGCAAAATATATATTCTAATATATTTCAAAGTTTAAAAAGTGCCCAAAGTCATGCAAGTGATACACACTCAGGGGGACGTTCTTTCGCTCTGTAATCAAATTAAAGTAGAATGGAGGAGAAAGGGTTTGCTGCATTTATTGTACAAAATTGACGATAAGGAAAAATAATGCTTACAACGAAAAATCAGATGAGACCCTTTTTTGTTGTTGAATGGAGAACAGCTGTAACCAACAAGACCACGTACCATATATATATAGTCAAAGGAAAGAAAAACCTATGGGAGGTGGACAAATTGTGCCTACAGAATATCCCCTCCTGGTGTGATGACCTCAGCACTCCCATTGACATCATTCATTCATAATATATATACTATTTCTATATGCATGGCCCGTTGCTACCAGTGTCATATTTAAGTACGCTTTGAATTTCATTTATAGACATCTACCTCAAATATAATTGACCATGTTAAAAACAAAAGATCTACTTACAAGGACAGTTAGGGAAGAAGCAGCAGTAGATGTAGTCGACCAGAAATCTGTTTGAACAAGTAAGTGGTGGTCTATAAGCCAGAACAATATGTCACTGATAAAAACGGAATAATTAAATGTGCACTGATGCAGAACGATCTCAAGTATATCGTAAGCGGGAACAAGGAAGACACTAGGTGGAGCTTGTTTCGATTTGTGCCTTTTAGGGGGGAATTGGGGATTGAATCTGGAGCCTCTTGTATGCACAGGAAGTGCTACACCAACAGCCCTATTTGTCCTTTTAAGAAACACAAAACCCTTCTGAGCTTCGCTTCTGTCTTAGTCAGTGCCCTGTTGCTGTGAAGAGACACCATGACCAGGGCAACTCTTCATTGTGTCAGGGAGTGTGGGAGCACTCGGGCAGACACGGTGTTAGAGAAGGAGTTGAGAGGTCTGCACTCTGATCTGCAGGCAGCAGGAAGAGAGACTGGACCTGGCTTGACCTTTTGGAACTTCAAAGCACACTTCCAGTGACATACTTCCTGCAACACCTAATCCTTTGGAAGAGTGCCACTCCCTGGTGACTAAGTATTCAACTCTATGAGCCTGCCTACCTGCCTCTCTCCCTCCCTTCACCCTCCCTGTCTCTCCCTCCCTCCCTTCCTTCCTTCAGTGTGTGTGTGTGTGTGCGTGTGTGTGTGTGTGTGTGTGTGTGTGTGTGTGTGAGAGAGAGAGAGAGAGAGAGAGAGAGAGAGAGAGAGAGAGAGAGAGGAGGGATGGAGAGAGAGAAGAGAAGAGAAGAGGGGAGGGAAGAGGAGGGGAGAGGAGGGGAGAGGAGAAGGGAGGGAGGAGAGGAGGGGAGGGGAGAAGGGAGGGAGGAGAGGAGGGGAGGGGAGAGGAGAGGAGAGGAAGAGAGGGGATAGGGAAGAGAAGAGAAGAGAGAGAGGGGAGGGAGAGAGAGGGGAGGGAGAGAGAGAAGAGAAGAGAAGAGAAGAGAAGAGAAGAGAAGAGAAGAGGGGAAAGGAGAGGGGGAAGGGAGGGGGAAAAGGGGAGAGAGGGAGAGAAGGAGCACAGATTTTCCTACATGTTGCACACATATGCCACAGTGTCCTTGTGGAAGTCAGAGAGCAGCCCTTTGCGTGTTGGTTTTCTCCTACTTATTGGGTCCCTCTTGTTTCTGCCTCTCTGGATATTCCAAGTAAGCTGGCCCATATCAGGAAGTTCTTCTGTATCTGCCTCCCTTAGTGCCCTAGGAATGCTAGGGTTATAAATGCATTCATGTTTTAATTTAATTCTAATTACTTAAGTTTAATATAAATGTAGTATGTTACTAATTAATTTTATTAAAATTTAAAAGTAATCATTTAAATTACTAATTAAAAATATAATTATTTTATTTTTCATACACAAGTACTGTATTTATATTGTTTCACCGTTTACATTCCCTCTCCACTCTTCCCACAGTGCCCCCTGACTCCCTCACAAATTCACGCCCTCTTCTTAAGTTAGCACTGTTATACACACACACACACACACACACACACACACACAAACACACACACAACTTGATAGTCCATTTAATGTTGCTCTCCTCTGTGTATGTTTAAAGTTAACCACTTGTGACTGGACAGCCTAATAGCAGGCTTAGCCCTGGAGAAGACTGGATCTCCCTCCAGGCTTAGTAACCAATAATTGCCTGTGCCCTTCCTGTAAGACTTGTGCAGTTTCCCCATCCGTACCGACTAGTGTCTTTACGCCTGTGTTCAGGCAACCATATTGTTGAGATTTCATGGGTGCCTCTTCCCTATTATGTTTGCAAGGACCTGTCTGACAATATTTGTTCCTCTAGCTCTTAGAATGTTCCTGCCTCACTTTCATGATATTCCATGAGCCTTGGGTGTAGGGATTGTGTTCTAGATGTGTCAACTGAGGCTGGTCACCCTAGTATTACTTACTTTCTACATTTTAGCCATTTATGATTCTTTGCAATAGTAAACTATTGCAAAAAGTAAACTGTATATACTTATCTATGGGTAGAAAGATAAATATTTAATCCTATCAGGGTTCTCTAGAGTCACAGAACTTATGGAACGCCTCTAAATATTAGTGGAATTTATTGTGATAACTTACAGTTTGCAGTCCAACTAACCCAGCAGTAGGAAGTCCAAGAATCTAGTAGTTGCTCAGTCCCACGGGACTAATTGTTTCAGCTTGTTTTCTGTATAAGCTAGAGTCTTGAAAAAGTAGGTTCCAACAGATGTTGCTGGTAAGTGCAAACAGGCAAAAAAGAATGACTCTTCCTTCTTCCATCAGTCCCATCCGTATGTCGGTCGCTAGCAGAAGGTGTGGCCTAGATTAAAGGTGTGTCCATCATGCCTGGATTTGGAACTTGCTCTGTCGCAGGCTGGCCTTGAACTCAGAGATCTGCTTGCCTAAGTCTCCTGGGGGTAAAGGCATGTACTACTCTGCCTGGGTCATGGACACTACATCTCAAGATCTGGGTTGGAAACCTGTGTCTTCCAGCCTCAATATCTGGATCACAGGTTTGCTTTCCATTTCTGGATTGTAGGTCATTCCAGAAGTAGTCAAGATGACGGCTAGGAACAGCCATCTCAGATATAGTTAGAAAGTATAACAATGTTTGAAAATGGATAGACTAGTTTCTCCTTTAGAACCTATGGCTCCTCCAGCAACTGAGAATTGACCAGGTTTACAGTACCAGACGCACTGTTGAACACTCTTGTTGAACTGCGTATAAATCTAATTAGATGGTTGTTGGTTGTCCTTAAGATATAAATGCACTAAGACACTATTGTAGGGAATTCTGCCATGCTGGCCATTGTGGTTCATAGCTGTCACATCTGGGTAGGGCTATTGGTGGCCTCCCTCTCTTGGAAACTTATGTGGCATCTTCTAATAGTGTGAAAGCTGGTCCTTCAGGAGGAGGCTTGCAGGCAAGTTTTAGTTCCTTTTCTCTAGGCCCTCGATACAAGGTGTGTTGTTCTCAGCATGGAGTCTTCCCTTCAAGTTCTGGGGTGCAACTAAGGACAGCAGCAGTAGTTGGCATTGTTTGGGGAGTCCCCTGGAAAACCCTACCCAGCACATTGAGGGGAGATTTCCTGTGTCTGGCACTGGGTTTTTTTATTGGGCTGTCCATGTCTCCTGGGGGAGTTGTGGTGGAACTCTAGAGTTAAAGTGCCCTCCTCTGTTTCGGTATTTCCATTTCATTACAGAAATGTCTTCTGTTCTCTCTGGAGGGCATTCTCTTCCCTCACAATCTCTTTCTATTTTTCTTGCGTCTCTGGAAACACACACACACACACACACACACACACACACACACACACATATATATATATATATATATGTATATATGTATATATATGTTTATATGTGTGTGTGTGTGTGTGTGTGTGTGTACACATAGATCAGAAGCTCTAGAGCTGAGATCCACAGACAAGAGAGAAGACAAAGCACATGGCTCTCTGTGTCTGGAAGCCTCATTCTGTATATTTCTCCAGAGTCCTTGGAGCTTCACAACACACATGTCATGTGGAGTGATGTCACATAGGAAATGTTATGGCTTCTCTAGGAAATGTGATGACTGTGGTGACTTTCTCCCTGGTATAGACGCTTTGTATTTACATTGATTTTGTCATTGAGGAATGATATCAAATATGGTTATCCAGTACTATAAAACCTGTAAAACTAACTAAACAAAAACAGCAGGGAAGACTAATGTATTCACGGTGAAATTCTATAGGGATCGAAGGATGTTATCAAGTTGGAGCAGACTAGTTTGGGAAGCCCCAGCGATATTTCAGGCACATGTTTATAAAGACTGGCGTGGACTAACATTTGTTTCCGGTGACTCACAAGCACTAGCGTTTGTGCTTGGCATGCTGCTGTTTTTAAGATCATGTCATAAATAATCTCGTCAGCACTCTCTAGCAACAGAGCCACTGTTTCCTCTCCTCAGCTCCCCTTGTATTATTGTAGGAACACTGAACACACCTGACATCTCACTAATGACCTCCTTCCAGCAACATGATTTAAAAGGTAAGTTCTAACGGAAACTAGTCTGCAGACAGTGAGGTAATACGTGCTGGTCTGCACGGACAGTGAGGTGATGTGTCAGACAGTACTGATGTGTTCCCAGTGCCCCCTGTCTCTGACTGTCCTTCTGCCACCAGAAGAACAAGATACATAGAACTATTACCCGAGGTGTCCTCATCTCCCTTTATACGAATTTATTAATTAAAGACATGTCTTCAGTATGGGAAACTCCAGTTTTAAATCAATTTAAGTATTTTTTAACAGAGACACTTAATGACATGGTTGTGTTACGTTGGTCATCAGGAGGAGTCAGCAAAACACCTTTGTAGACAATGCGTTCCCTGACAAGCACAGAGCCGGCCTTAGTCCTGACGGCTGCCAGATTTGAGATTCATCGAATAGGACGACCTGTTTCAGCTTACCTGACTTTGTTAATTAGTGTAAATGAGGTCACGGCAGGGGCAATTGCTGGTATCAGCTACCATCAAATGCCTGACTGGAAGGGTAGAGGTGACATGTAGATTTCAGTCAAATTCACCTCCTTGGATGTTGTGAGAATGGGAAGTTCCAGTGTTCATGATCTCCCTAGTTAACACCACTCTTTGGAACGAAATTCTCTATAAATGGAAAGAAACATATGCCATGATGTTTACCACAGTAATTTCTGTAATAGTGAAAAACCAGGAAGCTTCCCAATGTCGTAAAATAGCGCTCAGCTTATGATGCAGGATGCCTACCCCTGAGGCCAGGAGGAATGATCCAAAATAGCTACCCCATTCCCTCTGATCCACCCCCTCCTCTCCAAAGTTCAGGCTATGCTCCAGTCTCCCACTGTGAGATCTCTTCTCCATTCACAAGGCTTCCCACCTGCTTAGTGCTCTCATTTCTGCAAGAAAAAAAAGCAGACAAGAGCACTTTGATATTTGTAACCTTGCCTGTGTTGACAGAGATAGGATCAGGAAGGCCTGCGGTAGGCAGTGTCCATTTCTGGACCCCCTCGCTCTGCACACTGCCTTCTAATTACTCCCTCCCTTCGCTGTGTTTTGGGTCTGAATCATATGATTGGAAACTTAATGTTTCCCTGTTTTAAATAAGCCATCTCGATGGTTCTTTCGGGGAATTTTAGTTTCCTGCTTACATTTCCACGACTCTCTCCTCAGTTATGATTTATATTGGCATTATATAAATTCTTATTGGACGGATCGGATGGCACTGCAACCTCATGCTGCATTCATACCTCTGTCTTTGTGAGAACAGAAGTAGGGACGAGGAGTTAGTGAGCACATTCTTCTTGAGATTGGAACTTGGAAAAGACTGTGTTCCAGAATCCATCATCTTAAGTGTGCGCTTAAGGTAGTGCTGTGTAAGGGTTGTGATGTGTAATCTAACTCCAATGGACAAATATCTGGGGTAAGGAAGAAAAGGTAGTTAGGATATAGGATACCTCTAGAAGGTATCCCAAGACACCTTTGAAAAGTCTGTGCAGAGAGTAGATGCCTCACCGGGAGCTTGGCGTGGGCCTGGGCTGAGCAGTAGTGGCTAGCGTAGCAGCTCCATGTGCAATTCTGGAGCCAGCGCAGAGTGGCCTTGAGCTATTAGTAGCTCTGAGCTGGTGTCTAATTCTACATTGCATTGTGATGATATAGACTCTCTTCCTGGGATTGTGATGAGGATCAAACAAGAATTTTCTTTCAAGACAGCACCCTGACAACCACCACCTTCTACAAAAATTAAAGGAGTCACATTCTAAGTTTCTGTTTATGTTCTGGGGATTAAACCCAGAGCCTCATGTTAGGTAGGAAGTTTGCTCTTTCACTGACTTGATCCCCACCCCTTTTACTAGAAGAAACGGAGGCCTCGGGGTTGGAGAGGTTAACTTTGCTCTATGGTAATGGGGGAAAATGAATGTTTTATTGACAGATATAGATGACCGCGGTAAAATAAGCAAGGGAAAGCCACGTTGAGTGGGTGGAGCCTCAGTGTGATGGATCAGCATTGGAGCACCACAAGACTCATCTTCTCCCCCCGAGCAAAGCCAAGGTTTAACTGAGGAGAAACGTAAGACACATCCCAAAGGAAAGATATTCTGGGTGTGGTCTGACCATAAACCCAAGTAAATGATCATGACTCATCAATTATGATGGTGAGAGTCTTCTTAGTATCTCTGTGGTGATTTAAAGGAGAATCCCTCCCTCCCCAACCCATAGGCTCACATGTGAAAACCTGGTCTCCAGCCAGTGGGGTTGCTTGGGAAGGATTCTTGCATGACTGAGTGTGGCTCTAAAGTTTGAAGAGTCTGGTGGCATTTCCCAGTGTGCTGTCTGCCTCCTGCTTGTGGTTCAGAATGAAGCTGTCTCATCTGCTTTTGCTGCCATGACTTTGCATTCCACTCCATCGTCATAGGTTCTAACCTTCTGGAACTGTAAGCCAGATTAAACTTTTCCTTTCATAAGTGACCTTGGTCATGCTGTTTGTTCACAATAATGGAAAGCACACTATGTGGCTGTGATACCAGTGCTACGGGATACTAGGTGTCATGGGTAGAAACTTAAAAGCAAGCAAGCAAGCAAGCAAACAAACCTGAAAGAACTATTTTCTGTAAATCTAAAACTGTTATAAGATGGCAAAGACTTTCCTTTTCAAAGTCTACCCTGACAAACAGAGACTTACATACATCAGGTCCTAGAACGATGCAAGCAAAATGGCACAACAGCAGAGCTTATTTTCTCATAGCTTAGGAGGGCAGAGGTCCAGGATCCGGGCATTATCTAGCTTGGTTACTTCTGAAGGCGCCTAGACTTGCAGAGGTTGCTTGCCCACTGTGATCCCATGTAGTTATGTAGTCATGTGGTCATGTGGTTATGTAATCATGTGGCCATGTGGCCATGTGGTTATGTAATCATGTGGCCATGTGGCCATGTGGTTATGTGATCATGTGGCCATGTGGTCATGTAGTTATGTGGTCATATGGTCATGTGATCATGTAGTTATGTGGCCATGTGACCATGTGGTCATGTAGTTATGTGGTCATGTGGCCATGTGGTCATATAGTTATGTGGTCATGTGGCCATGTGGTCATGTGGCCATGTGGTTATGTGGTCTTTGCTCTGTGTGAACCTCAGAGGCGTGACTTTGCCTGTCTCAGTTTCTTCTTTGTAGCACTTGTTATGCTTAGTCCAGAGAATGGCCAAGATCAAAACCTTAAGGAACACACCATTTTTTAGAGGGTTGTCGCTACGACGACATCTTAAGCAGAACAGGCTAATTGGATTAGCTAACAATATCATCTTCTGTTCGTTTATTCGCCGAAAATGATGTCATTAGTACCAAGAAACCCAGCTCACTCCACTGAGCTGCTGTCATCTAGTACAGGAAGGGAACAGGGTCTGTATCACTGATGGCTGAGGTAGTGGGGCCATTACAGTAAAGACACGGAGCTGCGGTTCTTCCTGGCGTCCCTGTCTCACCTACGGCCCCTTATTATCTATTGCTCACATGCTAGATTGAGGGAGTTTTGTTTGTTTGTTTGTTTTTTGTTTTGATAGAATGTAAATCCAATCAGTTTCCTGTTCGAATCAAACCGTGTGCTAATTTTTTTTTCTTTTTTCTTTTTTTTCGGAGCTGGGGACTGATCCCAGGGCCTTGTGTTTGCTAGGCAAGTGCTCTACCACTGAGCTAAATCCCCAACTCCTTGTGTGTGCTAATTTTTACCTCAGATACACAGCTAGATGAAAATGAAAAGGCAAAGACAGATTGGCCTGTGCGATCCTGTTGGGATTGCTGGATCACATTCCTAACGCCATGCCTGGTGTCTTCCAGAGGCCCAGCACCCCAAGCCTGGTACTGACTTACATGCCTAGATCACTCCAGCCAGAGAGCCTGCCGGTGATGGAGACCTTGGAGGCACAGGGCACACGTGGATCAGGAGCAGGTCGTGGCCTGTCTTCAGGGTAGAAATGGAGGTTTCCCTAAGGGAGAGTTAGAAAGGAGATGGATGCGTGAGAACTCCACTGTCATGATCCAATGGCTGTAGTCATCAGCTCACTGCGGTCTCTGTCCTACTTACAGCTCTGCTTCATTCTGACCCTCCCCATCTGGCCCCACGAGAGCACCACCGGCCTAACCCACATTTCAGAGTTCATATTTGTATTATTTTATATTGTACAAAAGAATCTGTTTTGAAGTGACCCAAACACGGTCATCATTACTAAGGGATGAAATATAATTTTCTAACGTTACCAAATGTGCAAACCTCACATCCAGAAAAGCGACTTCACTAAGTCACGGAAGCTGACATCTTGCCTCACACACATTAAGGTGAAGACGCCTTGCGAATCTTAAAGAGAGACGGGCACGCGGGGAGATGATGTGACTTCGGGGGCTGTGGAGAGAAGGTTTGTAAGAAAGAACCAGGAAGTAAGCAGTGTGGGAGGCTGGGTTTGCAATGATGGCATTGGCTGTGATCCTATGGAGAGTTTGAGATGGAAACTTTGACATTTTAGGGCTTAGAAAGAGGAAGAAAGTGCAAAACAGAAACCTAACATTTTGACATTTTAGGAGCTAGTGAGAGAATGGAAGTATAGAAAAGAAACCGAGGGTTTTATGTAAAGATCGAATCCCAGAAACTTACCTTTTGTCCAGCTATGTCACGGCATCATGGCCAGACCTGGACCACAGGAAATCCCGTATTTTTTGACTTATGTCTCTAATTTTCATACAGAAGTTAAGAGGGCAGTTCAGCTCACTCTTAAAAGGCATTTTTTTTTCTTTTTTTTCGGAGCTGGGGACCGAACCCAGGGCCTTGCGCTTGCTAGGCAAGCGCTCTACCACTGAGCTAAATCCCCAACCCCTTAAAAGACATTTTTATAGTGGAATATATTCCAGACATTGAACTATTTCTGTGTTGTTATTTACTGGAGTTTGCCCTCTCCTCTTTCATGGACATACAAACATGAGTCACACGGAAAAGGATTTCCTGTCTACCTGTCTGCCTGTGAAAGGACAGATTCCTCATCAGCTGCAAAATAAGATACTGTGTCAGCCAACAAGGTCACAAGCTCACCGGCCCCTTGAGAGCTATGTCAGCAGCACCCCTACCCCCACATAAGGGCCTCACAGGACACGGTCCAGCATTCTTCCCTGTTTGTTCTGGAATGGTGATGTCAATAATGGTATAAGAAGTCAAAACAAGATTGAGTTAACAAAACCATTTTTATCAGAAAACTGTCGTTATTCATGATCCAGACATTAAAGACGGCTTGGGCTCAAGAGCTCCATGCTAGGTGTGCTAACACGTGCTTCCTTGCTTTGGGTCTTAACGATGCTTTCGAGGAGGGAATTGGACTCTCCTCTATGGGCAGGGAAGGCAGATGCACCGCACTTTTGAGAGCATCGATTGCAGCTATTAGGGAGCTGGGATGAAGAAACGTTTGACATTCTCTTAGACGTTTCCCCAAAATACGTTGTAAAATTAGGGACGTGGCGTCCGACAAGAACGAGTCAAGTTTATTGTAAGAAGGTCTTCCGTTTGGTACTTATGAGTGTTCCTTCCGACGAGCGTGACCGTTTGGCTTGCAGGCATTAGATTCTGTTGTTCGGTGGCATTAAACGCTCATGCATATAGTGAGGCAAGGAGCTTTAGTGTGCCTTCAGGGTTTCAGCCGTAATGACTGCCAGATGTCGGGGTCCTGTCTTCCAGACACACTCAGATCACTGGTCTGTAAGCCACTTGTAGGTGATCTCTCTCTGAGCCTGATATTCACCGCTGGAGATTGATTCCAATCACTACCATCCCTTTCCTGGGAAGGTTGCTGTCAGACCTTACTGTCCTAAGTATGTCCACCTTTGTACATATATATCTCAGGCGTCTCATGTGTTCAAGGTGGTTAACTAGGGAAAACATTAAGTTGAGCCGTTCCTTGCTTCTCTGTGTATCTGTCAGCAACAGTGGCTTCTGCTGAGAGCTTCAGGCTACGCTTGCCCACCGTTCCCCTCAGTCTTGTCTTTATGATGAGTGACAGACAGTACCTGAGCAGAGCATGACTCTGGATGTGGACAGGACAACCAGGTGAACAGGCTCTTATACAACAGAAGCTGTGGCCTAGGCCGTCACTGTTGCTGGCCCGAAGTCAGCCAGTAGCGGATAGTGAATTCACAGTGGCTTCGTGTGTTCACAGGTTTCTAAGAGGAAGTGGGGGTATTTCAGGCTGTCCCTCTGGGATAAGCCACACAAACCACTATGTAATGACATAAGCGAAACCAAACCCAAGAGCTAGGAAACCTCTTTTTAGCAAATCCATGCCACCATTTAAACAGAAATTCCAGGCAGAATTCTGGGGTTTCCTGGGGTGCAAGAAAAAGTCTCCGTGTGAGCATCAGCCATTATAAACCACCCTCCATGGAAAAGGGAGTGAGTGTTATGTAGCATTTTCCTCTAGATTGAAGCATTCCCCACAGAGGGAAAGGGGCGAAGCTCCCAAAACTCACAAGGAGATTGTGAGACTCATGCAGGAACCCCTTCCCCAAGGAAGAAGAGGTGGTAGGGCTTTCCACATGTTGGGCAAGAAACTGGATCCTGAGATGTTCCTCAGGCAGGGGTGGGCCTTGTGGACGCGGTCACTCTTGATCCCGTGAGTAACCCCAATATGCTCACTGTCTGAGAATTTGGATGGAGTTGTTTCTTTGGAATGTTTTGATGCATTACCTGGGGTCAGTAAACATATGTCCGGGTCTCCTAGAGAAAAGCCACACAGTGGAAGGCAGTATTGTTTGTATCTTTTTCTTTTTAACCCCAGAAAACTAGACTCTTTCTCTCCTGTTCTAGGAAGAATGGGTTGTCAGGTCTTTTTATCTATTCCCCCCTTTTTAACTGGGAAAAAATGTGTAGTAAAATACTTGTTTCTGTGACTGAATTTCAGTTCACTGGAGGTGAATGGGATCTCAGGCAAAATCATTGTGGGCCACTTATCGTCCATCATCTCTTCTTGCTTTTGGCCCTCACACTGTGTCCCCTCAGAGTCCTGGGTCTCACAAGATACAAAGGACAGTGACGGAAGGGACCCTTTCTTGAGCTGTCTCCTTCACTTCAGTTCATTACTGGTTGTTTCCCTGGGCCTTGCGCAATTCTTCCCTGTGACTCAGAAGCTCAGTGACTGCACTGCTGGGGTTTTACCCCTGCTCCCTTCTTCTAGGAAAGTGACCTCAGGAATCAGGAAAACTGGTGGACCCAAGTAAAGCCACATGTGTGGATTCTTCACGTTTGCACACCCCCTCACAACAGTCACAGCCTAGGAGACTCAGCTCACAGAATCGAGGCCAGAGGCTCTCTCAAGCTGCCTTGGCAGTTGAGTCTTGAATGGCCATGTTCCTGCGGGACTCAGGGTGTTGAGTGGCTGAGCTCTGAGTCCACGTTATTGACCTGTGGTTTTGTAGAGCACTGGGAACAGAAAGGGTGAGAAGACTCCACAGAAACTCGGGCTAGAAGGACAGCAGTGCTCTGTGTCTGACAGAGTGAGACAAAGGCGTAGAAGGCAGGGGTGCTGGGGGGCAAAGTGGTTTCTCCACTGTTCTTTGTTTACAACACACAAAGGAATGATTGTAAAATTTTCTACTCTATGTCATTAGACTTTTCATATTAACATCTTCTCCTCAGCTCTGTCCTTTCTTCGCCACTGGATGGCCACCAACTTTCCCCTCTAAGATTCCTGTTTCTGCTTTTGTAATATATATGATGTATATGGAAATATATATTCCATTCCTTTTCCTGTTCATCCTCTCCCTCCAAACCCTTTGTCTCATACGCACTTTCTAGTTTCATGTCCTACATACATATGCATATGAACACGGACATATACTCAGATTTAGCTTTCACTTACGGGAGAAAGCTCCTTCTGAACGTGGCGACATTTTTTTGCTGGATGTAATCTCCTTTCCATCCATTTGCTTGCACATGGCTTAATTCCACTTGTCTTGGTGCCAGATAACATTCTGGGGTATCTGTTAACCACAGTTTGCTTTTCCAACCATGGATGGAGGGACATCTAGGCTGGTTCTGTGTCTTGGCTATTGTGAGTGGTGCAGGAGAAACAGGGATGGAGGGCAGTGACTTCCTCAGGGGGGTGGGTGTCACTCCCGGATCGCTAAGAGGGGGCCACACCCAGATCACTATTGTTTTGTGTACATGTTGTATCTCTGTTGCTTTTCTCATTCCCATGACAACGGCCCTTGTAAGAACAGCGTAAACAAGGGAAGTTTATGTGGACTCACAGCTGAGCGAATGTCATGGCAGAGAAGGCATGAGGGCCGAGGATGCACCAAACCTGCCGACTGGAGGCAGAGAGGGCTGAATGCCAGGGTGCAGACCACTTGAGCCCAGAGAATGGTGCCACAAATACTCGGAATGGCTCTCCCTGTGTCAATCAACCCGGTAGATACACTCCTTCTCAGGCATGCAGGGAGCTTTGTCTCCAGGTGAGTCTAGTCAACTTGAGGATACTTACAAACACATGTTATGCATTCACCCCACATGCTCTGAGCTTTCCAAGTGACTATTTTTCAAGTGTTGATAGCAAGGAGGAAGTTGGATCCTGTTAGAGCACCGCCATGTACCCTCATACACGAGGTACTTCAGTGTGCTCCTTGACATGCTGGGAGAGGCACAGGCAACAGTTTTAAGTTGTCTGGCTTCCAGCCCCTCAGTGCAGGGGTGGGTGGTCCCCTTATGATGAGGATTTTTGTTTTTGTTTGTGTTTTTACTGTTTATTGTAATGCTAAATGCTGGCCTCTACGATCTGGAAGCTGCATATGCTTTCTGAGACCCTGACCCGGGTTTAATTTTGATTGCTGAATAAAATGACAACAGCTAATAGCTGGGCAGAAGAGAGATAGGCGGGGTCGGGGTTTTCCAGGCTTGGGACCACGAGGAGAGGAAGAAAGAGAGGAGAGAGGATTCAACCCAGATGCCCTTCAACAGAGGAATGGATACAGAAAATGTGGTACATCTACACAATGGAATATTACTCAGCTATCAAAAACAACGGCTTTATGAAATTCGTAGGCAAATGGTTGGAACTGGAAAATATCATCATGAGTGAGCTAACCCAATCACAGAAAAACACACATGGTATGCACTCATTGATAAGTGGCTATTAGCCCAAATGCTTGAATTACCCTAGATGCATAGAACAAACGAAACTCAAGACGGATGATCAAAATGTGAATGCTTCACTCCTTCTTTAAAAGGGGAACAAGAATACCCTTGGCAGGGAAGAGAGAGGCAAAGATTAAAACAGAGACTGAAGGAACTCCCATTCAGAGCCTGCCCCACATGTGGCCCATACATATACAGCCACCCAATTAGACAAGATGGATGAAGCAAAGAAGTGCAGACCGACAGGAGCCGGATGTAGATTGCTCCTGAGAGACACAGCCAGAATACAGCAAATACAGAGGCGAATGCCAGCAGCAAACCACTGAACTGAGAATAGGTCCCCCGTTGAAGGAATCAGAGAAAGAACTGGAAGATCTTGAAGGGGCTCGAGACCCCAAAAGTACAACAATGCCAAGCAACCAGAGCTTCCAGGGACTAAGCCACTACCTAAAGACTATACATGGACTGACCCTGGACTCTGACCCCATAGGTAGTAATGAATATCCTAGTAAGAGCACCAGTGGAAGGGGAAGCCCTGGGTCCTGCTAAGACTGAACCCCCAGTGAACTAGATTGTTGGGGGGAGGGCGGCAGGGGGGGAGGATGGGGAGGGGAACGCCCATAAAGAAGGGGAGGGGGAGGGGTTAGGGGGATGTTTGCCCGGAAACCGGGAAAGGGAATAACACTCGAAATGTATATAAGAAATACTCAAGTTAATAAAAAAAATTAAAAAAAATTGAAAAAAAAAAGAGAGG
Source organism: Rattus norvegicus (assembly GCF_021556685.1). NCBI lineage: Eukaryota > Metazoa > Chordata > Mammalia > Rodentia > Muridae > Rattus > Rattus norvegicus. The sequence continues at coordinate 87,655,050 of NC_141549.1, forward strand.
AGATAGGAGCCACCATGGAGGATGATGGAGGGTAGGCTACCTCGCCATTATGCTGCCTAAGGCATCTGTAAAAATACAAGGCTGTGTGTGTCTTTCATCTAGGAGCATAAATGGTTTAAGGCGGGTAGAAACCCCCCTCCTACACACACACACACACACACACACACACACACACACACACACACTGGGGTGTTTTAAATGTCTTTTTTTACTACACTATTACATTCCCTGTCTCCCACTATTACATGGGGATGTGCCCTATTGCTCCCTCTCACATTTCACTCTCCTGCCACCACCACAGTGGCATGCCACAGACTCATGGGCAGACTTCACAGACCCTTATCAATTCTGCAAAACACTGTCAGGAAAATTTACTCTATCTTCCCTTCATTTTCAAACCTTGGTAGCAGCACATCCACCAACCTCACATCCTGAGAGAAATCTGAAACACTTATTTGAATTTAAGACTTGATAGATAACCATGTTAAATTTGGCTGATTAAATATTTGCTTATACCTAGAAATGAATGTGATATCTATCTATCTATCTATCTATCTATCTATCTATCTATCTATCTATCAATTAAGTGACAGGATAGTTTACAGACTAATTGTTGTTAAAGTAACATTCTGCAATGGCTATAATTGTACAAAGAAACTCATACACAGGCCACTTCTAGACTAGACTTGGGCAGGATAGACTGTCCAACACTATTTAAAGCCTAAGTATTAAAGTTGTTCTTGAAGATTTCATCATCAAATCCTCCCCAAAATAGATTTTGTGACTTAAGTCTGAGTCGCATCTCAGGACTTTGGAGTATATGAGGTAGGGCAAGCCAGTGGTAACATGGTTCTCTTTGAACGGACTCAAGTTTTTCAATAATTCCATTTGCCTAAGAGTATATTTAGTATTCTGTGTGTGTGTGTGTGTGTGTGTGTGTGTATGTGTGTATGTGTGTATGTTTGTGTGTGTATGCGTGTGTGTATGCGTGTATATGTGTGTATGTGTGTGTGTGTGTGTGTGTGTGTGTGTGTGTGTGTGTGTGTGTGTGTTTGTATGTGTGCTCATCAGAATTTTGGGAAGATATCCACAAAGACAGCTTTTCACTATTACTTTGTCCTTAACACCCACCACATGAATAGCACATATTATGACGGTGCAGCAGAGTCCTGAGAGATGCAGAAATATGCTCTTCCTCAGTAAACTGGGAGAAGTCTATTTCATCCTCTGGGCATCTTGGTCCTCACCTAAGCTCCTCTCAGACAGAGTAGTCATGGCTGCAGGGGTTATTACGGGATGCATGCTGGTCACCGCTATGCAGAACTCTCGGAAGTGAGTCAAGTGAGTCCCGGCGTTCAAGCAGCTCTGTCACCTTTGGAAATGGGCACCTCCTGTCCCCAGCGCTCCTGGCTTCGTGGATCCCGTGTGTGGTGAGAGCCTATTTGAGGGTGAGTAGTTTAGTTTGGAACCGTGAAGTGCTATCTTTTCTAAGCATTATTTATGAAATTGTGGCATATCATATTCTGGGATTTCATATAAATTTGTCTCCGGCTTGGGAGCCAAGCTCCGAAATAGAATATATCAAAAATATGGTTCTCATTATAGAGCTTAACACCCTGACGGAAAGCCGATAACTAGGGGGACTAGTGGAAAAACGTAAAAATAAGTTTAGTATTTTCCCTTGGTGCTCTGGGAGGAGATTGCTGGTTTCCCAGCTTTGTTCTGCCTTCCATCCATCTAAAATTTTAAAGTATTTCATGATATCGACAATTTAATTTCTCCCAATTTAAAAGAAAACTCAGTTTTAAATGTCCATCACCTATATTTTATGTCTTATTCTAATGCTCTTTAAAGTGTGGGTTATAACCACACCAGTGGACTATAACTACCCCAGCGTTTACCCCGCCTGCTTTCTGATAACAGGCACAACATAGCTGTGGGACTGGATAGGACCGGATCTTCTAGGTTCCTCTCTTATGGAGATATTCGTGGGAAGATATAGCCTTACATTAGGATTGGAGAAGTGCACATAAAATAACAAAAGCGGGGCCTTAGAGTCATACACTGGTAAATCACAAGCATCCGACACTGCACTTTGAGACCATTATTGGGTAAAATGGGGACTACTGGGACACAAGCATAGGGACGTTTGTGACAGCTGCTGCGATTCTCAAAATGGCTGCTGGGAGAATGACAGGAAGACAGCAGTGCAGGGTGGGTACAGCGAGCACGTGTGGGTACAGTGCACAAGTGTGTGTTTTCCTGTGCACCTGAGTGGGACGGGTCATGTACAGCCTAGGCACAGTGCACACAAACGCGTGTGGTTCCCTGTGTGCCCAAGTGGGACAAGTCAGGAGCCCACAGTATCTCACTATGATCCTCAGAAAGGTTGTGAATTATTTATCTCTGGGGATTTTCACTTAATACAGTCTTAGGTTGTGGGAAGAATGCAGACTGGGAATTGGGGGGAGTGGGTTTGTCGACATTCCTGTAACCACTACGGAGTTCCTCACACACCACCTATGTGCTCTCCTAATTAGATATTTTATTTCCACTCTCCACGGAGTTATCAGTGAAGCCAGCCGCTGACGCCAGGCCTGTGATTCTAAAGCTCTGACTGACATACTTGGCTCGCTTTATTTCCTGAGAAGGTAAGATTGTGTCAACCTTGGTCACAACCAATCGCCTCAGGCACCTGGAGCAATTCTTTATCTCTCCACCAGGTGGCAGCATACACTGCCACAGAGGCAAGAATCTCAGAAAAACTGCACCACCAGACTGCCTGGTTCTTCTCTGATGTGACTGAGGGGCTCCTCTTCTCTATTTACTGTGGGGATAGCAGGAGATACCTGGAGAGTCAGTTCGTCACACGGAGGTTAACGTCAGGGTTGGGCCTAAGCCTGTGCTGCCCAGTGTTGCAATTCGGTTGTACTTTTGATGGACCGGCGGGCGGGCTCCAACAGCCTCGTCGATGATACCGGATGACATCTGTTTAATTGACAGGGACACTGAGCCACGGGCCCATTTGCTTTGCAGCAAGGAAGTGAACGCAGACAGCTTCCAAACAAGACAGCCTGACCCCTGAGTCCAGCCTTTGAACTGAGATGCTTCCTTGTTGAAAACATGTGAATTCGAAGGGATAGAAAAGCCGCGGGTGGGTTTCCAGAAAACGTTGCTGTGTGATGGAGACAACTATAAGATGCTGGTGAAATTAGTAGCTATAGAGAAATCATGCTAAAGAAATCGTCGGGACAGGCGGGGTGCCGAGGGCTGATCAGTATGAACTGGGTAAGCCCGGTGTCTGGCAGGGCCAGGCTGGGAGAACAGCAGAAACTCGGTGGACATCTGCCTCCTGGAGGAGCATCCTGAAAGCGGGGATGGTCTCCTATCAAGGGTCTGTTGGGAGAGTCCATGTTTATTGTGTTCTTGAACTTCACCGACTCCCTCTAACCCAAGAGGATTTCTTCAACTTAATTTACCTATGCGGAAACTCAGCTTCACAGCTGCGAAGGAACTGAGAAAATTCCCGTCTCAGTACCCCGTTTCTCCTTCTGTGAGTATTAGGGAGAGCAAGCGAACTTGGGAAGGACCCTTTACTTTTACTGTTTTCAAAAATCTCCCTAGTTAAACATTCTAACAGCTATGTTAAGACATAAAAAGCTCATTTTAAAACTATAACACCATCCCCTGCTTTGTCTAAGGTTCAGATCAAGCGGAAGCTCCCACTCCTCCATGTTTGTCTTGTGTATGTGGTGAAAACGTTACAGACACTTCCTTCTGGCTTTCTGAATGTGAAATGTCCTGCAGTTTCTTTGCTGCCACAGCACGGGATAACGATTCGCTACTTTGTAACAGAACTTCCTGTTCTGTTGTCCCGCCCCCCCCCCCCCCCCACTCTCCCAACCCTGAATAACAATGTTCACTTTTGAAAGTAGTCACTTACGGATGTCTTCACCTTCTGAAACCTTATTTTCCCTCACTGTGCCTACTGATATCTGAGCATATCCCTCACCCCTCTCCTGTGTATTTTTTATCTGAACCCGGAGACAGCCCGTCTCTCCCTGGCTCTTTCAGTAATGGTTATTGGACTAATGTCAATATTGGCCTAAGGAAAGGCAGCTTCAGCCGAAGAATGTTAGGGGTGGAGATAAATAGCACCCTGGCCAGAAAAACCAACAAACTTAGAGCCTTCTCCTTCCCAGTGGCTCTCTGTACTCCTCATCCCTTCTTCCTGGATGCATTGCACCATCTCTTGAAAGAAGAGGCTGGGCGTGACTTAGCTTTGCACTTTCTCTTTTAAGAGTGGCTGTCTGTACAGTGTAACACAGCACCCTTTCTTGCCTAGCTCTAAGCAGGCAGAAAGAGCCCGGTCAGCCCAAGCGACCCTTGTTTTATTTTGTTGAGCCCAAGCATGACCCAGCCTGACTATTCTGCAGCCACGGCCAATGGGAGCCGGAATGAGCTGGAATCAGGCCGCAGTCCTTGTGTCTCATTTCAGAGAGGAAGTAAGCAGCTATGAAAGCATGGGGATGGAGAGAGGCTAGCATTCAGCACCCATGCTCACCGAGCTTCAGAAAAAAATAAAACGAAGGAACAAGGAGCAGGGAGCAGGGAGCCCAGGTCCAATTTTCAGCATGGTGAAGCTAGGACAGTTAAAGAAGACAAGTGCATGTCTCCTCTATGGTACCCATTTGTTTATAATTTCAGTGTTAGGAACGAACCCTGTTCAATCACATGCAATGCAAACATCCCAGCCCTGAGCTCTTCCCAGACCCTTTAACTGTATTTGTGTTTATATGTATATGTGTTTCTCTGTATGTTGGTACATGTATGTGTGTTGTACGCATGTGTGTGCTCACATCCCTGAGTATAATTGTGGCCAGAAAAAGGTCACTGGTGTCCTGTTATATCACTTAACAAAATATTTCATTGCAAGGTCGCCTTTTTGGCTAAGCTGGCCAGTTAGCTTCCAAGATTGTCCTACCTCCTGTCTACCCACCTCCCTCATCACTCACTGCTGGGCCTATAGGCACAAGCAGCTGTGCTAGGCTTTTGTGTGAATCTTGGGAATCAGAAGTCAGGTGGTCATGCTAGCACAGCAGGCATCTTAACCGCCAAGACACCCTACCCACAGCGGTATTTGAATGGGCAAAATGCACCGAGGAAAGCTGATGTTTAAGTGGGAGATGCTGTTTGTTCCAGTCTGGAAGTGACTGGGAATCAGCCATGCCCTAAGAGACCAGAACCTCCCAGATATGGGAGTGGGAGCTCTAACACATTGCTGAAGCTTAGGTATGCTGGGTAGGCACCCGCCAATGACATCAGTCGAAGGTCCACAGTGTCCACTGACTGCAATGGGAGAATCTCCCACCAATGTGCAAGTGTTCCACCAAACTTGGTACCTCAGCATTAGGAGGCACTGACCTGACTGATTCTGCCGTCATCTGGAGTGCTTATGCCAGCCACTGTCTTGCCAATAGCAATGGACTGTTGTGAGATCAGTTTATGTGTCCTTCGAAGCTCTTTGAATAGGAACTTATCTGAACACCCCACGAGAAAGGAGAAACCCAAAGCTTGAGGATCATCTGAAAAGTGCCCCTCCCTCCACACAGGAGAGAGGAAATGAGCTACAGAGCAAACACCTTACAATGCCTTTATTTCCCTTTACAGCATTGTATGCTGGTCGCACATGCATTTGCAGGCCAGAACAACAACAACAACAACAACAGCAGCAACAACAACAGCAACAACAACAACAACAACAGCAACAACAACAGCAACAACAACAACAACAACAGCAACAGCAACAACAACAGCACTACCACCACCACCACAACAGCAGCAACCACCACCACCACCACCACAACAACAGCAACCACCACCACCACCACAACAACAGCAACCACCACCACCACAACAACAGCAGCAACCACCACCACCACCACCACAACAACAGCAACCACCACCACCACCACAACAGCAGCAACCACCACCACCACCACAACAACAGCAGCAACCACCACCACCACCACAACAACAGCAACCACCACCACCACCACAACAACAGCAACCACCACCACCACCACAACAGCAGCAACCACCACCACCACCACAACAGCAGCAACCACCACCACCACCACAACAGCAGCAGCAACCACCACCACCACAATAGCAGCAACCACCACCACCACCACCACAACAACAGCAACCACCACCACCACCACAACAACAGCAACCACCACCACCACCACAACAACAGCAACCACCACCACCACCACCACAACAACAGCAACCACCACCACCACCACAACAGCAGCAACCACCACCACCACCACAACAGCAGCAACCACCACCACCACCACAACAACAGCAGCAACCACCACCACCACCACCACAACAACAGCAACCACCACCACCACCACAACAGCAGCAACCACCACCACCACCACAACAGCAGCAACCACCACCACCACCACAACAGCAGCAACCACCACCACCACCACAACAACAGCAGCAACCACCACCACCACCACAACAGCAGCAACCACCACCACCACCACAACAACAGCAGCAACCACCACCACCACCACCACAACAGCAGCAACCACCACCACCACCACAACAACAGCAGCAACCACCACCACCACAACAGCAGCAACCACCACCACCACCACAACAACAGCAACCACCACCACCACCACAACAGCAGCAACCACCACCACCACCACAACAGCAGCAACCACCACCACCACCACAACAGCAGCAACCACCACCACCACCACAACAGCAGCAACCACCACCACCACCACAACAGCAGCAACCACCACCACCACCACAACAGCAGCAACCACCACCACCACCACCACAACAACAGCAACCACCACCACCACCACAACAGCAGCAACCACCACCACCACCACAACAGCAGCAACCACCACCACCACAACAACAGCAGCAACCACCACCACCACCACAACAACAGCAACCACCACCACCACCACAACAGCAGCAACCACCACCACCACAACAACAGCAACCACCACCACCACAACAACAGCAGCAACCATCACCACCACCACAACAGCAGCAGCCACCACCACCACCACAACAGCAGCAGCAGCAGCAACAGCAACCCAACCAATCAAAAACAAACAAACAACAAACATCATTTAGATTCAGAAAGAAGAAATGACCAGTATCCTCTGAAATGTTTTTCCAAAAATAGTTGATTATAATCAGGAACCTGTATTATTCTCCAGTTGACACAGTATCTGGGGAACAGGAACACCTTCAACGGTGACAAGAGGAAGCGAGCATCAAAGCTGAAATGTAGAAATTCACGTGCAAAATGAACCACTTTAAATCACCTTTTTCTTTTATTTGTTGACGTTATAATATAATTACATTATCTTCCCCTTTCCTTTCCTCTCTCCATCACCTCCCATATAGCCTTTCTTGCTCTCTTTCAAATTCATTGTCTCTTTTAAAACTAACCATTACTTAATGTCTACACCCACACACCCACGCGTGCACGCACGCATGCATGCTGTACGCTTCTAAATATAACCTGTCCAGTCATATAATATTAACTGTACGAATGTCTTCAGGGCTGGCCATTTGGTATTTTATAACCAATCGGTGTGCTCTTCCTTGGTATGAACCATTTCTCCTACCGCAAGCATTCCCTAGCTGCCTTTAGTTCCTTGTATAGGCTGGGGCCTCCTGGTCTTTCTCTAGTCTATGGTGGCATGTCTATTCCATGAACATTCCAATGTTCAGCTCGTGTTTGGGAAGTCATGCTGGTGAGACTTTATGAGTATAACTTCTGATATTTCTATGAGACACAATCTGACAGCAAACTCCCTGAACCTTTGACCCTTATAGTCTTTCTATCCCCTCTTCTACAATGTTTCCTGAGCCTGGGTGCAGGAGGGTTTTTGTGTAGATTTATCCATTGTAACTGTGCTCTGCAACTCTGTATTTTGATTGGCTATGGTTTTCTGGATATTCATCTGTTGCAAGGAGAAGTTTCTTTGATGAGAGGTGAGGACTACAGTTACCAGTGGGTCCAAGGGGAAATATTTACAGTGTAGTTAAGGATGATGCTGGTTTAGTAAAGGGGTGGTTGTAGGCGCTTCTCCAACAACGGTTTCACTAGTACTTGGCTGGGTTTTCCAGTACTGGGCATAATTTTCCTCTTGGTAATTATGCCCTAATTCTAATTAGAGAGCTGTTGGTTATCACCAAAGTATTCATGTCACCATTGCACCCTTAGTGTTACTGTGCCATGAGGGTTGTTGTGTGGAAAATGAACCGCTTTTATTTCTAATTTAAAAACGAGGTGGGGCTGTAGTAGATTAAAAGAAACATCAAGCCGAGCTTAAAAATTCATCTGCATCTAACTCTGTCCAAAGACCCTCTCGAAGTACTGAATGCAGGCATAGATTATTAAGAGGCACTTGTTGTTTTGTTCTAACAGAGTCACATTAAGTATGAAAATACATACTGAAGCAATTGAGGCCGGGTTGATCAGGTGCTTGGGGTAGGCTTCATGATCATCTTGTTGGGATTTCTGATTTTAGCTATGATGGATGGGATTATAGCAGAGCAAATGTCTCTCATCCTAGATGCAAAATGCAACATTTTAAAGCATTCTCTAAGCTCCCTGTAAGGTATCCTCTCTGCTAAAATAAATGCCCTGACAGTCACCCTGAGCAGAGGCAATGGAAATCCACCCAGGCCACTGAACTTGAAGGTCAGCAAAGCCTGAGAGCAAACCACAGCATTGTGTGGATCCCGCCATTCTACACCATGTGCTCCTCTGAAGCATTTAGTGGTTTTGAAATGAAGCCGGACAAAAGGCTTAAAATCGCCATCAGAAAGGAGCAGCTGGGCACAGCTTCAGGCTGTCTCAGAGCCGTCCGGATCCAACTTTTGATTTAGATTGTTAATAAATCCAGCTAGGGCTTGGAGAAAGGACATAGGCAATCTGAGTCACCTGTCCACCCTCAGACTTTACTGTCCAAAAGACTCTATTTGAGGAGTAGGGAGAACTTTTCTAAGGTCCAAGGTACTAGAAAAATGAATTGTCATAAGGAAGGATTTGTTAGACATCCTGGACTCTCCACAGAGCATCTGAAAGTTTGAGAGCCAGACCTAGGGGGTGTGCAAGACAGAAGAGAGCAAAACTCTTAGAGTGTCAAAAACACTGAACTGTTCTCACTCCACAAGCCAAAGAGTGAACTATCTCACCCTAACTGGATTTACATACTTCTTTGCTCTGTCAGCTCAGCGGGCATAAGAAAATTAGTGCCCAAGCACCATTGAGCATAGCTAGTTCCAGGTCTTGTTGCCAACAAGAGGAGCTAAGGGCTTCTGGGAATATGGCCAATTTCAGAATCAGTGCAGCAAATAGGTAGAGCATCTATTGGAGAAGCAGAAGTAAGTGCATGTGGTGGTTTGTGTATGCTTGGCCCAGGGAGTGGCGCTATTAGGAGGTGACCTTGCTGGTGCAGTGTGTTACTGTGGGCATGGCTTTAAGACCCTCATTCTACCTTCCTGGAAGCCAGTTTTCTGCCAGCCGCCTTTAGATGAAGATGTAGAACTCTCAGCTCTGCCTGCACCATACCTGCCTGGATGCTGCTGTGTTCTTACTTCTGAACCTCTGAACCTGTAAGCCAGCCCCAACTAAATGTTGTCCTTTATAAGAGATGCCTTGGTCATGGTGTCTGTTCACAGCAGTAAAACCCTAATTAAGACAGTGCATGAGATTATCAGAGAAACCCACAATGATGGGGCTGCACCCAACAGACAATGAAGAAAACACAAAGGACTTCCAGCTCTCAGGTTGGGGCAGTTGGAATCACAGAACATAACATATAAAGTAAACACTTGTCATCATGCTAGATGTGCACAAATAACTGAGGATGTAAATACATAGATAAAAAGATATTTTTCATACAGAATTCTGAATAATTTTTGGAGAAAAACAAAGATATTCAGGTGAATCTTTATCTTTTTAAAAAGATCCAAAAATGTTTAACTTCAATTTCTCCTGAAGACAGACTTCAATAGGCAGTTCTCTTGCCAACTCAATGCTTGCAAACAAACAGTGATTAGTGGGACATCTGGGTAATTTACTATCAGACTCCTGGAGGATTCCATCCAGATTCAAGATGTATGCAGTTCAAATAAATGCATTTTTCCATTGCGACATGTCCACAGACCTTTGGCTATGGTTTGCCTGCAATTCCTATTCTGGTTCGTGTATGAGGCAGCTGGTCTTTTGCTGTGGGCACTATGTTCGGAGATGGTGAAGCATTAGGAGGTGGACCCGTTGCTGGCTGTTCTTAGTTGTTGACTTGACTACATCTGGAATTAACTAAAACCAAAAATTGCTGAGTAAACCTGTGGAAGATTTTTTTCTTAAATCATCTGAAGTGGGGAGACCCATTTCTAATCTAGGTCTTTCGAGGTGTGAAGATCCATCTTTAATCTGGACCATGCCTTTTTCTAGAAGCCTATATAAAGTAGATTAAGAGAAGGAAGCTTGCTTTCTCTTTGCCTGCTTGCCCTTACTCTGGCTGGCAAGTTCATTCCTTCACTGGCATTAAAGCCAGGTGAGACATCCAGCCTTGTGGACTGAGCAATTACTGAATTCTTAGTCCTTCCATTGGTAGAAAGCCATTGGTGGACTAGGTGGACCAAAGCGTGTAAGCCATTCTAATAAATCTCCCTTCTACCTATCTCTATCTAATCTAAATCATCTATATATCTATGCATCTATGAATCATCCCTGTATCTATGTATCTATCTATGTATCTATGTATCTATCTATGTATCTATGTATCTATGTATCTATGTATCTATCTATCTATCTATCTATCTATCTATCTATCTATCTATCTATCTATCTATCTATCTATCTGTATCTATCATCTATGTATCTATCTATGTATCTAACTATGTATCTATCTATGTATCTATGTATCTATCTATGTATCTAACTATGTATCTATCTATGTATCTATGTATCTATCTATGTATCTATGTATCTATCTATGTATCTATGTATCTATCTATGTATCTATGTATCTATGTATCTATGTATCTATTTATGTATCTATGTATCTATGTATCTATGTATCTATCTATGTATCTATGTATCTATCTATGTATCTATGTATCTATGTATCTATGTATCTATCTATCTATCTATCTATCTATCTATCTATCTATCTATCTATCTATCTGTATCTATCATCTATGTATCTATCTATGTATCTATGTATCTATGTATCTATGTATCTATCTATGCATCTAACTATGTATGTATACATCTATCTATCCACCTATGCACTCTATAAATTCTGTTTCTCTAGAAAATCCTTGCTAATATGAGCTCCTACCTGGAGGAAGTAGGTGACTGTTACAGATAATTTTAGAGCTCACACATGGTTCATATCTTTCTTCTTTCTGCCTCCTCTCCTTCCTGAGGTGGAGGATCTCCCCTCTTTTCACACCTACCACCATCATGTTTTGCTCAATTGAATAGGTCCAAGCTGCTATAGCTACTTGGGAAACACAGTGGAAATCACTTTTTTGATAAAGTTTTCGCGTTTGGTATTTTGATCACAGCGACACAGAACTAACTAATATGGTTCCTAATACTCAGGACTACTTCATCTTTCATCTTTTGCCCCACTTCACGTTTCTGCAACTATTATACTAAATTGTTCCGTATCTTACTTTTTAAATATACTCCAGTGATCTGTGGTAACATCTAAGGACATGTTAAAGATGTGCTGGTAGGTGCAGGGCCGCTTTCCCGATGCTCACATTTCAAAGAATGACTCCATGTTTCTCCAGAATGACAGTCCTGAATTGTAAAACCTAGCTGGTGCTTTGAGGAGATTTATATCAGAGGGAACAGAGGAAGTACTCTGAGAAGGGGGCCTGGGTACTGAAGTTCAGTTCTACTTAGAAAATATGGGGCTGTTTAAGGTAGGATTTGTGCCTTGTAGCCCATGGGTGTATCTGACATTTCAAGGTGGCCAAGAGAGCAGAACTGAGTCGGGGGCTAGGCCAGGGCATGCACAGACATGAGAACCCTGATCTGAGGACTAATCTGTATTCTTTAAGGAGTCCTTGAGAGATTTTTACACTTGGGAAATATATGGTCAGGAAATACATGCTTATAAATTAGCAGAATAGGGGAAGAGAAGGAGTAATGCGGCTCAGACAGAGCAAAGGAATAGTAAAAGAATGCAAGGAGTCTTCTTGTTTGCCTTAGAAGATGTGGGTGTTTATTATTCCCACTTTCTCATGTTAAACCAAAGACTCCACGTGTTTAAATTCCCTCCCGCATGTTGTAGCTTCAGTAAGTGTGGGCACTTTAAAGCTCAATCTGTCTCCACAGAGGTCCAAAACTCACTTGGCAGCGAGGCTGCAGAACCCATGGTCGCCAGACAGTGTGTGGGGTTTGCAGTGTAGGAGACGGGGTGACAAGTGAGTGGTACCCTGGGCGCATGCCACAGTATCAGTGTCATCTGGCTGAGGACGGAAGTCAGTTCCTTCTAAAAGCATCCTCCTGGCCCACACCAGCTGCTTTTGCTTTCCTCGATTGAGGGAGACAATTTATATAAAATATCTTTACTCACTGTGGGATCCTCAGAGTCAAAGGCTATTACTTTTACATCAAGAGAACAGAAACCCTTTATAACTCAGTTTCCACTTAAAGTATACCAGGATGGATTACAGCACCGTGGAGTCCCATCATGAATTATTTATCAACAGAGGGGTTTCTTCCTGTTTTATAACTATGGATTTCCATAATTTAGAGCTGTCTGTGGATGACGCTAAAGCAGTCTCTAAAAGATTTTTTTAAAAAGGAAAAATAAGATTGTTTGAGAAAATATCCACTGTCACATGCATTTGTTAGGATAGTTTGCATTTTAAGTTAAGGAAGACTCACTTCAAGGCGATTTTGGATTTAATGGGTAGAAATGTAGCATCAGGAGTTCTAGATCCTGGCTCTAATGCACCAGGGCTGTGCCATTCCCATGGCCTCACCACACACTCCTGGTGTTCATTTCAGGCTGTTCCTGATATTTGCATGGTAAATTTAAAACCAAGTTTATGTAGGGCAAGAACTCTTTCTGTATCTGGAACCCATCCCACTTCCCAGAGAAAGTAATTGGTGTCTGGAAATACCTAAACTAGGAAGTTAGGAGGACTGCAGATAAGACAACAGGTGGGATTGGTATTCATCCATCCAGGTGTCCATGGCAACCACACAAAGGAGAGGTCCCTGCACATTGTTAGGAACCGTTACATTTTACCAATATCAACAGTTAAGAACATCTGCTGTGATTTCCACATTAGCAACTAAACTATCCATTCTTCCCAATAGCTACATCCCTCTTTAGCTGTCTTAGTGGACATTTAAAATGCACCGCATATTTGTAATATTCCAGGAGCCTTGATACTTGTGACATTTTCAAATCACCAGTGAGCAAACTGGCAGGATGGAATCTTACAGGCTGGCAGAGCGCTGAGAGATCAGGTGGGATCAGTTTTGTCCCTCTGACTGACACTCTAAGGAAGCTTCACATCTACAGTCTTGCAACAAGAGAACACTCACTTCCATGTTCCATCGTCCTAGTAACCAAGCCAAGGACTTGCCATGTGGAGAGGAAATACCATATTACCTTATTGAACTTGTATCAACTTTAACAAGGTCTTCTTATCTTATGTGGTTCAATGTTACTTGTTTTTCTTCTATGAACTTACTCCTTACAATTTTTTAAAATATTTATTTATTTATTATGAATAAGTACACTGTAGCTGTCTTCAGACACAACGGAAGAGGGCTTCAGATCTCATTACAGATGGTTGTGAGCCCCACCATGTGGTTGCTGGGATTTGAACTCAGGACCTCTGGAAGAGCATCAGTGCTCTTAACCACTAACTTATCTCTCCTCACAATTTCATATTTAAAAAAATATGTGACAGAGGCTGGAGAGATTGCTCAGTGGGAGTTGGGATCAATTCCTAGCAACAACATGGTGGCTCACATCCACCTGTGACTCTAATTCCAGAAAAATCCCACACTCTAGAAGACTAGCCTCCATGAGCATCAGGCATTTATGAGGTGGACAGACATGCATGCAAGCAAAACACCCATTCCAATAGAATTAAACACACTCACACACACACACATACACGCATGCACACGCACACGCACATGTGCACGCATACATATACACATCGAGGGAAGTTCCATTTGAATCAGAATACTTCAACCATAGGCTATGCAGAAAGAGAATGATGTTCTGCCATGTGGAATTTACCATCCTCGTTTCATGGGGGATGTGTTTTTAGGGTGTTTGCTTTTCGAAATGCTGAAATGAAAGCGAATCAGGGACCACATGGACTCCTGATTGTGGAGCGTTTACAGGGGTCAGATAAAGGAGCCAGATACAGAGCACCTAGCTCAAGGCCATACTCAGACAAGTCTGAGAGATAGTCATTATAGATTATGATAATATTTCAAAGCAATACACTCTCATAAGCAAGTGACTACAAACTCCAGATGTTGGAGAACATCTATTTCAAGAGGCACTGACTGTGTCATGAGCTTCTGCAAGGCTATTGCCCCAAATATAAAGGTTCCTCTAAGGCATAGAGCAGCTGGGTAAATGAAATCTGAGGACAGGGCACGTAAGACCCTTTACTGTAAACACCACGCAGGTTAGTCCTTGGATCAAAAAACTGCCTGTAGATAGGAAATCAAAGTGATTACAGTTTAAAATGAAGTTCTGAAAACCCCGATTCTCCTGAGACATGAGTGATCTGTAGAGATATCTAACTTACAGTGTGCACTTCAGTGGGGGTGCATCCACTGGTCAGCTCCAAGAAATTTTACCAGTGGGTAAAATTGTGGAAGGAGAGGTCAGTGTGGGAGACAGTCCTTGGGTTCGTTAATAACAGCAATCCATCACTGTAGTCTGGAGGAAACTTTACAGGTTTTCTGCAAATGGATTCTGAGGTCTGTACATTATACTTAGGGAAGAGATTATCCTGTTATGTCAAAATGCAGATAACACAAGGGTAGTGTGTTGACACGCAGGTCCTCTGCTCCAGTGACTTCATTCAAGTCTATTTCCAATGTTTATTATGCTTTACGACCTTAGGACTTCACCCATCACAATCATTAGTTTAGATATTTATTTTTAGGAGACCTTCTCCTCCAACCGTGAAGGTATTGCTCTTTAATGGAACAGAAGTGTCAGTCCTTGCCTCGGCCTTCAGCCTCCAGTAAGGACACCTTTTCGCCCTTATTCTCTCTCTCTCTGAGATTCCGCAGTTTTAGAGAAGGAACTGCACTTTCCATCATGTGGATCATCGAACTAGATTTGTGGCTATCAGTGCTGACGAACATGTGATAAGTAAACACACAGTAACAAGAGAACTGGGTTTCATGAGCCAACATGAAACATATTAAGGCTCAGAGGACACAGCCCTTCCCCGGGAGGCAACTTAGACAAGTGTTAATGGCCACACTTTTCCTAGAGTATTAACAAGCTGTCGATCTCATCATTTATCAAGTATTCTGTGCCCTTTCTAAGTGGAAGGAAGCCTTGTTCTCTATTATAGACTTTGACTGGAACTTTAATTATTCATATAATTTCACCCTATTATAACACGGCTCATTATTCATGTCAGACGTGTTAATATATGAACTGCCCGCTGTCCGCTGGAACTGAGCAAGATGCTGCAGGGACAAAATTAAAGTCGAAGGACAAAATGCGCGGCCTACCCATTTTTTAAAAATATACTCTCATATTTAATAACGTAAAATCATCCCCCACAATATTACAGACACAGATTACAAATACCAGAAATAGTGCGGAGACCTGATAACCAGGTGGAGGCAGCAGATTCACAGATGGACTATTTCAGTAGAAATCCGTTTTGGTGATTCCCGTTAGCAGATGAGCAGAATCAGCCTGTTCCAGGTTCAGGAAGCCACGGCTGGCCACACGAAGCCGTAGGTGCACGTTCGAAGACAGCGTGTGTAAGCAATGGATGCTCGGAAGGCTTCCAGGGAACAGGAGTTACGAGCACGCCGTGGCTGTAGCAGGCGCACAGGTGAAGAGCCTTGGTTTTCGAGGTGTGAGGAGTTGAAATAGCTATAGATGAGCTGGGTGCTGAAGGGGTTCAGGGGTTCATTGAATTTAGACTGTTAATGAGCGCTAAGCTGGGTAAGGCTGGGGTGGAGCTCAGTGCTGATTACTGAAGCTCAACACAAGTCGATTCCTTAGTTCACAGCTATCTCTTTTTATGGATATGATGTTATTGTATCTGCCATTGGTATTCACTTCAGTGTTTCTGCATGTAAACGTCTACTATGGAGCAAGACTAATCCCTAACACCATTACTGCAAAGGATGGTTGTCTAAGGGATTCTCGAGTTTGTTCCCTGGCATGAACAAAGAATTGAACATCTGGAAAGATAGAAGACCAAGCTATGGAGAAAGGGAAGCTTTTGCACTACCGGGCTGTGAGAAGACTGAGGTTGGAAGTCCTTTCAATGGTATTTTAAAGGGTCCTCGGGTCTTTCCCCTTTTATCAGCCCTGTCTCGATATTGACCCTGTGTCTGCCCATTGTTTTTCCTTAGTCTTCTGAGAACAAGAAGTGGCTGATTATGGGAACCTGCCTTAGCCTTCTCTGCCTACTAGTATTATTCTAATCCCCCTTCATAACCACCATGAAGTGGGACCATGGCCTGGGATGCTTTGGTCTTGGGTTTGGACCCTTGTAATCCCATGCTGCCTTGGTTGCCTAGGTGATTGTAAGCTAAAACTAGAGAACTTGACAAAGACTTTTTCCCGTCTCACCCTGTTTGTGACACACGTACCTTCCTCTTCCTCTTCTTCTCTTTTCCTGGAAGGCACTTCACCCCAGCGCTACAAGAAATAACTCACACAGAAGCTTGGGATGAGAAATAGTCAAGAGTAATAGAACCATCCCAGAGTCAACTATAATACGTTTAACACTTCACACCATCTATTGTTTCAGGTTTACCCTCAGTTCTCCCTGAGCTCGGATGATGTGTGTTGGTGCCCAGTGTGACCGCAGAGAGGGACATTTCACATATTTGAGGTGGAATTTGAATTCATTATTACACTTGGATCTCACAGTTCACATGGGCTACTGTGCCACGCATCCATGAGGGTCTTGATCGAGCTCAGCTCCCCTCATACCAGCTACAGCTGAAAAGAACATCACCTACTTGGAGAGCTAAGTTGATGATGACTTCAAGTCACAAGTCAGGGGTACATTGGTGATCTAGGATTTGGAGAGAGCTATACGATCTTAAAGCATGATTCTTTTCCTTCCTAACAGTGCACGTCATACTATAACAGTAGCTGGTTTCATTCTTAGCAATCAAGGCTCTTTATTTTAACAATCTTGTTTCCAACCTTGGCTGGAGTTTCGTCAACTCCAGGGGTCCTTGTGTCTGTGTCTCTGCCTCAGTGGACAGATGTCGATAGAACTCACACGGTCTCTTTGGGTGAGGACCACACGGGACAAGTTTTAACTGATGGATTCCTTGGGGGTTTGATTATTTTCACGCATACTCCTCTTAGGCTGATTCTTTTAAGTATACGTTGTCTTTACCAATAAGAATGCTTGGTGATATTTATGTGCTTTATGAGTGTGTGGCAGAGCTCTAAAGGAATTGTACGTTAAAAGGATGCTTAGAAGGAAGAGGATAATTTTCAGCCCAATCATCATTGGCCCTTAGTCATAGCTGTGCCTGCCACAGCCTGTTAATACCAGGTGGATGGAACAGAAAACTCTAACAGCCCTCGACCTCATTAGAGAACAAGAGTGAAAGGAAATGATGTCACTGTGAACTGTGGGAAACAGGATAAGAAAGCATGAAAGGGAAGCTGGGAGAGACTGGGGTTATGGGCACAGAAGTCTCTCAGCAGGAGAAGCAGCAGCAGAAGCAGCTTCTTGACTATAGCTACCTCCTAGAGGGTCTGTCTGATTCATTTGGTGTGCGCGAATTGCAAGAAGCAGAAGTCAATGCCAATCAAACACCACTGAGCTACAGATAATTAAAGGGCTGAGAATATTAAGCAGGTTAATGTTGCCTGCGCCTTGGACTGCTGGCCACCTGACCCTACCTGTCCTTGGGGGTTGGAGGTAAGGTCCTGCAGAGTCAAAGACACAGACTCTGGAAGCAGGTGAGAAACACCCCACGCTGATCTTGAACATTACTGCAAGCTCCTTTAACACCCTCCATCCACACCCTATTGGTCCCAAGAAATCATCTCTTCTAAACAGCAGTTCCCGATTGTCCGGCATTGTCTGCACCAGCAATCCTTGTTCTCTCAGGATCCCTCTCCTCAATTAGGTCCCTCTGTAGGAGATGCTTTTGTGGCTGTGCTGTCTCCTGCATTTACATAGAGGCTGCCCCACCATTCCTGTTCCAGGTTGAGACATTTTTCTCTAAGTATACAGACTAAATGATTTAAAGTTTTTTAAAATGTTATTTTAATGAAAAGTTTTTGTTTTTGAGAATTTCATACGTGAGTATGGTTTTTCCATAATTTCTACCCTTTTTCTCCTTCTAATTCCTCCACTCCCTTTCAAATTCATGATGTCTTCTTTAATTATTGTTTTACATTCACACACACACACACACACACACACACACACACAGATGACTACATGTACTGTTGTTTGCATGTACATGTTTTGGTGCTGACCACTGGGATTGGATAACCTATGGGAGGCTCCTCCCTGGAGAAAACCGATTTCCCATCTCTCAGCAGCCAGCGATTCTCTGCCTTCACTCATCTAGGGTGGACCTTGTGCAATTTCCCCGTTCATATTGTCTTGTCGATGGGTGTGATCATTGCTCGGGTCTCGCTTATGTGACCGTGTTGTTGAGATTTCGTGTGTGTGGAATCCGTGTCACGTGTAGAAGATGCTGTCTCACACCAGTTTCTGACTCTTACAGTCTTCCTGCCCCATCATCCGTCATGTCCCCGAACCTTAGGTGTCGAGCTTGCGCTTGAGATGTATCACTGGGAATGGGCACCCTGGGTCACTTACTTGACGAATTTCTGGTGGTTTTGGATCTCTGTGGCCCTGCCTATCTGATGCTAAAAAGAAGCTTCTTTGTTGAGAGGTGAGAGCTACAGCTACATGAACGGTTACACACTGGGTATTTGAAATGCATTTAAGAAAGGCAGAACCACAGCAATAACTTTTTCTTGTTCGCCTTAAGAGCTCTACATCTACAGCTCACATTGAGTAAAATATCCAGGCACTATTGACACAACAGAACAAACTACCATTCGCTCTACAATTGTATTGATAAGCCTTTTAGAGGGAAGAGCACAAAACGGCGTCAGGTGGCAAGGGGATGTTCCCAATATGGACGACCAAGCACACTCAGGCATCTTACCCACTGTGGATCTCAGATCGACAGTTTCCACTGAAGTCCATCTGAGTCAAACAAATTCTCTCGCCAAGTCCCATAGCTGGAATCCTCAGCCACGAATGGGGCCTCCTAACACCACAGAGGGAACGAACCAGGGAGGTGGCAGTTAGGGTGGGTCTTGACTCATTTTCTAGGACAAGGATTAATGCTCTTGCTAGTGTATACCCACTGGGGTTCCATGAATTCTAAAGCTTTCTGATTTAGAATGTTGTCTCACGCTGTTGTTGTGCATGTAGTGTACACACTCAAGCCTTGAAGTGTGGCTGAAGTAAGATTAAAGCCACACCAGTCTTGTCGCTGTTGGTTGTGTCCAACCACACGGTAAATTAAAAAAAAAAAGGTTACTTGTAGCGGCTGGTGTTCTCTTGCTAACTGGGTTATCCAAAAAACCTGTTCGCAGCATGCCGCAGGCTAAAAGGAAGCCCGCCCCCATCTGGATTTGATTGGCAATAAAGAATTGCGGCACAGCCAATGGCTGGGCAAAGGGAGAATGGGTGGGACCCTTAGAGTTGCCTGGGCTAAGATGTAGGAGGAAACAATCTCCAGGGCCCGGGAGAGACAGATTTACAGAGGGGAGCTCATCCAACATGTAGGTGTAAAGGGAAAGCGGTCCCCGGAAGGGCTGCCCAGAAACGTCTGAGGCAGCAAAGACCAATAGGCTTTACAGGGCAAAAAAACAGGGGAGCAAAGTTAAAAGTAGATTTAGAAAGCGTTAAGCCAGGAGTACCAGAGGGAAGGTCGTGCTAGCCAAGAAAGGCTTAGAAGTGCCCAACCATTGAGCTAGTAAGGCATGTTAAAAATAAGCTAACCTCAGTCTGTCTGTCTGTTTGTCGGTCTCTTCTCTGTCTAGGTCTCTCTGTCCCTCTGTCTCTCTCTGTCTCTGTCTCTGTCTGTCTCTGTCTCTCTGTCTCTGTCTCTGTCTCTGTCTCTGTCTCTCTCTCTCTCTCTCTCTCTCTGTGTGTGTGTGTGTGTGTGTGTGTGTGTGTGTGTGTGTGTTTCATTTGTGGATCCAAAAATAGCTCCTGGGCAGGTGCGTGCCTGCATGGGACCAGCCGAGAGCCAAAGCCCTGTAGCACTGTAACAAAAACTCACTGCTACAGTTACTCATAGTGTTTACTTGCAAACTAGGCATCAGACTACAAATGGAGCATGCTGTCACACCAATAACTGGATTTGCATATATACAAGGTCACCATTGGTTAACAGCAATGTCTCAGACTGGCTTTAGGGCCCCACTATGCAATCTGTAGGAACTTGGGCTGGATAGAAAGTGTGTCAGCCTTGGTTTCTTTGTCTGTGAAATGGAGTGGTGAGAGCTCTTTATTCAAAGAGTCACTGTGAATTTCTAGTGGACTAGAAACATTCATGCCACTGACTGGCACAGGGTGTGTCGTAGGCTTGGAGTGTTGAAGGGACAAGGTGAGTCCATTTCCGTTGGCATTGAGAGTGATGTAGCCTGCTGCCTGTGTTTAAAGTGTCAGGGCCCTGATGAGGCGGATGTTATGAGCCCCTTTCAACAGTGTTCTTGACCTATTCTTTAAAAGTCTGTACGAGGAGAATGAAAGCTAAATAATTCATAAAGGCAAACATTTACTCAGCTTACAGATTTGGAAACACATTAAACAAGGCATCAAGCTTCTGGTTTTGGCTGGGAACGCCACAGCACAAAGTGTAGAAGTGGGAGTGTGTGGAATAGAGGCCGCTTGGTCAGAAAGTGAGACACAGGCACCAGGCTGGAGAGTAACATCTGCTGTCATGACAACTCACCCATTCTCAGGAGAACTGGATTAATCCCTTCCTGAAGGTGAAGAGCACACATGACCTAGTTACCTCTTAAAATGCCCACCATTTCTCAGTTCAGCTTCACCGGGATCCAGACTCCAGCAAATGGGAAATTAAGGGACAAACAATATTTTGACAAACATGCAGTGTAAAATATTACATTGTAGTGAATAATAATTGTTACTTTATGATTATAAAAATGATATAAAATAGCCAGCCATATAGAAATTTGCTCAGACAAATGAAGAAGGTGAAGTCACATGATTCCTGACCTCCCTCAATTACATGATCCTCTTATAGTCAGATGTAAGATTCAGGCAAATGGATGGAACTAGAAAATATCATCCTGAATGAGGCAACTCAGACCCAAAAGGACATGCATGGTATGTATTCATTGATAAGTGAATATTAGCCAAAAAAAAAAATACAGACTGCCCATGATACAATCCACAGACCTTAAGACATTTAACAAGAAGGAAGACCCAAGAGAAGGTTCTTCAGTCTCACTTAGAAGGGGGAACAAAATAATCATGGGAGGGAGGACCTGGATGGGAGAGGGGAGGGTGAAGGGAAAGGGGGTCAGGATCAGAAGAGAAGCCAGAAGGCCAGGATAATGACTTGAAATATGCAACTGCTGCGGGCGGGACTTGGGGAGAATGGGGGCAACCTCTCGAAAGTCCCAGTGACCTGGGATGTGAGAGGCCACCAGGACTCAATGTGGGTGATCTTAAGTGAAATGCCCAACAGTGGGGAGATCGAACATGGAGAGACCACCTTCAATAGTTAGCCTGGGCCCCAGTGGAGGGATGGGGATAACAACCCATCTTCAAAATTTTCAACCCAAAATTGTAACTGTCTGAAAGAAATACAGGGACAAAAATGGAGCAGAGACTGAAGGAGTGGCATCCCTCTTCAAAGCCAACTTGCTTCAACATCTGGGTTCCCCTGCTCCCCGGTTCTATACAGTACACAGACTTTTAAAGTTAAGGTTTCTTAGGATTGCTATGGTGGGCTGAAGGAATAAATACAAATGAAAGGACCCCCACCCTCGCCTGTGTGATCCCAGAAGCTGCCGTGTCCAGTCTGTGAAAGAGAAGGCATGGTTTCCCTTAGCACTCCAGGCCAAACAAAAGGCTGTGTCTCACTATTGCTACATCTAACCCTTTATTCCAAAGGAATCCTGAGGCTGTCTGAACCCACCGGTGTTCAGAAGGAGCACAGGGCTTCTTCCTTCCTGTGGAATTTAGGGAAAACGTTGCAGCTCCTTGTTGGTCACACTGCTAGCTTGGGGCGACTCTTGGAACACAGGGATGTTATTCTTCACTAAGCAGAGAGAAAATGGAGTCTGGAAAGCAGCAAGTACCTCAGCCCTTTCTCCTCCTGTAGTTGTTTGCCTGTCTTCATTTTTTCTTCCCCCTGAAACACTTCAAAAGCCCCATCCAAAATAAAGGTAACAGTTAAGGTTAATGTCAACTGGAAAAGACACTCTGTAAGTAAGGATGTCACCACAGGGGATGTCTTGTGTGTGATGAAGGGTCTTTAAGGGAGAATTCAGTCTGCCCCATGTGGAAGGAAGCACTGAAGCTGCCACCCAAAGGCCCATGCATGTGATGCTTGTTTTGCCTTCCATGAGTATGGCTCTGCTTGTTCAGAAGTCTTAGTGACAAGGGAGAGATGAGGATATAACATCTCCTCACTGTTACATCACAGGATATAACAATCATTTGATTGAAACCATGCTAGTCTTCTTCCTGTCACTGTCAGAAGTATACCTGAAAATCTATGGGAAGGGTCACTTGACTGATGGTTTCAGAGGATCTGTGGACCCACTGCTTTGGAACCAACACAGCACAAAGTATTAAGCTGTTGTGAATGTGTGGAGAAGAGGCAACTCACTTCCTTCCTGATGAGAGGATGAGAGAGAAGGAAAGAGGGATGGATGGATGGAGGGAGGGAGGGAAGGAGGGAGAGAAAGAGACACAGAGACAGAAAGACAGACAGAGAGACAGACAGACAGAGAGAGAGAGGGAGGGAGGGAGAGGTGATGATAGATAGGTAGATGTTAGATGAAGGATATTTGGTAGATAAATAGATCATAAATGATAGATTGATGAGAGATATATAGATGTTAGATGTTAGCTAGATAGATGGCAGATGATAAATAGATTATAGATTATAGATGATAGGTAGATAGATGAAGGATAATAGATAGGTGATAGATGATAGATAAATAGATAGATGTTATATAGAAGGTAAACAGATGATGGATGGTTAGCAGGTGATAGATATAAATAGAAGATAGGAGATAGATGACAGATGATAGATGATAGATTATGATGATAGGTAAATAGATGAAGGATAACAGATAGATAATAGGTGATAGATAGTAGATAAATAGATGTTATATAGAAGATAGAAGATAGGTGGTTAGTAGACAGGTGATAGATGATAAATAGATACGGATACAAATGAACAAAACACAGCCTTCAAAGGCACTTCCCCAGTAGCCAGTTTTCTCCAACTAAGCTCTTCCAAACTCTCACTCAGCCATGAACCCATTAGTCACAGGAATGAAGACCTTGCCCTGGTCATCATCCCTCTCTCAATAGCTCTGCCCTCTGTGACAAGCAGTGTACACCTATTGTCATCTTAACTCATTAGGAACAACCTATACAATTACACAAGTGTCTTCCACTAGGCATTTCCCCAAGGTCATGTTAGAATATCTGTACAATTTTATTCCAAAAACTTCTGATGTTGTTTTCTTTGAGTCAATCCCCTTTTATGTCTCCTGCTGCTGGGAGAAACCTACAATGGTTTTCTGAAATTCAGAAAATCCCTGACACTTTCCATCCATCTGACTAAACCTAAATCACCATGAATACAAAAAATGAAGAATTCACCTTGGCTTTGAAGCCTCATGCCCCAGTTAGGTTAGGCAGACAGTGGCAGACGGTGTCTCTCACTGTACATTGGTTAGGGCTGTAGTAGACAGCCTCAGCAGCTATCTGAGGAAAGAAAAGAACAATACAATATGTAAGGTTCTGAGCAGTGAGTAGGAATTTTCTCAGTATCACAAAAAAAAAAAAAATGAAGGAGCGTTTGTGACACAAAGACGGCAGAGTGTGCAAAGGCGCTGTGGAGAGCTCATGCAGTGCAGGATGAGGCACAGCTGAACCGTGGGGCAGGAAAGACAGACGAACAGCACTCACGGCGTGGACATGCCTGCTCCCCAGAGCGATAGTCAGCTGGGAACAGAACCATATAAACTTATAAGGACATATCGAAAGTCCCATTTGAAAGAAATGAACCTTAAAGGTTATGGCTATTTGGAGGAGTTTTAAATATTTTCACTTTTATAGGGCAGATGGAAAGAATTTTTAATTTCACTTGATGAATTCATTTTGGAGTGTTCGGGACAGTGTTTCTCTGTGTGTCCCTGAGTGTCCTAGAACATGCTCTGTAGACCAGGCTGGCCTCCGTCTTAGACATCTTCCCACCTCTGCCTCCCAAGTGCTGGGATTAGACTCCAACGTCAGCATGCCCAGAGAACTGAATGGATTTTCAAATAAAGGAACCTAAGTTTACTCATGTGCTATAGTCGTTGAGTAACACACATATAGGCCAGAGATCAGTTTAAGGCTTTCTCTGTGGCACAATCACAACAGTCCAAAGAGTAACTTGCCAGCAACTGGATCTTTATTTTAAAACCCACTGTGGTTTTAAAATGGGAGAATTGGGTTGTGCTGTTTGGAAGCCTCAGAAGGCCACTCTAGACGACCTTGGAGTGTTTTTTCTGTGTCTTGTATGTACTATATAATAGAGTGTGTATAGGATTTGAACTCAAGGCCTTTCTTCTTCACTCTATCACAAAGGCAGTCCTCATGGGCAAGAAACCAGGACTCATTCAACATTTTATTAATTAATGTATGAAAAAATAACACACACACACACACACACACACACACACACACACACACACACACATGTTCATCCTAACTTAAGGACTGGGGGCCAAGCATCCTTGAGGATGAGATGAGATTGTTTTTGTTTTCTCTGTGTTCTTTCCCACTATTTTTCACACACAAACATACATTCTCTACTTCTCGCTGAGTTTGGAATGTGCCCATGGATGCAATGAAGAAAACTACAAAGTCAAAGACTAGTGCGTTTGCCAATGAATGCCACGTAGGGCAGAAAGACGGGGTGTGGCTCATCACCTTGTTTCTCCAGTGTCATGCTTAATATTTGCCAACTCCGCAGGATCTAGAGCCCCCGAAGAGGTCCGTCCTCTGACATACTAGTATAGATTAGGTTAATTGAGATCTTAAGCCCCACCTTAACTGTGGGCCTCACCATTCCCTGGGCTGAAAGTGAGAAGGTAGAGAGTGTTGACACTCATAGCTCTCTCTAATTCCTACCTGCAAATGCAATATGACCACCTGCCCTAAGTTCCTGCGGCCTCGACTTCCCCGATATAACACACTGTTCCATTGATCTATTGGCTACAGTCAGCCTGCTTCTGCTTAGGCAGCTTTTGTCCCCCGTAGCCTGAGTTGTATCAATTAAGAAATCCCAACCATTATGAGCTAAGCTGTACCCTCACAGTCAGGGTTGTCTTTGAGATTCGAGATAGGGCTGGCTCGTAAGTTCCCTTAAAACTCAGTGATCAGTGATTGTGTCCCAAGCTCACGCTTTTGTACGCCGTTGCCAACCCCACATTTAACACAGGTGACACGGTGTTCTTCAAAGATTGACTCCGTTTTTTCTCCCAACATGCTACAATGACTGGTCTGCAGGCACTGCACGCCATTTAAAACATCTCCTAGGGTCCAAAAGAGATTTTCCTTGGCCAGAAGGGGATGCAGGCCCCGCTGTTCTTGGCCTGGCTCGCCAGCGGGGCTGTGGGTACAGCCCATTAACATTCTTACCTGCTGTTAATTGAAAGGATACCGTCTCTCACCATTTACTTCTTTTTTTTTTTTTTTTTTTTTTTCCGGAGCTGGGGACCGAACCCAGGGCCTTGTGCTTCCTAGGTAAGCGCTCTACCACTGAGCTAAATCCCCAGCCCCACCATTTACTTCTTACATGGCCCAAGGATCGTGCTGACAAACATTGATCTTCCGGGAAGTAGCACAAATGCATGACGATTAATATATTCTGTCCTGTTATTTCAGAAGGACAGCTGGATTGCTCTGCCAGGAGGCAGGTGACCCAGGTAGTTCAGGCTCTGCCTTCTTGGTTCTGTGGCTTGCTTTTGAACTTGCAATGCTCATTAGCATGAAAACTAATAATAATAAAAATGCAGTGTGGGTAACGGCATTTCTCCGGGCAGCTTCCAGGAGAAGCCTGGACAAATGAACAACTGAGATGGGGGTGTGTCGGTAACTCCAAATGCACTGGTATCCCTGTGAGCCGTCCTCGTCCTGCATCTTTCTCAGACTTGCCAGCTGAGCATCTAATTTTATTTCCACAAGTAGCATGATTTATTGGACAGAGTTTAGAACATCAATTATATATTTAGTTTCTTCTACTGATATCCTAATTTTCTAGTCCCGAATAGAGGAAATAAAATCTGAAGACTCACCTATGCTATTTTTGTTTCTTTATAAACCGAGAGGTAACGGAAACAAAGGAATGCAACACCGACCTTTCCAGGGAAATGAAGATGACTTGATTTGAAATTTATATTGCGTTGTTTTAGTCTCTGATGTACTAACAGCTAACCGGGGTGGAAGGCACCTGGTTATCACAGGCGCTAAACAGGTTAGGGAAGAAGTTATAGTTGTTGAAAGTTGGTTATCATTAAGCCCAGAGAAAATTCAGACTTGAAAATTTACAAGTTACCAGTGAGACACGGTCGACTCTCAATTAAATTTGATTTGTAAAAGTCGGGGAGTCACTAGACAACTAATTGTCGTGCTCTTTCCCCGCGGAAAGGCCACCTTTCCTGCTCCCAGCTTTGTTCAGTTGCCTCAGTTGCCTGTGACTCTTTGTGCAGGATTGACGCCTCATAGACTTTTTCCTGTACAATTTCACGTGTTCATTCGTGTTCTCTTTGTTTAGCTCCAAGTTCAGGAGATCATCTTGGGAGACTTTTTAAGTGTGGCGTCTGACATTACTAGGGGACAGAGTCACTGATCCTCTGGGTTCTTAAAATCTTCCCACTCCCTCTTCTGCAATGCTCCCTGAGCCTTTAGATGTGGCAGGGCTTTGTATCCCGGGCTACACAACTCTGCATGTTGATTGGCTGTGGTTTATGCAACTCTGCATGTTGATTGGCTGTGGTTTCTGCAGCTCTGCATGTTGATTGGCTGTGGTTTTCTGCAGAGGTCTCTGCTGCCATGAGAGGTTTCTTTAGCGAGGGGTGAAGACTACAGTTTTCACTGGTATAAGGACACATGTTTATAGATTCTTATTAGGGATGGTGCTGCTTTAGTAAGCTAGTGGTTGGAGATTCTCCTCTAAAGACCAGGACTTCACTGGCACTGAGTACTTAGATTTCCTTTATCAGGCATACCCTCCTTCGTGTTGAACAGGTCTGAAGTTCAATTAGAGAGCGATTTGTTACCACCAGGGTATGCAGGCCAATACCACACCCTTAGGGTTATTGTGCCATGCTGGTGGTTGATATGGTTACAGGCATCATGGCGAGGTAGGACTGTTGTTTGCTTGCAAGGTAGCTTCTGGTACTAGGAAAGCTAGTCCTTAGGGAGGGGGCACTTATGTCAGCCCTGGAAACATGTGTGCAAGTCACATGACTTGTACTCAATAGGTTATATTTTGGAATATATATGTATATACAAATACACACACACACACACACACACACACACACACACACACACACACAGTAACAAAGCCATAAAATTGGAGGGCAGAGAGGGGTGTGTGGGAGGGTTTAGAAGGGGGAAAAGGAAGGGAGTTGCTTCTGTTTTGTTTTTATTTTTTGTTTTTAATTAAAGCACAGCCTTTAAAATAAGCATTAAAAAAAGTTCAAAGTCTGTGAATGAATCTTGGCTTTGGGTAAGAAACAGAGAACAGCGTAATGCCGATGGCGATGTACAGGGTGACTTACTTAGGTCAGTCAGGGTTCAAAAACCATGGAGTGGGTTCTATTTATGTGTGATAGGAATAAGATAAAAATCACACCACGCATAAATATATTCTTCTACTAATTACACATTTCCAGTGGTAAAAAATTTTATGCCGCCAACCCTCCCTGTGTGAGAACATATTTTGAGAAATTTCAATTCCCGATTCTTGACTCAGACAACTGTTTCTAAGCTTCTTCTTGTTGACCTTTGGATTTTGTCATTGTCGTTGTTATTGTTGGATATCATGATATTATTCCAGCTGTTATAATGGGTCTGTGTCCCCTCCTTCATGTATGGGTAAGTGTTCACGTGTGCTTGTATGAGTACACGTGGAAGACAGAGGTTGTCTCCAGTGTTCTCCCTCAGGGACCATTCTCCTTTTCTTTGTGACAAGAGCTCTCAGTGGCCTGGGATTTCCCAAGTAGGTTAGACTGATTGTCCCCAGATCTGCAGGACCCACCTGTCCCAACCTCCCCAGTGCTGAGATGACAAGCCCATATCTCCACACTGGCTTTTTCTATGTGGGTTCCAGGAACTGATCACAAGCCCCTTGAGCTTGCAAGGAGAGCATTGTATGGACTGGGTTTTTCTGTGAGCCTACATGTATTTTTAATATTATTATATAAGACACAATACCAGGACCAGCAGAATTGCCAGTTGCACACTTTATTGAATCCTTCATAAGATGAAGAATATATTCAATAAGAAAATTGAATTTAATTCATAATGTGACACGCCATTTGCGTGTGTAATGAGAGCTGTCCCGCTCTCCTGCCCCTCTATCGGGTGTTTTTACTCTTATCTCAGGTCACAGAATGCAGCATTTAAGGAAGATTCTATATGATATGCTGCTCATTACTGAGGAGCACATATTTAAGCCACCTCTCTCTTCGCAGCACCTCATCTTTCCAAGAAGAATCAGACTCCAGGCTCTCCTGGCCCCTGAATTATGTTAGAACAAACCTCATCTCAGTGCTGTTTGCTTTAAGGTAACTTGGGCTTAGGAAAAATATCCTCTAATGCATCATTGTTGTAAGATAATTTCCTTTTTAAAATAACCTGCCCTCTAAGGATACATTTTAAAGGGCACTAAATAGTAATAATATATAATAGATAGTAAAAAGGGTTTGTAGGTAATTCCAAATGGACTTAGAAACACAAGATCCCTATCATCTCTTTATCATCAATCAATCAATCAATCTATATATCTATCATGTCTATTAATATATCTATTTCTACTATCATCTATCTATAATCTACCTATCTATCCAACTATATATTTTTATCTATAGTCTATCTATCCAACTATGTATTATCTATCATCTATCACCTATAATCTATAATCTGACTATCATTTATTATCATTTATAATCTATCTATATCTATAACCTATTAATCTATCTTCTATCTGTTTTCTAATCTATCTGTCTGTCTATCTATCTATCTATCTATCTATCTATCTATCTATCATCTGTCTATCATCTGTCTATCCATCTAACATCTTCCTCTCCATTTTGTTCTCTTCCTCCCTCTCCTTCTCTGTCTTTCCCTTTCTGTATCCCTGCTCTTCCATAGAGTTACATGCTAACAGAATTCTTTTCTCATTTACTGTAAACCGCATAAAAGATTGTTGCTTCTCTACTGCTGACATTTTAATTTAAATTTTCATTTTCTCCTAACTCACACTTTTACCTCTCATGTTAACACAGTTGTCAAGGTAACACTTGCTTCCTTTGACTGTGCTTGAGCACTGTAGCCTTGGGTATGGGCTCCTTTTCTGGATGTTCTGCCTTGCTACAACCCAAGGTTATACACAGGTGGGTCCCAGTCCCCTCCAATGTGCAGGAACAGCAGAGAGATTCCACAGAGAAATTTGAAAAGGGAGTAGAGAAAATTTGCAAGTCGATCCCTCATGCAAACATCTCTAACCTTTAGAAAGAGAAATCTGAATTTCTCCCCTGAAGCTGAAGTTGTCAATGCGCTTACATACCCAGTCCTTTTTATTTCTTCCTGAGAAAGGCAAGTGACACACGAGGAACTCTTGTTTTATTGTTCTCTGAAGTCTGAAAAAAAGGTAAAACAAAGCAAAAGAAAAATAACTTTGCTGCCTTGTTTTTATGCATGCAAAAATTTTTTAAAAAATCGATTACTTTTCTGGGAAACGTGCTTCTTAAATAGCTCAGATGATTCTTATATTATAAGAATACTACTTATGAGCCTTTACCCTGCAATCAGCACCTGAATCGGGTTACAGGATGGCAACCAAAAGGCAGATTCTAAACCAGTGCTTCAGAAGGGCTCCTGGGGGGTTGGGGATTTAGCTCAGTGGTAGACTGCTTGCCTAGGAAGCTCAAGGCCCTGGGTTAGGTCCCCAGCCCCGGAAAAAAAAAAGAACCAGAAGGGCTCCTGGTTGCCTTCGGACCTCCGGGCAGCCTGCATCTGGGGCTCTCTGGATGGCCGGCCTCTAAGTCCTTTCCGGCTCCAAGATGGCTCAACACATTGAACTGTCAGGAGCTCCATCAGCTGTGATTCCTTGTTCTGTTTGCTGAAGCAGCCACATTTGATGATTTAAAAAAAAGACTTTTCTCTTCTTTTGGCTATAAATGCACATGGGCTTTCTACCCTGGAGACTTGAGGATACTCTTTCAAACAACCCCTTTTCATTTTTATGTGGAAACAAAGACCAGGATCAGAATAAAAACAAAACAAAACAAACACAGCAAGCAAACAAAACTAAACAACCAATCTTGTCTAAAATCAGGCAGGGTTTCTTTTTCTTATGTGAATTCTCAGACAGTGAAGTCGCTACTCTTTCATTCACTTTGAAGTCCCTTAATGGAAAGAGCCGTGCCTCTGTCACCCATCCATGTGGGAAGTCCACCAGAACCGGGCTTGGTCCAGAATGCTTGTCTCCTCACAGGAAGCCTTGGGGAGCAGGGAATTATGCTTTCTTCATCTCTCAGGGTTTGCCCATTTATACCAGAAGGTCTCTCTCATGTGCACACAGCTCACACCTGAAGGAATCTCCCATGTGTGCACAGTTCATACCTGGTTTTTCTCATGTGCATACAGCTCACATCCAGAGGTATCTCTTGTGTGTACACAGTTCACATCTGAAGGTATCTCTCTCTTGTGCACACAGCTCACACCTAAAGGTATCTCTCAAGTGCACACAGCAGTTTTCATATTATTTGCCCCTAAACATGGACAGCTAGGATATGCCCATTCCCAAGAACCTCTCAGATCCGGAACTCTAAGTGTGTTATTGCTGCAGACAGGGATGCCACAAAGCAGAAGACAGACATAAAGTGAAGAGGAAAAGAAGTCTTGCAGGGAAATGAGAAAGCGGTGTGCAGATAGACTCAGAAAACCAGTGAGGCCAAGCCCTTTATCTACATCTGGAGTTGAGGCTTGGGTTCAGAGCCCATGGAGTCCCATTTTCTGAGGGCAGTTTCTGCCTTTTGTAAACATATCTCTAAAGTTGCTTTTGAATATAAACTTGCAGGAGTCTTTACCTGCTGCTGAAGCCTTGTCTGTGTGGAACCTTCATCCATGTAACCCCCCCTCCCTTTTACTTCATGTTTTGAATGTTCTGACATTTTATTGCTTTCTTTTTTCCCTGTGTTTTATTTTTCATGGAAGTTATATTTCTCTGTTATGTTTTAGATGTTTGTCATGGGTATTTTACCAGGCATAGAATTTAAAAGTAATACCTTCAACCATCCTATAAATAGCGTACGGCACGTCCTGCACGTGCTACTTCTGCTCCTTGTTAAATTTCTCCAGTAATTCGAGTCTGCATTGCTTCCTAGAATCACTGTGGCCATGTTAGTGATGCACTGTAAGTCTCCCCCCCCCTTTTAAATACTTGTGCTTTCCATCCCCTTTTTTTGTGCCTTCGATTTTTCATCCACGAAAGGGGATTGCAAGATTCTACATCTGATTGAGCTTAGTGAATCTTTCTGCAAACACCCGCATTTGGCAGAAGGCTCCACAGCTGCCTGAGACTTTCTCATGGAGGGTTCACCTCCTACCTAAGCATACACTTTCCCTGTCCAGGTCTGCTCTGAAAAACATCCTCAAGTAGTGGGATCTCCTCCCTTCATAGTCTCACTCTGTGTGTCCCAGGGAAGCTTCACTCCTGATGACTCCATTGCAGAATCCCTTGTCCCTGCTGATAGCCATTGGTGTGCCTTACCTCGTAGACTGTTCTCTCGGTATTTCTTATGTTCAGTCTCGAGTAAGCATCACGCCTACACACACACACACACACACACACACACACACACACACACACACACATACTACCCAGGTTGAGCACCAACTCCCCCCCTCCCCATTCATAGCCACTACCCAGGCTGATGCCATTGCTAAAACTGTCTGTAGAGTCCTTTTTAAAAAATAGATAAATAAATTAATTAATTAATTAAATAAAATAAATAAATAAATAAATAAATAACGAAAGCAAGAGAGAGAGAGAGAGGAAGGAAGGAAGAAAGAAAGGAAGGAAGAAAGAAAGAAAGAAAGGAAGGAAGAAGGAAAGAAAGAAAGAAAGAAAGAAAGAAAGAAGAGAAAGCTGTGCTCTGAGGTTCTGGGGAGGTTTTATGTGCACTCTGCCTTCAATGGCAAACCCTACAGCACAATTGTGCTTTGAGAGTAAGACAAACTACTGAAGCATCACTGAAGGAAGAGTGTGCTTTCAGCCATTTTACATGTATTTTATTTTCTTCTTTAAGAATTCCCTTCCCTTCGGCATAGAGACTGAACTTCACAGTATCTTGCACCAACTCGCACTGTCTGTTGACACTTCAGTGTTCCCTCTCCTGGGCTTTGGTAGTCAGATGTGGGGTGACGAGGACTGTGCTGTCGTGTTTTCTGGGATAATAACATCTGCTGGGCACTGCTGGACTTGCCTGGCACAGATCCGGACATCTGCCAATCATATTCCAAGGGCACGAGCTCTTGTCTCACTTGCTGAAGTTAAGTGCAAGCCCTGTACCCAGTTTCTGACAGAGAACACTGTGGGAGAAGGAAACAGAACAGGATTTTCAGAGAAGCTAGAGTCAGGCACTGTCTTGTTACATACCTCCTTTGTCTCCCAGGGATGCTGGGACATAAGTGTGACAGCCAGTCTATCTGCTGGTGGTCCTCAGAAGTGGGAAGTCAACATGAAGCTGTCACAGAAAGTCACACGGTTTCAAACGCTGCTCCTTTGGTCAGCCCAGCACTGGGCACTTTTTTTTTAGACTTGAAACCATGTTTGAAGATGACTCCTTCAGGGTGTCACTGGTGTAGGAAATGCTTCTGTTCTTCTTTTCCTTCACCGGTTCAGTACAGAAAGCCCAGGGCTGATCTCCCAACAGCTCACTTGCAAGGCGTCCTGCACAGTGAGATTTGGAAATGCTTCTGTCTTCAGGCCAACTGATCCACTTGCAAAATTCTAGTGACACAGAGATGAAATTCAGTGAGCACATTCATGTCTGTGCCTTCAGGGACTGTGGGCTGCGGGGGTCTCCTGGCCAAGGCTGGGCGGCTGTGTGTAGTTCAAGCGCATAGCTGAGTACACTCATCCTGAACATGTTGTCTGCTGAAGGTTGTTATCATGGTAGCTCGTTCTGTGTTTGCTTGCTGCTCCGTATTAAGGGGACTTCAACTGTCTCGAGTCCTCACTCAGTTTGTTAACTAAACATAATCGAGTCCTTCTTGGAATCACGATTGTATACAAATTATTGAACTTAAAACTGCCTTGCTAAGTTGAGAAGAAGAAAAAAAACCCCTTTGTTATTATTCTGTCTAAGCTCCGCCTCCACAGCTACCTAGCAACAGCCAGGTATGCTCCGCCCCACAGTTGCCTGGCAACGGCCAGCCGTGCCTGACTATTAAGGGGGCTTCTTGCCCCCTCCTCATTCTCTTCCTCCTCTCACTCTTGCTCCTCTCTCACCCTCTTCTCTTTGTCCCTTCTCTCCCCATCCCCCACCTCCCTCCACCTGCTCATGGCCGGCCTTTACTTCTCCCCTCTTCTACTCTGCTTCTCTCATTAAACCTCTCCACGTGGAACCATGTTGATTTGGTGTGTTCTGTCTGGACGTGAGCGGAGATTTAGACCCCAACACCCTTACCTTATGAGTTGTATTTTATTCTACAATTCTATAACCAGAAAATACAGAACGCTGTAAAGATAACCGAGCTTGGTTCAGATGCTCTCTGTGTCTTCAGGTCGCTTGTCACTGTTTAGTACATGCAGCTCCTTGCTCTGAGGGGAAGAACACTTTCCAAGGCACTACCTGCCTGAGAGCAACTTCCTGGCAGACCTGGGAGACAGCAGCTGCCCCTTAGGATGTCTGCGGAACTCAGAAAAACTGAAATCTTAATGCAATCGCCCATGATAAGCTCGTTCCAAGGAGGGCAGGACACTGGGTATTAATCAGTGTTTGAGAACACTGAGGCAGATCTTGTGAGCTTTTTTGACGGACCTGCCATCCTGGAGAGATTATGCCTTTCCAGCATACTCATCAAACATTTTGCCAGAGTACCATCAGGGCTCTTCACCATGGACACCATGAAGGCAGCCTGCCAGGAGTAGACTACAGCAGAGCCCAGGACTGCTCAGCCATGTGCTGGCAAGTCTGCGTCACTGTGTAAGCAACTTGGTGTCAGCTGTGTGTCACGTGAAAGGCACTCTGGCACAGAAAGTCAGTGGTGTTATTCATAGTGGCAGGGTATCTTTCACATTTACTCCTGACCTTTATGCCTTCCTCCCTCCTCTGAGAAGTTATAGTTTGAAGATGGGTTTCTGCTTCTTTCCTCTTCTCTGGATAAACCATTTCCACCGACTCTGTCTCACTTGTTATCATTAAGTCTACATGAGAAGTGTTTTAAGCTTCTTAATGAGATGCTTCATTGAGAAACTAATTAGCACAATAGATGGAGAACGTGACATGCCCACCGCTCACCGTGCTTGCAAGTAGTTTACAGATAACACACGGCATACTACATACAGCAATAGTGAAAATGACCAGAGCATCCAAGCACCATCTCATGGGACCCTAGTGAAGTCACAGGGATGCTACAAAAGCAGAAAGAGACACGCTTTTCCTGAATGCAGGGGTGTTGCAGCATAGAGGGCCACTTTAAGAACAAGGGCACAGGGACAATTGATTCTATTTTTTTTTTAACATGCTCAAAAGGAGAGGGAAAGACAGTCAGTCTTCAAGAAGGCAGACTTGAGGGTCTACATGTAAGGACTAGGCAGTGCTAGTCAGTTCTGCACATTGACTCACCTTAGGAACAATGTATGAGGTGTGGCCATTCATGGGGAAACGACCAGTATCAAAGTCATGCCACAAGTTAACTGATTTATGAAAAAGAACCAGTTCAGCCTGAGGAAGTCCACCTGGTAGGCGGGACAATTGTCTTTCAGTCATGATGTTCTTTGCCTTGATTATCCCTACTCAAGATCCCCAGCTTCCAGTCAGTGACATTGTTGGCAGAATTTGTAACTCAGCCTCATGAAGTGTTTATGGGGCAACCTGCAAGGCCTTCAGGGCTTTATTTAGACCCTACCATGACTAGGGAGTCTGAGTAGGGAATGGCACTTGGTAATTTTTTTCCTGATGTTTCTTTTTGCCCTTGCCACATTCAGATTTACAAATGTGAATGGCCATTCTTCATTGCTTTAGGCATGCCATGTAAGTGTGATCAATATACACTGTAATTCTATACACAAGAGACCACTAATTCAATTTGTGATTAATGTCATACATACCCCATACATTGAGGGATACCCTGGACTACCTTTTCCATACTGGGAGTTCCCATGTAAATCTGTCTTTCTTGTTTCTCCTAACTTCTTTTGTCTGGGGAGCATGGTATCCACAAGAGAAGTGTTGGGGTTGGGGCCTCATTGTTCGCCAAGTCCATGTACAGTACTTTGATTTCCATATGTGGAGCAGCACTTGTGACAATCACCGAGAAGACCTGTAGGAGGGTCTTCATTTCAAGATGGTATAGAAAACATGCAGAACCTTTTGGGGGTTTTGGTTTATTTCAACTCTTTTTAAAAGAAAAAAAAAGGAGAAAATGTTAAAGTTCTAAAAATCAGCTTGGAATTTAATCATTAGGAGGGAAAGCATGTGCTATTTCTTATTTTAACATAGTTAATACAGCCATGCACAGGCACACATACACAGGTACACATATAGACACATAAATACATACACACATAAACTGACACACACATAGACACACACTTACACATGTACACACATATAAACACATAGACATACATGTACATACATA
Organism: Rattus norvegicus; assembly: GCF_021556685.1. NCBI lineage: Eukaryota > Metazoa > Chordata > Mammalia > Rodentia > Muridae > Rattus > Rattus norvegicus. The sequence goes on from NC_141549.1 coordinate 87,691,752, forward strand.
CTCACATATATGCACACATGAATATACACACACACTATACACATACACACACTTGGGCACATGTAACTACAAATGATAAACTGAATAATTATAGATATCTCTAGGCTATGATGAGTTACATCCTGAGAACCCATCAGGAAGGTGCAAATAAGTAAGTAGAAAATGTGTTTATTTTACCATACTGAAAGAACATCCCACTTAGCAGCAGAGTGCATTGGAGAACATCTGGTTTCCACGGTGACCACGAGGCTGACTGGGAGCTCCTGCCTCTTGGTACAAGTGGCTCTCATACCTCCCATTGCAGCCTCACGGAAAGGTCTGAATTCAAACCTTAAAGTATGTATTCCACTGAATGCACATGACTTTCCCAGCACAGTAAAATCAGAAATTTTGAGTTTGAATCATTTATTGATTTAATTATTTATAGTAAACAAGAAAAAGTGAATATTTTAAAATGTATTTTTATTTAAGTAGGGATTACATATGTTTATATTATGATACATGATTTTGAAACACACAGTATGGATGGCTGAATTGAAAGATTAACGTCTATATAAATTATGACCTGGGAAATGTAAAATGTGAAGGTAGTAAAGAGGGGAAACAAAATTACCTTTCATGCTTAAAATAGATTACAATTATAGTATGTAAACACAGAATTAGAGACAAGGCACATTCATCCCTGTGCATGTGTGTGTATGTGTGTGTGTGTAACTGGGTGAGAGTGAGTGTGTGCATGTGTATGCATGAGTGTGTGCCTGTGTGATTGTGCATGTATGCACATACATGTGTGTGTCTGTGTACATGTGTGTACACACACAGTCATGTATATGTGTATAATCATGTATGTGTGTCTGTGTGCATGCATGTGCATGCATGTGTGTGTATTTGTGTACATGCACAGGTATACATGGGCATATGTGAATGTGAATGTGTGTGTTTGCTCATGTGTGCATGTGTAAGTGTTTACATATGTATGCATGTGTGTGTATGTGTGTGTCATGTGTATGTGTGCACTCATGTACATGTGTCTGTGTGTCTGTGTGTGCATGTGCATGCATGTATGTGTGTATTTGTGTATGTGCACATGTGTACATGGGCATATGTGTATGCATATGTGTGTGTCTGCACATGTGTGTGCATGTGTATGTGTTTACATGTGTGTGCATGTTGCCTGTGTTAATGTGTCATGTTTAGAGGACAGAATTTCACATCCCTCCCTCTCACACCCCTGCTCTAACTCTTTACTCACTCATTCTTGCAGTGTCTCCTGCATTTGAGAGGCTGACCCAGATGTCCTGTTTATTCTCAGCTGTTGATAATCTATGGGTCTCTGTATTGGCCGTCATCTGCAATGAAACTGTGCTGAGCAGGGCAGATATCGGGGCTGATCTAAGGCTCTAGGTATTTAGGTATTAAGGAGGAACTTTGGAAGATTACTTACTTAGCTTAATGTCAGTAGCAAGCCCTGCCCTGGGACTTGTGACATCTCCAGTTATAGGTTCTTCCCTGAGTTTGCAAGACCAAGAAACATTCCTTCCTATGGGTCTCAAAGCCAATCAGAAAATGTCTGGCTGCCACTCATAGGATAGTGTAAACTACAGAGATTGACTTGCCCCTGCCGGGCTAGTCTTTTGAGTGATGAGATTAACCTTATTTTTAAACACTTCATTCAGTTTTACTCTGTAAGAGTGTAAGGGCTAAGAGATTGACCTAATTCATTAAGCACACTTAGAAGAACCCCAAGGCTTGATAGATTAAGGAACATGCACTTTTATCCTTAGGAAGAGAACCAGGATTTGAACTCAGCCTTCTCTTTTTCCTTCTGCTCACTCTATGATTTGTTACCAATCGAATATTGCCAACACCTAATCCCAAACTTCAGAAACCCCCTTCAACTTCAAAATGAACTTCTTCCTAGACATGTGTGTCTTGTTCATTTCTTCATTCATCTTTCAAAATTGCATACATGTATGTGCAATGTATTTGGTCACGTTTCCCCCATATTGCTAGCCTTCAACAGGGTACATGTGAATCATGTGAAATGGAGGACAGTATCACATTTATAAAATAATGTATGGCCCATATAGCAGCGCTCTGGTGCTTGGGGAAGCTCAGGCTCCCCGTCCGTGAGGGGAATCCACAGTGGACCGTTGGCTTGCTTGCCATCCTCACCCACTCAGTTGAAGCTCAGGGGGTGAAGCTGGGCTGCTTGTCTCTCAGAAGGTTTAACAGATTTTAGAGGATGGAAATTTTTCTCTGCTCCAACACAGTGGAATTCAGGCGCAGAGATTCCACCTCCGAGTTACAATGAAGATTTTCACAGTTTCTTTGCTTCCAAGAGGCAGAACCTCATGCGTCTGCATCGCAAAGCACTTCCATTTCAGGATTCACTCCCAAGCCTTTAGGTTGTGATTAAAAGTCGTTCATTCCTGCTTATATATTTAGATTATCTTAGCGGTGTCTGATATGGGACCTATTATACAGAATTGCCAATCTCTGAGTCCTGGTTAAAAATGAAAAAGGGGATTGAATGTTATTTTTTAAGGACTATATAGCAGGAATATTTACTTTGTAGAATTGCTCAGATTTTCAGTCCCCTACGTTTGTCTCATGACATGGTAAAGATATTTATAGAATAAAATTGTATGAGCTATTTAAAAATAAGGTTAATCTCATCACTCAAAAGAAAACTAGCCCCAGCAGAGGCAAGTCGATCTCTGTAGTGTATACTATCCTATGAGTGGCACCATCCATTTTCTGATTGGCTTTGAGACCCATAGGAAGGAATGTTACTTGGTCTTGCAAACCCAGGGAAGAATCTATAACTGGAGATGTCCCAAGCCCTAGGGCAGGGCCTACTACTGACATTAAGTATGTAGTTGATATTGAAATAGGTAAGACAGATACAACCAATCAAAGAGGGTTAATACATGGTGTCATCTGGGATATAGAAATATGGTACAAGTGAATGAATTTTTATATGTCATCATGAATCATTTGGTTAATTTGGATAGGGACAACTATGGAATCAATGTCGAAAGAGCACATACACTGGAAACCAAGCAGAACCAAGTCCAGATTCAAGTTCTCTTATTAAATGTGTATGTGAGCATGTGTATGTGTGTATGTGCACCTGTATGTATGTGTGTGTGCACATGTGAATGTGCATATGTGTTTATGTGTACATGTGCATGTGCATGTGTGTGCATGTTTGTGTGTATGTGCACATGTGTGTATATCTGTGCATGTGTGTGTGTGCATGCATTTGTGTGTGTGTGTGTGTGTGTGTGTGTGTGTGTGTGTGTGTGTGCATATGCAGGTATACTCACAGAGGCCAGAGGAGGGTGTCAGATCCCCTGGAGCTGGAGTTACAGGCAGTAGTGATTGGCTGAGCGGGGACTGGACTTCTGACCCTGGCCCTAGGAAACAGTAACCAGTGCACCTCACTGCTGAGCTACCTCTCCAGCTGCAATATTCAGGTTCTTCAAACCTGAGTAATTTTTAATCGTTGTAGAATGTGGAGAGTGACACTTGTGCAAATTAGCGCTAATAAATACCAAGTGCTTAACTTATGATAATGTGTCACTTTGTGCTCTCTGCAGACCAGAGACCCCTGTGATATCAGATGTGCAAAGAGAACAGAAGTGTGAATGAACACTATCGACAGGGGCCGGAGGCAGCCAGGGAGCGATGCAAAACAGGACTCTAGAAGACAAGCAATCAGAGCTCTGGGAAAGACATAGCTCTGGGGACTCTCCCAGCAAAGGTTGCCATTTGGACACTCATGACACCTCCACCCTGGGCTCCTCCCGAGTTAACAGACTCACAGGAGTGATGGCCTCCACAAAAACCGGCTACAGCTGGTTGTCAATGCTCACCACGTACGCTGTGCGGAGTGAGATCTGCCAGCACTAGGAAAGAGGCCCCGAATCCTCATCATCTCCAGGTGGCGTTAGTCCAAAGAAAAGGTTGGACTTTACGGAAATGATTCTGCGTTATTAGTTTCATCACATAAAGAGCCAGCTCACCAATAAAGCTACACTAGTCAACAAAGTAACACGAGGCAGACATTATAGAATGCTTAGAGTTTGCAATGAAATCCAGTGAAAGAAGGGTGTGAAGTAAGCTGGTGGTGAAAGGATACGGTCGCTCAGACAAAGCCCTGGCATCCTGTGCGCAGGAGCTGTGCTCTTCAAAGCAGTGGCTTCCTTGGAAGAACTGCTGCCTGCGGGTAACGCAGCACAGAGACCTGTGCACCCTGATCTGCTCTAACAATAACAAAGGAGCGATTCCTCGCTGCCCATACTGTCCCACAGCCAATGGAGGTGCGCTTGCTCAGGGCAGCTAATCTCCTAGCCCACCTTCGTACTGGCTGTACCAATTCAGACACCGGGTTTGCTTTTATATGCACAACACAAGCCAACCGGTCCTCTTCTAGGCACAGTGGTTCCCCGGGGTGGGGGTGGGGAGCATCACCGTTTCTTTAGATATTACTTACCCTGACATTTCTCAGCCCCGCTTTCCTTGTCCCCTAGACAGGGCCACAGTCTTAAAAGGGGGAAATCTTGGGGGCGGGGCATGTGAGAAACAAAGCCCTGGACACCCAGAGTGATGACATTGAAGTAGTTATTTTTATGTCTATGCCAATCGGAACATCAGCCCTGGATGGCAGGTGTTTCTGAGGGGATGCAGAGAGCTGACCTCAAAGCCTGGGCCCAGTGAGCCCCTTCCTGCCTCTCCTAAGGGGGCAGGGAGGTACCAACCTCATGAGATGCCTGGCTCTTATCTTTCAGTTGATTATTTGCCTCTGTTCTTTTATGGACAAACGATGCTCCTGGGTTCAACCCCACACCTCACTTCCTATTCATTCAAAGCTCTTCCACACAGGATCCTGCAGGCAAGCTCGGCTGTGAGCGGTTCTCTACAACCAGCTTTTAGTTTGGGTGTCTGAGGGGCCAGTTAGACTAGGCAACTCTAGCAGATGTATGACATTTTCTGTTCATCCGTCTGGACCTAAGCTATCTTGAGGCCCCATGGAAATGAACCATTAGATTTTAATTCTTACAGGGGATAGGGTTTGTCATGTCCTCTTATCAAGGGCCATCTCACTGATGAGATCTGCCGTCGTTTTCTCACGGTAACATTCTATCCTTCATATTTCATTTAACTGTTCTCACAGAATCCACTGGTCGCCCCTTCTGGACTATTCTGTTGTCAGGTTAAGCCCAGACTGACATCTGCATCAGACTCAGCTTGGCTGTCTTTGGCCTTCAAGGACTGTTTTCCAGCATCTCGAATCCGTCCCTCATGGCACTGTGCTGTGCATGCCAACAGAACCTCTGCTTTTTATTTTATTTTTTTTATTTTTTTTCTTCTCTTGTATATAACATCCTGACCAGTTTCTCCTCCCAGTTCCCCTCTCCGCCCTGATGCACCCCTCCTCTGTTTCTCTTGATTTTTCAAACTAGAATTCAAATCTCCATGAGCCAAACCCCCTAGTATATTTGAAGCCAGTGACTTTCTTGTTTTCTCCATAAGGCCCCATCCTTTCTACTTTGCCCAATGAGAGAGTGAATAAGATCTCCTGTTGCCTGGCACCTAGTATTTAGCAGTGAATGTGGCAGCAGCCATCCCCAAAGGCACCCCGGAGAATTTCCGGTGAATTTTGACCTTGCTTTACTCATCTTTCTTGCGGCGTTCGTTCCATTCCTAGTCTTCACCAAGAAACCCAAGCCAACACTGTTTAATGGGACCACACCCACTTACCCAATAACACTAGCTTAAAATAATTATCATGCTTCTCTTAAACATACATCGTCATCACGCAAAGTCAGAAATGTAACGTGAGTTGTCTAATCACCATAAGTATTGTAACCATAATGATTAACAATTGAAAATACAGTTGAGTGTTTATAATACAGTCTAATTACATGGTTTTTTTTTCCAGCTCATAACATTTTGATGCAACATCTGCTTCTGACACCTACCAATACTTTTGGTAATCACAGTCATGAGGGTCCCGTGTTGAGGAAGATGGAGATCATTGTAAAATCTGGACCGCTTCGAATGGGTTACATGTTGCCTCTCCGATGAGGCCTACTTCTCTACATTCTTGCTAGGATTTGGTGTCTGTCCTTCCCATGGAGGGCATTGTGTTGGGGATAAATTAATTCAATGTGGGTCATGACTGTATTTATTCCACTGACAAATACTTGAGTGTCTTCAAGTGTTCCTTAACCGGAAGATTGTAAATTGCTTTTTGAATCAGTGTTATCAGATATCAAATATATAATGGACTATTTTGGAGGCTTTGGCAACATAAACAATTGATTCTTCTAAATGGTTATAAGGTGAGTATTATTTTATTGGGAATTTCACTGCAGCAGCATAAAGGAAAATAGCAACATGTAGCCGATTCCTGCTAATTATCTAACAATACTATTTACATAATGATTTTGTTAGTTACGGAGAACTATGACCTTAGATGCTTCCTCAGAGGACTTGTGACCAGAGTGGAATTTACAGCATGTGACTCGTAATTTGTAACTTGTAATTATCTCTGCCAGGAGAGAGATGCACAGTGCCAATCTGCCGATGGTGGGGTTAGCGTCAAAGTGTTTTTTTGTCTCTGTACACGGGAATGTTCATACTACTGAAGTACTAGCTCTAATTAAGTTTTTAGTTCTAAATATCTCAAGAAAAATGAGTTTTCATTAGAACTACACCAGAGAAAGAAACTATGCCTTCTGCAGACAGACATGCTGCTATCCTTCTTGCTGAAGACTCTTAAATGGTTGTGATCTGTGCCTGGTCCCCAGGACCCACGGTTCCTTCCCTCTCATTGCTTTGCTAATGCTTCTCACATCACACCATGCATGCAGGGATTAACTATGATTTGGAAGAGCCAATGGTAGGAACCAGATCTGAGTCCTTGGTACCTAGAACAAATGAGATGTTTCTATTGTGCACTTATTCTGAAAACATGGGAATTACTGTGAACACCATACAGTAAATCATAGAACTTGCCCAGATCCCTGCACACAATGAATACAGTCTTAGGATTGTGAGTACATGTACACACACACACACACACACACACACACACACAGAGACACACACTCACACACACACATACACACACAGACACACACAAACAGACACACACTCACACACACAGACACACACAGACACACACACAGACACACCCTCACACATACACACATAGACACACATACACACACATATACACACATACACACACATACACACACATAGACACACATACACACATACACACAGACACACACACAGACATAGGCACACACACACACATACAGAGAAAGAGAGAGAGGGAGAGAGGAGGAGATGGAGGGGGGAGAGAGGGAGAGAAGGGAAAAGAGGGGGAGAGGGGAAAAGAGGGGGAGAGCATTCACACAGTTACAGTCTGAATAAAGTCTCCAGAGTTGTCAGGATGAAGCCTTACCTGCCCATTCTGAATCCCTGGATCTTTCTGCCTGGCTCCTCCCCATCTTCCCCATGAGTGCCATATCAAGAAGGCCTGCCTGCCTGGTATTCACATGTCCTGATGCCTGCATCACTCTCTGGGACCGCAAACTGTTTACACCTTGCCAGAGTGTGTTCAGGCCAAACCACTCAGCATTTTTGGACATCAGCTCCTGTGAGCCTCTCTATGCTTCTTTGCTGTGCCCCCTCCCTACAATCAGACAAGAACCTCTTACAGAGAGGATGCCCTGCCTTACCCAGGCTGTCCCAGGGTCCCTTCTGCCACCGTGCTCCTCAGGTTGTAATGCTAGACTCCTGGTGCTGCCTCCTTTAGTCCAAGATATAATTGTCATTAGACACAGAGGCTGCATTTTCTTTGACTGTGTGTCATCTGCATTTATTTTCGTTCTTAGCAGCAATATTTGTAGAATTAATGAATTATTTATGAGTGAATAAAAGCAAGGGATAAAGTAAATTTGACGTAGAAATCCCTGGTTCTGTGTCTGAGAGAATGAAAATAAGATTAAGACAGGATAAGTGGGTGTCAAAACAGACTCTGGAAAAGAAAAAAAAAGAGTTTAGATCAGACTAGGCTGAACAGGAGTAGCTGGTGGGACATTTAAACAGATGATACTGTTTAACAGGTATTTATTTGAGGTCTATTGGACAAGGGAGAGGCATTTAGCCAAGCTAGATTCCACCCTTGAATTCAAGCTCTGTGGATGGGCTGGACCCAAGACAGTCACAGTCACCTTTATGGCAGGTCTTGTCATGAGCTGTGTGCCTCTTCTTCACGGGCCTGTTGCTGACTTGGAATCGTATGCTTTTGATGCATGAAAATTAAATTTGTACTTTGTTAACAATATTTAACAGTGGAGATAAATGTTCTTTCTGGAACTGTATTTTGTTTCTTATTTTCATTGTATATTTTGTGCATACACACACACAAACACACACACATACATATATATATATATATATATATATATATGTAAACTGTCTTTAGAGGCCATCATGTACATTTTTCAAAAGCGTCTGCTGCCCTTTAGTACTTTCTCCCCCAGAGAGATGCTTCACACATGTGCCATTAGAATCCATCAGGCCAGTACATCCAGGGTGAGCTGAACATTCAGGTCCTGCTGAATGCCAGAAGGCCAGGAAACCATGCTGTGTCTAGATGTCAGTGTTGTTTATAGAGTGCAGTGTGTAGGGCAGAGCGCATTCAGCCTGTCACATGTCCTTCATGGACCTGTGTTTATTATCATCCACTGACACGCGAGACCATGGCTATTCATAGAAACTGCTACTTGATTTGTAGTACCTGAGGACATAGCAAACACTAGCAAGGTTTGCCACTGGGGTCTATGACGTAAGCCCTGGAATCCAGTGCACTTTCCTGCACTTGCTGTCTGCCTCCTGTCACCAAGGCTGCTTTCTATGTATATGACATGGATCCCGCTCAAATGTTTGTCACCGATTCTGCTCAAATGTGTGTCTTCAAGTTTCTCTTTCTGTTTTTGTGTCACACGCTGTATTTGCCATGGCTCTTGAGAGAGAATTTCCTGGCATGCTGCACACATTAGGGCTGGACTATCCAACAACGGCTGTCTATATGTTTGAGAGCTGAGAACAGTTAGTCTACAGAGCAAACCTCAGCGATGTCAAGGCCTGGAGGGTCCCTAGGGGCTACTGCTGTTCAGCCCACTTGGAAGGGCAACAAATCTGAGTCCTAATGTCAGCAAAGGATGTCAGCAGTGACAACAGAAAAGGGACCACACTTACCAGCAAGGGGCAAGGCAAAAGCACAGGCAAAACCAACCCAGCTCATCCCTTCTTCATATCTGAGCTGACACTGAAGCAGGTCTTCCTCTCTTGGAGAAAGTCTTCCCTCCTCTATTGATCATTCTGGGAATTACCTTCTGCCCTAGTTAGGGCTTTCATTGTTATGAAGAGACAGCATGACCACGACATCTCTTATCAAGGAAAGTATTTAATTGGGGCTAGCTTAGAGTTCAAAGGCTGATTACACTGTCACCCTGATGGGAAGTGGGTCAGCATTCAGGCAGACATGGTATGGAGCAGGAGGAAAGAGAAAGAGACTGTCTTAGTTTGAAATTCCACTGCTGTGAGGAGACACCATGACCAAGGCAACCCTTATTTAATGGGGGCTGGCTAATAGGTTCAGAAGTTCAGTCCATTATCATCATAATGGGAAGAAGCAAGTCAGCATCCAGGCAGGCATGGCATCAGAGGAGTTGGGAGTTCCACATCTTGTCCTGAAGGCTAACAGGAGAAGACTGGCAAAGCCCACCCTCGCAGTGACACACTTACTCCAACAAGACGCACCTCCTAAGAGTACCACTTCTCGTGGGCCAATCATTCAAACACATGAATCCATAGGGTCAAACCTATTCAAACCACTACAGAGACTGAGCCTGACTAGACCTTCTCAAACCTCAAAGCCTACTGTAACACACTTTGTCCAACAATACCACACCTACTCCAGCAAGGCCACACCCTAAGCGTTTAAATATGAGTTTATGGTGGCGCACTCTTATTCAAACCACCACACCCTCACATATCCAGCCAGAGCTGTGATGTTTTCTTGATCCTAGATCCAATCAAGTGGACAACCAAAATCAACTTGCATTTAATACCCTTCTGCTTTAGAAGAAACCTTCGCCAATACCAGCATAAAATTGTGAGTATTCCACAAGATGTGATGCTCCCAAGGACTCATATCCAGGACAGAGAGGGCTTGTCTCCCCTGGACACCTTCATCCTGTCAATAACGCCTTTGCTGTAATTCTGATATAATAAAACATTTGCTAGTCTTGAAGTAGGCATACTCTAGTGATTTTGACATTGGTATTTTATACAAATAGGCTGTATGAAGATCCATGTCTTCATCCACAGAGTGTGTTTAATAATATTGATATCAAAAGAATGTTATGAGGGACTGGAGAGAACACTCACCAATTAAGAGCACATGCGGTTCCTGAAGAGGATCCCAGTTCATGTCCCAGCACCCACACAGGGGCTCACAACTATCTCTAGTTCCAGGGATTTCGCACACTCTTCTGGCTTCTGTGGCAGACCCATGTAGAGTATTACATGCCTGCAGGCAAGCACTTGTGCACATTAAATGAAATAATCAATGTTAAAAGCAAGACTGTACAAGGACAAATAAACGCCTACAAGAGTAGACAGCCAGACGCTATCTGCGCCAATGTCTTGCTAATCACAATGAGTTTCCATTGCTTCCTTTGAGGATACAGTTAAATCCGTGATGATGCCCCCAATATTAAGGTTGTATGGGAAGTGTTTTATTATTAAAGCAATAGTAATCTCACACCATTGATTTAAGTGGTGATATTTTGAATTTACATTGATTCTCTTCTTAAATGGATAACTAGTGAAAGATTCTAGCATAAACAATAAACATTGTATCCATACATTTGGTAACTATGTCTGGCTTGATAATGACAGAGACACACAATTGGAAGTGTTTTAACCTGTAAGACACTAGTATTGATAGTCCCTTGTCCCTCTCTCTCACTTCTTTTTTATCTATAACTCATACAATGAGCAGGTGGTCAGTACAAGCCCTGATAGGGAGACCCATGATGTTAAACTCGATTTTCTCTCTCTCTCTCTCTCTCTCTCTCTCTCTCTCTCTCTCTCTCTCAAAGAATTAGATGGCTCGTTTCAACTCTGCATTTATTTAGCACATTTACAAAAATAAGTTCACAGGAAACATTGGGATCCAAATTCACAAGCCACAGGAAGGAAGGAAAGGAAAGTTCGTTCTGCCCCTGTGCCTTGCTATTGGAGTTTTTTCTCCCTTTATCTAGTCATTGCTAGATTAGATCATGTTTTCCATGCTGTGCGTTCATTGTACACAGTAGGGAGTTTTGTAAGGTCATTTTACAATGTGCTTTGGATAATTCGTCCTCCACCACCTTGCTTCCTCTCTCTCACCCATCAGCCCCCTTCTTCCTTAGACACATTTGCTTTGACTCGCATGATTTCATGCACCGGTTGTGGAAATTTGGGATCACAGCATGAGAAGTGCATGCAAATGATTTAATCCAGCCAACAGGAAATCTCTGGTAATAGCCATTTTCGTGCATACAATAGAATTTCATGCCAGACAACTGGTCAAAAGTCCATTGTGTGTATAGCACTCACCCAATCTCTATCTGTATCTTTGTCGATGGACACCCATGTTAACTCTGTAGTTCAACTGCAGCAAAACCTACAGTGGGCAGGTAGGTGTCTCTGCGGTATACTGACTGAGTGTATGGTTTATATTTCCACTGGAAGTCTGTAAGGGTTACCCTTTCCCAGTGTTTTCATGAGCTTTTCTTGATGGTTTCTTCATAAGATACACTCTGACTAGGGGGCTAAGAGCTTCATTTCAGAAGGTTACTCCAGCACAGAGAATGTTAAATAAATTTGATGTGCTGTCTTTCATTTATCTGTCTTTGTTATAGGGTGTTAGCCATGCCTTTGAAAGGTATTGCTGTTTCTGCCTACTGAATGTTGCCTTAGATGGGCAGTGTCATGGTTCGAATATGCTTGGCCCAGGGAGTGGCACTATTTGAAGGTGTGGCCTTGTCGGAGTAGGTGTGTCACTGTGGGCGTGGGCTTTAAGACCCTCATCCTAGCTGCCTGGAAGTGAGTCTTCTACTAGCAGCCTTCAGATGAAGATGTAGAGCTCCCAGCTCCTCCTGCCTGCCTATATGCTGCCATGTTCCCACCCTAATGATAATGACTGAGTCTCTAAACCTAAAAGCCAACCCCAATTAAATGTTATCCTTTAACATTTAATTGAGTTGCCTTGGTCATGGTGCCTGTTCACAGCAGTAAAACCCTAAGACAGTCAGGGATAGATACGTAACTAATTAAGGGGATAATTCCTGGTTATCCAGGTGGGTTCCACAAACTACCTCACTATCTCAGGCATTCCTGTTAGCAGGAAGTACAGGGTGATTTACTGCCCACAAAAGAGGAGATAACCTGAAGAGAAAGGTATTTGAAGATATTGTGTATAAGACTGTGGTGACTGGAGCACAAGCCAGAGAATCCACCAGCAGTGGTGAAGGGCTCCTCTCAGTCCACTCCCCCATGAGTGGTCACTACTTGCTTTATTAATGAACTGGACTGTAGTATGGTTTTAGTTCACATTCCCTGATGTCTAAGGAAGGTGAACATTTATTTCCCCTTGTGTTTACTGCTCATCTGTGCTTTATCTTTTGAGAACTTTCCATTTGTTTCCCTAGTCTATTTACTGATTCAGTCATTGAGGTTTTTGCATTGAATTTTCTGGGTTCTTTATGTATTTCAGATATCAGTCCTCTGTGGGATATATAGGTGCAAAGGTTTTCTCTTCTTCTGGAGTTTTCCTCTTCACTTGATTAACTCATCTCTTCTTCACTGTGCAGAAGCTTTTTACTTTCAGGATGTGTCCTGTATGAGGTGCTGCACTAACCAACATTCCTTCAGAAAGCCTTTCAGGGAGACAGAGAGAGATGGGGATTTCATTTTTCTGCTTGTGGTATCCTGACAGTTAAAACCGCCATTCCTTTTAACTTAGGTAACTATTGATGTATAAAGAAACAAGGATGATACAGTGTGTACTTAGTTGCAAAGTTTACCAGTAGAATTGGCTAAGGAGAGGGATTAGTATTACATCAATGGGGAAAGTAGCAGGAGGGGGAGATGTTGGAATACAATGTAAAGCTATAGTAAAAATGTAAATGGGGAGGACATGGAGGAAGGAGGTGTGGGGAGGGGGGATACAAACAAGAAAAGTTGGGCAGGCTGTGCTTTGGAAATGTGGTAGATAGTACACAATGGATGGAGGCACAAATATTTAAAGATATATCAGTTTGCTTTCTGTTTCCTATCCTCCTCTCTTCTGTAAAATCCTCACTGTGGAATGTTTCTATTGAACTGCTAGGAATATAACATGGATTCCTTTCGTCAGTTCCTTACTTCTAATAGTTTAAGATGATGACCTGTACTCTCACTATTTGCATGTACCGTGCAATATTTCAGGTCTGTGAACATTTTAACATATTCATACTAATTTCATATTTCAGTCTTGAATACGAGTAAATAAAAGTGGAAACAAATATCAGCACCCTCCTAAATCTTCAAGACAGCATTAATAATGTAATAACAACCGAGTCCTTGGCTGTGAATACAAGAGACTTATGAGGTTCATTCTGTCTTTGTCAGTTTAACAGATTATGTATGCAACATCATTCCTCAATTATGTAGCTTCACAGGAAGATTGTTCTTTATTTGATTATTGTCATTTCAGATCATGGAATGTTAAATTGATGAAAATTTAAAAATAATTTTTAGAAAAATTTTACCCAAAGAGACCAGCTGTTCAGATGTCACTTTACCTGGGGACCAAGAGACAAAGAGTAGCATGTGCCATGGTGTGTGTGTGTGTGTGTGTGTGTGTGTGTGTGTGTGTGTGTGTGTGTATGTGTATGTGTATGTGTGTGTGTGTGTATGTTCACATGTGTGTGCATGTGCATGTGTGTGCATGTGTGAGCATGAATGTGTGTATATGTGTGTGTTACTACATTTCTAGTGATATTTTTGGTGATGTTTGTTTTGAAAATATTTAATAAGATCTGTAACACACTGTCTTATGTTAACATCCAGCTATGAGAGCTTTCAAAAAATGTAGTCTGTTCAGACAGAAGTAGAACAGACTACTGACATGTTGAGCAACATAATTTTCTTGAAGTGCCAGGAATCAAACTCAGGGCTTCATATGCCCTGGTGGCATACTTTATCATTGAGTCAATACCCTGAACACAGGCGATTAGCCTTTTAGTGCATCCTGGCTAAGGGCATTGGAAGTTCAGCAAGCATGATGTAATGCATTGTCCAGCGAGTGCCGTCTGCACTCCGAAAAATGGCACAGCCTCTGCAGATTTCATCAACGTGGCTTGGTTCACTGCCAGGCTTCAGGGTCGTTATAAGAAATCAATGTCCTTCCCTACTTGGTGAACAGACATTTTTTTAAAGCCTATTTTTTCAGTGCAGCATGATTCTCTTGAGCCCTATTCAGGTCGTCCTATAGAGAAACGTCTGAGGAACATATGTAACATGTTCCCAAGAGAGGCCTTGTCAGTGGTACCTGGGATTCTGGCAGGCACACGAGTGTTTCAAAGGTGCACTTAGGAGTTTCAGCAAAATCGCCCAGTGTTTTTGTGGTTTCCATTCCTAAGAGGCGTGTAGGGTAGGAGGGTAAAAGGGCAATGATGGTGCTCCTGTGAGCAGGGTAGCACGCTCACAGCCCTGAACAATGGCCAGGTAAGATGGCGTTTTGTTAACTAGTTCCTCCCTTCAAATGTCATGTTGTGTGTGAGAAATACACGTACTGTTATCTGTCTAAGAAGAGATGAAGCACACAGAGAACAAGATATCACTCTGGGTGTGTGCTTTCTGCTGCATGGTCTTGGCTGGTAATGGACAGCCAACTGCTTCAAGTCAGTGAGTGGCCCAAACCCTTCTCAGGCTGCAGGGCATTGAAAACATGAAGGCATGAGACTTGTCCTGCTGTCAAAAAATATATAGTTGGTTTTTTTTTTTAAATTAAAACAAATCCCAGGAAAGACCCACAGAAAGCCACTCCTTTGTTAACATTAAAGAAATTCTCCTTGATCCTTGTAATTGGAGTCACTGAGGAAGTAGCAGGGACAGGCACCTGGGGAGTGAGGTCTTCAGTTCTGCAGGATAGACCCCTTGCTGGATGGAATCCGTTCATGTGTGCTATTATTCCTATTTTATAGAGCAAGCCCTAGAAACTCTACCTGTTAACAAGCGCTCACAGATCTTCACTGGCAGTACAGAGGGGAGAGGATGAAGCAAAGTCCCGGGCACGTGTCTCCCTGTTCCCAACCCATTGATTATTAACTCTCTCATTTCTCTCCCCATTAGATACCATACCATGATTGGGCTACATATGCGTCTCAGCTCCAGTGTGCGATGAGAATCCTGAGGAGGCTTCAAGGGTTCATTATTGATAAGGAGATGTAACTCTTCGTTATTCATAAGGAAACGTCTTCATTGGCACGACAGGCATTTGCCTCTGTTTAAAGACAAGCTAGAGTGGTGAGCCACTCAGGTAGACACTGAGATATGAACATGAAGCTAGTCTTCTTAGTTTTTGCAAGAACCCTAAGCCCAGGGACAACACTATGGCATCAGGAAAAAAGTCAACTCATTTATGTTTTACTGGCCTCAGAATAAAAATGTTAGCGATATTCACTGTGGCTAGGATAATAGGGAGAAGTGGGGGGAAGGGCGAATCACCTTCTCTGAAACAGGAGGGAGGGGTGGACCATTACTGGTTAGCTGCAATCATAATGAAATAGTTATTTAATTGAACTTGTCCCGAACACATAAAATTGCCTGCATAAATCCAGGCCCGAGAACCATCTGTTTTCTTCCTCTGTTAATGACATTGGCAGCATGTGTTTTCCCAACATTCGTGCAGAACCTCCCTACCCCCCAAGAGTCTTGTAGAGACATGCTAGGCAACCCCATGGGTTGTATTTGGAACACAGGGTGACATTTCATGTCCTGATTACTGTGAAGATGGCGAGATGTCTTTTAATTGTGTTAGCAAGAGGAAGGAGGATGTAAAACTAGGCACAGGTGTCAGAGCTGTAATGTGAAGTGCTGTCCCGTCTAAGTGGAATGCACACAGAAAGCCCTGCAGAACTGTGGTTTGTCCGTCAAGAGAACAGCAGAAAAGACGAGGCATACCTCTTACAGAGAGTTGTTATGGGGAAGCCGGGGCACTGTGCGGGTGAGCTGTTTCCTCGTGTTGGTTCACCGCTGACCTTCAACAGTCAGGGCGCACTTGGGTTTGCAGACAGCAGCTGTTGTGGGGGAAGAGCTCTCTGTACTTTTGCCAAATGCCCTCATAAACACACACAGAGCTCCATGCCTTGGAATATAAAGTCACGTGTGTCCTGGTGGGTTTTGCTTCACCCTTTCTGTTTCTGCGTTCGGGCCTCTGCAAGACATTCTGAGGCAGTTTTAAGATCACCAGGCTGAAGTGAGAAAACCCGAATCACACCCAGGGAGGAGACGCTCTGGGACTCAGTGTCTTTGGCTAGTATGTGCAGCTGATACCTGTCACTGGGGCTGATGGAGGCCTTCTGTGTGAGTTTGGCTTTTCTGCCAGGTATGGATGAGTATATAGGTTTTGGTGTATAGAAGTACATCTCTCAGTGGAAGCAGTCATGAATACATAGAACAGATATGTAATTATGCATATAGCTCCCTCTAGAAGAGAAAGATATCTAAGGGCATTGGGAGTATTGAGTGTGTTTTACATGTATGATATATTAGGTGCTAATGAATTTATGTATATGGCATTGAGGTAGTCTGTTAAATAGCTTAAACCATGTGACCATCACTTGATATTATAGAATGTACACATGGTGAGATGCTGCCAGACAACAGGATTGAAAGGTTGGGGATGTTATGACGTAGAGTGTGGCTTACAGAATCAGATGCACATGACATTAATCAGACACCTTGATTCTTTTCCTTGCTTGAAAGAAGGAGATGGTAGGTGTGACTCAACGTTCGCCCCTTGGAACTGGGGGAGTGAGGCTAAGGCTGGACTTTTTACCTGATACCACCTCAGGCCCTGCTTCTTTTAGCACCAGAATGTAAGATCATGTTTCCTGGGCCCCTAGACTTATAGCAGTCACTTGCAGACTTCCTGTTTACCCACGACACAAGGCTTCTACCACTTTCGTCATAACTACTTTCCTCTACTACTCTTAGTGTTTTCAGTATCTACACGATTACTCTGGAACTGTCACAGCCCCTTAGCTCCTTGATTTCCTGTTAATTAATTTACTATTCAATCCCTCTCATGATAGTAGCATAGACGTCACTATTATTAATGGCAGGCATCATTATTTTACTTCACCGTCAATCTAGCTTTCAAATCTGTCCTGCCGGCTAACTTTAATCTCTCAACCCTAGCAGGCTTTCATGACGTCACTGGGGCTTTCAAGCCATTGTGTATGGTGTCTGACCCTTTCCTTACATTGCCTCCCCACTTTCTGACGTTGGATGTCCTGTTCTTTTCCATATGTATCTTTTCTAAACATTTTCCTGGGAAAATCTGAAAGGTCCTGAGTTCAATTCTTAGCAACCACATGGTAGCTCACAACCATCGGTAATGGGATCCAATGCCCTCTTTTGGTGTGTCTGAAGACAGCTACAGTGTACTCTCATACATGAAATAATTAAATCTTAAAAAAATAAATAAAAAATGTAAGAGGGTCCATTTATTAAAAAGTGGGGAGGGTGGAGAGATGGCTTAGTGGTTAAGAGCACTGACTGCTCTTCCAGAAGTCCTGAGTTCAAATCCCAGCAACCACATGGTGGTTCACAACCATCTGTAATGAGATCTGAAGCCCTCTTCTGTTGTGTCTGAAGACAGCTACAGTGTACTTATATATAATAAATAAATAAATATTTTTAAACAAAGAGTATCTAGAATAAACAAGATTTTTTATGCTCCAATGTGGGTAGTAAAATATATTTACCTTAAAATCCTGTAAACACCTTATAATTAATCTGAGTGGAGTTCAGACCTTTCGATAGTCTAGTCATCCAAGCAAGTCACTTCCAGGCAATGTGCTGTGATGAAAACATCACACCACGTGCCCTTCTTATGATCTGAGTTCTTTGTCTGCTTAGTTTTACCTGTGGCACATATCCTGTGCTAAAGGAACTTTGTGGTAACAAGGGATTATGTGGCTTACCATTTCAGGTATCACCTCATTGGGGTGGGGGAACTCAAGGCAGGAACTTGAGTATAAGCCTGCTTGTTATATCAAACAGCTTAATCTCCAACCAAGGAGCGTAACTCACAAATAAACTGTAGTAGCAATGGTGGAAGACTGTGTTTGCTGGCGAGGTGATTAGCCAACTTAACCCCAGTTACCTTTCTCCTGCAGTTCAGGAGCATTTGCCCCAGGAAGGGTACTGCCTGATGAGAGTTGAAACTCCCTATATCAATTAACAATCACGGCAATCCCACTCAGACATGTCATAGGCCAATTGGATCTAGTCAGTTCCATAACTGAGATTCACATCTTAGGTGACTCTAGGTCGTGGAAAGTTGATAGTTAAAGCTAACAAGGACAATACCTTTCCACACAGAGCCAGGAGACCTATTTTACCTTTCCTTGAAACTGGCTGAGGGTTTGAGACTGTCTTATCTGTTGATAAACTGACTCCGAGTGATGCCCAGGGTAACATGGCATCCACTTGCTGCTATTGGGATGCTTGAATTGAGCACCCAGACATTGCAACTTGGTAAACCCCATCCTGGTTGGCAATATGCAGGAGGAGCTGCCATGGGAAGGCAAGCTTCCTGGAGATCCCACTGTTTTACAGAGCTGTGATGGATGTACTTCGGAGAGGCACAGCCCTAGGGGCTTCATTCCAGGATGGCTTCTGGCTACTGCTGTGCTTTCTCATGTTTGTCATTGCTGTATCCTCCTGTATCTATGAGAGCACAAACATGCAGACAGCCACTGCCTAGTCTGCTGTGATTGCTTCTTGGGACACGGCCCATTCCAGTGGGCAGTTTTTCGGTAGATCAATGTGAAAGTGAACTTTCATGGAATAATATTCTAGATGAGTTAATCATTTTAATAAATTCTTGTTTTGATTTAAATAATCTTAGGCAATTAGAATAGTTTCTGAGAAAGATTAAAGAGATGGTTTAGGCTGTTTTACTAAGGAAATGTAACAAAGATAGGAACCAAGCGTAGAATGTGCTCCCTCCTTGTAGAGGAGACTTATGATCCATACAGTAAGGGATGCACAGACTAGAAAAGGACCCCAGTGAGCTCTCATGCATTACAAGCACATAGGTGTACTCATGGAGTGGAAAATAAGTTCGATACAGGTTAGCGATCAAAGAAAGCATTCATTCTAGCTTGGCTCTGGATTTCTTGATCTTGCGATCCCAGGATGTGATCCCTGTTTCAGTGTGCACCATGAAAAGGCAGAATTATGAACAAAGAGTAAATGGTCCTATTTTGGGTATAAGAAGAGAGAATAGTTGATTAGCCAGTTTAGTTAGATATGGTTTAACAAACTAAGACGTAAGATACATGATTTGTTTCTTGGCAAATGCAAACTGTCGTCTGCTAGCATAGGGAGAATCTAGCTGTAAGAGGCTTGACTTGCTTAAACTTCGCTAGTCAATGACAAAAAAAATTTATTGCCTTGAGTTAGGATGAATTTGTGGACAGAAGGACAGATGGGAAATGTCCAGTCAGGTTGTGTTTCAAAGGAAAATTATACCATCAATAATCATGTTGTAATTTCTCTGTGTGTAATGATTTTTATCTGTTTTTGAAGAATATGATGTTTTTGTAGTGATTGTTTTTGGAGAATATGGAATTTGTGGCTATGAGGTGATCTTTTTTTCTTATGTAGACTTTTTTTTTAATCTTTGGTGTTATAAAAGGGCTAAGGGAAAAAAAATTTTGGAATCTTGCTTCCTCTACCCAATCTCTCCCTCTCCCTCCCCTCCCCTTCCCTCCTTCTCTCGGTCTGCTTCTGTCTGTTTCTGTCTCTGTCTGTCTGTCTGTCTATCTGTCTCTGTCTGTGTCTCTGTCTCTCTCTTTCTGTCTCTGTCTCTCTCTCTGTCTCTGTGTGTGTGTGTGTGCATGTGTGTGTATGTGTGTGTGTGCATGTGTGCGTGTGCGTGTGTATGTGTGTGTATGTGTGTGCGTGTGTACCTGTGTGTGTGTGTGCGTGTGTGCGTGCATGTGTGTGCGTGTGTACATGTGTGTGCTTGTGTGTGTGCATGTGTGTGTATGTGTGTGCGTGCGTGTGTGCGTGCGTGTGTGCGTGCGTGTGTGCGCGTGTGTACATGTGTGTGTGCATGTGTGCGTGCGTGTGTGTGCGTGTGTACGTGTGTGTGCTTGTGTGTGTGCTTGTGTGTGTGCATGTGTGTGTATGTGTGTGCGTGCGTGTGTGTGCGTGTGTACGTGTGTGTGTGCATGTGTGTGTGTGTGCGTGTGTGCGTGCGTGTGCGTGTGTATGTGTGTGTATGTGTGTGCGTGTGTACGTGCGTGTGTGTGCATGTGTGTGTGCGTGTGTGCGTGTGTGTGTGTGTGTGCATGTGTGTGTGCGTGTGTGTGTGTGTGTACCTGATTTGCATTCTTTCTGACTCCATGCCTCCATGATTGCTGAACACACTGCTGGAACTGGCCTCCAGCACCAAACAATCTCTGGAGCAGCCACATGGACAGCTTGCAGCACACACCCCTGGCTGAGATCTTGACTCAAAAACCACGTGGACAGCTGCACTCTCACCAGTGAGTGAGTCATTCTGACCACAGATCTGTTCTGTTGTCAACCATCCCTAGCTCATAGCATGTTAGCAAGGGCACCATTTGTCAACCTTCCTTTTGAAAGTCACTGGGTCTTCAGGTGGTCTAACAGACAGCAGCAGAGAGCCCATGCTTTGCTAGATACTCAGTCCAATTTTACTGGACTTCCTCACACCTCTTGTCCAGCTTTCTTTTTGAGTTGACACCATACACAAACTCTACCATAAGTGTTCTAACAGCTTGTATCGCTGTATAACAATACCTGTGCCTTAAGGTTTGAGCACTCGTGTTTCTATAAGAGAAGCATTTTATTTCTCCTTTTTAGTATATAGAATTCACTCTGCTGTTCCTTTCTCAGCTATGGTTCCATCGTAAGCTTCCAGGCACAGTGCCACTTGACACAAGAGCTTTCTGTACACATCCTCATTTCCCAGGCTACAGTGCTATCATCTCTGAGGATTCACCCAAAGAGTTACGGTTGATGTTACAGATGCCAGGACCAGTCATGGATCCTCTTCCTCCCCCTCCTTCTCTCCTCCTCCCTCTCTTCCTCTCCTTTTTCCTTTTCCTCCTTTTTCCTCTTCCTTAACCTCCCCTTCCCCTTTCTTTTCCTTCTCCCCCTCCTCTTCCCCCTCCTCCCCTTCCTCTTTCTCCTCCTCCTCTTCCTCTTCTTCCTCCTCCTCTTTCTCCTCTTCTTCCCCTTCCTCCCCTCCTCTTTCTCTTCCTCCTCCCTTCCTCTTTCTCCTCCTCATCTTCATTAAGTGCCTCCTCCTCTTCCTCTTCTTCCTCCTCCTTCTCCTCCTTCCTTCCTCTTCCTCCTGCTCTTCCTCCTCCTCCTCTCCCTTCTCCTCCTCCTACCCTCCTTCTCTTCCTCCTTCTTCCCCTCCTTTCCCCCTTTAACCACTCATCACTATAGAGTTTACCGCTTTTTGCAAGTCCGTCTTTTCCTGGCTTTGGGGGAAGCAGTCTCTTGGAGGTTTTCATCATCTGCTTCCTTCCACTGAAGTCTAAGAACTAAATGTTCAGACTCTATTTCATCACACTAGTGTTTGGGGGTCATCTTCTCTGGCTATAGAGTTATAAATCCGCCCTCTATGTCAATGATACCTAAATGTGGGTCTATATAGTCCAGAGCACATTACTGAATCACCAGCACTGCATCCTATTGTCTGTGTAAAATCCTCCTGTGAAAATCGCAGTGAATAGGTAACACAGAGTCAAAAGTGCTTAGGAATTACTGTTTTGAATGGGGAAGTAGCAAAACTGCCATGAAGTTGAGGTTAGCCTGGGTTGAGGTGCAGAGTAATATGGACTTCAGTGTTAGATACTGTCTCAAAAACAAAACAAAACAAAAAAAACCCAAAGTACACCACATCAAGCTAACTAGTCAACCAGCAAACCAATACCTCTTATAACCTTACACAGTTTGATTTTCTTCCTCAGATTTGCTTTTTGTGACCATCACATCAATGAATATCACCCATATTTTAAAAACTGCTTCATTTCAAGTAACTTAGATTAATCGTGCATATTAACAGAGTTCAAATTATAAATCCATGATCAAATGCAAATGCCTTTCCTCACTCCCTCTCTCACAGACTTTTGCATCCCTAGTAATCACGATTATGCTTTCTAGTCTTCGTTGTAGCGTCCTCATGTATTAGAGAATATGGTGTTCACCTTTCATACATGGTGTGCCCTTACTTAGCCTCATGTCCTCCAGCCTGCTGCCATTCCTTTCTGGGATCTAGGAAAATACTGAAACCATACTGACAATTCTGTCTTTTACATCTTGTATGTGATTTGTCAGTTCAGCAGGCTCTGCTTTGATAAACACACAAAATAGGTCTGCCATGTTTGGGTCCCTTACCAACACCTCATTCAAAGATGTAGTGATTTCTTCCAGTGTCTCTATCCTCTGTCCTCAGGACAGGTTTACAAGGATACACCTCTCCTCACAATCCTCTGATAGTTTTAAGTGCTGAAGTGAAATTAAAGTCCTTAACAGAAGAAGAATGAAGCAGGCTTGAGCTTGGCAACAGGAGGCCTTAGAGCTACTGTATCCCATATTTATGTAGCTCCTTGCCACTCAGAGATGGAGAATAAAACCACACTACAGCTTCACCTTGATATGCCTTGTGTTGTTCCAGAGGGAAGATTATCAGAAGGACATAAGTTATTGACCAAGATCACGTTTTAAACAATCTACAGCTGCATTCATGACCTACCTTTACTGTCATCGTTGTCGTCCTCGTCATCGTCGTCGTCGTCATCGTCGTCCTCGTCATCGTCGTCGTCGTCATCGTCGTCGTCGTCGTCGTCATCATCATCATCATCATCATCATCATCACCACTCTCACCATCCCACCACCCTCAGGATTTCCAGGGTAGATTGTTTTGCTCCATGGTCCACATTAGCCTTGACCTTAGATTCCTTCGGCTTCAACTTTTTGAGTATTAGAATTACAAGTGAGCACCGCCACACCCAGGACTTTGAGGAACACTCCATAGGATCTACAAATACAAGACGTTTTAAAACCAAACCAATTTAAAGATAATGATGGTGGCACTAGTGAATGGCAATGCTTATCACAACAGTCACGGTGAGCTGGCAATAGAGATGACAATGGTGGTCACAAGGGTGCTAACGTTGCTGATGAAGACATTGGTTATGGTGACGGTGACAGGAATTGTGATGTTGATACTGATGGTGATAGTGATGGCCATTGTGTTGTTGATGACGACAATAGTGACCATGATGGTGATGTCAATGGGGATTGTAGTAGTGGTCATGATGTTGTCTATGGTGATCTGATGGATACTGTGGTAATGGTCATGATGGTATTTAGGGTGATGCTGATGGGGATCGTGGTAGTGGTAATGATGGTGATTATGGTGGTAATCCCCTTTCTGTCATTTCCAAAGGGTCTTCTTAGTGGATAGGACAACCAGCTGTCAAACTCTATTTCTTATGGTCAAGTGACATCATACATGCTCCTTTATAATATAGGAAAATTGCAGTTTTTATTCTTATACTTCTTCCAATGCATTTCTCAAATTGAAATTCTTTTCTTCTTCAAGCATTTTGCCTGCCTTTCAAACTGATAACTTCACTTAGTTTATATCAAAGAGATTCCTTCACATTTCATAAAGTATTTTTCCTTCTACACTTGCCAAATGCTCACACTCATTCACACATCCGGTTCTTCCACACGTAAAACTCTTCACTTGAAGAGTATCCGTAATATTACATATTTTGTTGAAATACAAAACAAGACATACATCTGTGAGAGGCACATCATTTGGTCTCATACATTTGCAATTACAATACGCACTGCACTGAACTTTTTAAAAGTAGAATACACAGAGTCATTAGATGCATATGAAAGATTCCCCCAGGGAGACACTTGGCGACATGAAAATGACATGATGATTGAACTGAGTAAAGCATTGTGTTTATACAGCGTTTCAACCACGAGACAGGGAAGAACTAAGGCACAGCTATGGAGGGCGGATGAGGAAGAAATGTCTGAACTAGTGGGGAAACCGTGTGTGTGTGAGGCAGATAAACAGGGGTACACTTTGTTGAATGTGGGGACTTTCCAGGATTGTTCTGAGCATCAGTCTTGCTGGTGATTTCTCCTGCTGAATGGTCCCAGCAGGGCACTGTGAACAAGTCAAAATATTTGTGCATCATTTTGGCTCTGCTTTTCTCTCCATAGCATGCTGCTATTGCCTGAAAAGATGCTCTAGGGAGAGCGGAGAAGACTTAGCCATCAAAATAGATGTCTTTTTGTATTGTTGAGTAAACAGAGAAAAATCCAACTGGGATATATGGAAAAATATTGCCAAAGAAAGCAATGAGAGCATATGCCAAGAGAAGATGGGAAATGTGTGTTTTCAAAGTGGAGTTTCTGCAAACAATGTAGCTTCTTTGCGTCCTTAGGAAGGAAAGTGTTCGGATCACCAAATGGGAGCAAGTACAAAGCTGAAATGCTGTATGGGAAATGACGGTGAGGCTGGAAACAGACAGAAAACACAAGCGGGAGCCTGGGCAGGGGTCTTGGATATCAGGGGCCATATTGGTTATATAAAGGACATATTTGGGACCGATGGTGAAGGGAGGGCAGAAAAAAAAAGAAAAGATAATTAGACCAAGCTTTAAAGAAGGAAAAAATTTGATATATGGCAAAATGAAGTGTAACTGAAGGAAATAGAGATAATAAAATATCTGAAGGAATGTGTGTGTGCATGTATATGTATGCATGTGTGTGGATGTATATGTGTGCTGGTGTAAACATGAGTGTGTGTGCATGTGCCTGTGTGCGCATGTCTATGCGTGTGCATGGTTATGTGTGTGTGTGTGTGTGTGTACATGTGTGCATGTATATGTGTGCTGGTGTATACATGCGTGCCTGCATGCCTATGTGTGTGCATGTTTATGTGTGTGTATGTGTGAGTGCACACACACATGTAGATGTGAGTGTGTGTGAAGGTTAAGGTTCAACGTCTGTCTTAGTCACTGATCTACTGCTGAGAAGATCACTATGACCAAGGCAAGTCTTATGAGAGAATGGGTTTGATTGAGGCTGGCATACAGTTTCAGAGAGTTTATCCATTACTGTCATGTTGGGGAGCATGGAGCATGCATGCAACCTTGGTCATAAAAAGCAGTTGACAGCTTATATCCTGATAAACACAGAGAAATGATGATAGATAGATCAGTAGATTGATAGATAGGTGATGGATGGGAAGGAAGGAAGGAAGGAAGGAAGGACAGGAAGAAAGGAAGAAAGAAAGAAAGAACCAACCAACCAAACAACCAACCAAACAACCAAACAGAAGCAGACTGGGCCTGGTGTGGGTCTTTGAAACTTCAGAAATTATCCCCAGTAACACACTTCCTCCAGCAAGGCCACGCCTACTTCCACAAAGCCACACCTCCCAATCCTTAAATAGTACACCCCCCAAGTAATCAAGCATTCAAATATATGAGCCTACTGGAGTCATTCTTGGCCAAACCACCACACTGTCTTTATCACTCTTCCCTTCCTATTTGCCCAAACCCTGGTAGCCCCTGACCCAGACCCTGATATGTAGGTAACATGGGGATGTACCTGAAGCTGATGTTGCCTGAGGTCTTTGGAGAAAGCATTCCATGTAGCTTTCTCATGTGTGCTCATCTGTCCTGATGGGTGTCACGATACCCCATCTTTAAAGGCACTTGATGCAGTGAATTATGACCTAATATGGTGGAGTGGACAGACCCTTTTTCCACTCACCTGGAGTTTATTGATTAACTAGACTCCTGGGCTAGAGAGCCCCAGGATCTGCCTGGTTCTGCTTCCCAGCACTAAGATTACAGTCACTTGCTTTCCTGTTTGGCATTTTTATGTGGTATTTGGGTATATGGACTCAAGTCTTTGTTGTCACACAGCAAGTGATTTACCCACTGAGCCATCTCCCCACCCTGCAAATAGGTTTTATGATGAGAGAAATAGTACCATCTCCAATTTTCCAAGAGTAATGAACCGCACCAAGACTGGAAACCTAACTCCAGAAGTTTAAAAAACTCGATGTCCAATTATCTGGGATTCACTCACCATCCTGGACTCTGTCAAAGGGCTTGGGCCACTTCTCCAGCTCTTCCGTCTGCCCATACACACACAGCTTGTCGTTTAGCGTCTGGCTGGCTCTACTCTACGACTGCTGCTGCTCTTGGCAGTCATGCCATGGAACTGACATCTCCAAAGTCTGTTGCAATTGGGCCACACTACAAATAGACTTTCCTTTCTCTTCTTGGTACAAAGACTCAACTCTTCCCCAGGAAAGTTCTGGAGCTTCATTTCAGCTGGCACTCACTGTCTAATCCACTCTTCAGATATTTTCAGAGGCCCATCGACTTTTCATCTGTACTCTATTTATTTGCTTAAGTATACGCACTCACGTGCATCTGTGTGGGAGTATGTGCACATGAATACAGGTGCCTGCAGAAGCCAGAAGAGGGAGGGCACTTGATCTCCTGGAACTAGTGTTTGGGGGCTGCTCAATGTGGCTGCTGGGAACTGACCTTGTTTCTTCCCCAAAGTGCAGCCCACATTTTTAACCACCGAGCCACCTACCTCTCCAGGCCTTTTCTGTATCCTTGATATCATATCCAGATCCATTCTCTACCATGGCAACTCTATCTTTTTATTGTGTTTTGTTTAAATTCCTATTGATTCTTGAACAGTACTGCTGGACACATTTAGGAGAAATTCAGGAATTAGGCAAAATCTTCCTTTACCTTCATGAGCTTAAACATCTTCAAAATCACCAACGTCTTACATGTTGCATACGTTCCTTATCTAAAAAAATTCATAGAATCTCATCAGCGTCACGGCCAGTGGGTAAGTATGTAAGAGTAGATTGAGGAGACTGCAAGAATGGTTGCACACAGCTACAAGGATGAGTCACCTGGTGGGCTGAGTTCAAGCTGGAGAAGCAAGAAATTGGCTAGAATGACTCAGCTGTAATACAGTGGCTGAGGGCAAGGACAGGCTATGCTCCGTGGCAGGACAAGGTGATGAACTGCTGGGGAGGGGAGGAAGCATTTATCTCCCTTTGCACTGTGCTGGTCTCAGTGGACGTCTGATGTTCACCCACGTCGGTGAAGATAGAGCCGTTCTCCTCAACTGTGAAGCTTCCCCAGAAGAACCTCTGCAGACACAAAGCCTATTGCTTCCTAACGGCCAGCTGTTCATGTGACACGGGGGTCTGTGAGGTGGCCTGTCATTGCTGGAGGGGGTCCTTACTATTCGTAATGCTTTATTGTACTAAAAGGGGCCAACTTCCATCACTATACAAACAGAGAATATTTCAAACCATTCCACTTCTGATATGACTTTATAAAGCACTGACCTGATAATAGGTAAAATATTTTTAAAATACAGGGTTTTTTTCTTTACCAATGAAATGTACATGGTTTTTACATGTACATGTAATAACCCAAGCTTCCCCTGCCTTTGCTCCTGAGCATTGCAAAATGAGCCACCACCCTGTGGTTCCTGCACCCTCCCTGCTGAGGCCTGAACCATCTAAAGCTGTAGTTGATGTCTGCTCATCCACTTCAAAACTGGTTCCAGCCAGCATTTGTCCCTGCCATGGAAACTTTAAGCAACATGCTACCACAATCCGACATTATGCTTAGACTCTTATTTTTAGGTTTCTATATATTCCTTTAATTAAATTTCTGCCAAAGTTTTTTCGGTATGATTAAATAGGAGACTGAATCTTTTGGGCATCCAAAACTGTGTGTTTTGGAATCAGTACCTTCAGGAACCCAATATGTGGTTTTACTTGGAAATAGGGTCTCTTGTTATTTTAGGTCATAATTCATCCTAACACATGCTCTTCAAAATGGGAGATATCACTGTTTAATAGCTGAGTAATTTTCAATTGTGTAAATGTACCACATTTTCTTTATCTACTTTTTAGTTGAGGGACATCTAGGAAATTTGTAGGCAACTGGATGGAACTAGAAAAGATCATTCTGAGTGAGATACCCAGACCCAGAAAGATAACCATGGTATGTACTCATTTATAATGGGTAGTAGGTGTAAAGTAGCCATGCAACGATTCACAGACCCAAAGAAGCTAAATAACAAGGCAGGGTGGGAGAGCACTTACTCTCACTGAAAAGGGGAAATAGAATAGTCATCAGGGGTAAAGGGAAGGAAGGGACTGAGTAGGGGAGAGGGAAGAGATGGGAACAGGAAAGATAAAGTAGAGGGAGGATGATGGGAGAGACAACCAAATGGAGGGCACATGTCTGGGACTAGATAGAAACTTAGGACAATGGAAACTCCTAGGAATCTATGAGGGTATCCCTAGGTAAAATTTCTAGCAATGTGGATGTGGAACATGAACCAGATACCTCCCATAACAAAGGAGGGACTGGGAACCAACCCTGCAGCAAAACCCTGACCTACAATTTGTGCTGCCTACAAGATGGGCAGGGTTAAAGATGGAGAAGAAATTGAGGGAGTGGCCAACTAATGACTGGCCTAGCTTGAGATCTATGCCATGAGACAGATTCACCCCTGACACTACTGATGATACTCTGGTATCATAGAGGCTTCACCCAGCAACTGATGGAAATATATGCAGAGACATAGAAGGTAGAACTCAGGGAATCCTATGGATGAGGGGGAGGAAGTATTGAAGGAGCCAGAGAGGTCAAGGACAACACAAGAAAACCTACAAAATCAACTAAGCTGGACCCATAGAGGCTCACAGAGAGCGCATACCTGGGACAGACATAGGCCCGATGCACACAGGTAGCAGCCGTACAGCTTGGTCTTCATGTGAGACACCTAACAACAGGAGAGGGGGCTGTCTCTGACTCTATTGTTTCCTTTGGATCTCATTCCCCTGACTAGGCTGCCTTGTCTGGCCCCAGTAGGAGAATATGCACTTGGTCTTACTGCCAAGTGGGTTGCTGACATCCTTGGGAGGCCTCCTCTTTTCAAGGAGAAAGGGAGGAGGGTGGATGAGGGGAGGGGAGGTAAGAGGGATTGGAGGAGAGGTGGAGGGATTGTGAATGATCAGGATGTAAAGTAAATTAATTGAGGGGGATGAGAGGAAGGGAGGGAGGGAGGGAGGGAGGGAGGGAGGGAGGGAGAGAGAGAGAGAGAGAGAGAGAGAGAGAGAGAGAGAGAGAGAGAGAGAGATATCAGGGACATCACAACACCAAGATAAATGAGATAAATGAGGACAGGGAAGAAAGTAATATCATGGGAAAGCATGTTGTCCCCCACGGACTGGCAACATCGGTGTTAGAAAACATGCAGAATTCTCCCCTGGATGTTCAGACGTGTAGGTCCCACGCTACCTAGTGGTCATGGTTAGGGCCAGGTTCTTCAGGTTCTTGGCACCTTTCCAAGATTGAAGTAAACTCTCAGAGGTTTGCAAAGCATCATGGGAATTTTAATCAAAGAAAAATGGTAGAACAGATTAGAGAGGCATACACTCTCCGGGTGGATAGTGGGTCACATGAGGGGGTCACAGGAGTGGGTCCCATGAGTGCAGATGCTTGTGAGCCTAATTACTGATGGGGCTTCCTTTTATGGTGTTGATGTTTGTTCTGGGGATCCATGTGGGAGGTTCTTTACTTTGCTTGGCAGATCAAGGTGTCTTCTTTTCTATTAAGGGATTCTCTGTGAACTTTGAGGGAGAGTTGCCCTCAAAGAGCCTTCCTTCTCTTGCACCTGGACATAGGTGGAGCAAGGCTGAAGAGAGTCTCAGTTTTGTGGTTATTAAGGACGGGAGAAAATCAAGCAATTGTTCAGAGGTGAAGGGGCCTGCAGTTGTGTGCAAGTGAGGATCATAGGTTGCTAACAGGCTAATAGGTTGCTTATGAGACCATATCAGTCATGCAGATAATGGCTTCAGGCTACCAACGATGGGGCAGTATGAATAACCTACACCAAGGGGAGTCCCAGTTAGCTGCACTATTCCCTGCGCTTGCCCGCCTCACTCAGGCTTGCACATAATGTCCATTGTTTTGAGTGCCTCTGGTAAAGCAGCCCTGGGAACTGATGTATTCGGAGATTCCCTACTTCCATTGGCACCACAGTCTGGAGATACTCTGTGTCATGGATTCATCTGTGTTGCCTCATCTCCAGACTTTTACATTTAGAACCTGAGAAAGAGAGCAAGATAACAGTGTGTTCTTTTACCTTTTTTTCCGTACCATATTCTTGGCTGTGTGGTGTCTACAGTTCCTCTGTGGCAGGGTGATTCCTTACCATCCCTGGTCCTACCTCACTCCCATCCAGTCCTCACCATCTGTTCTTTTCCTCCTCACTCTTTCCTCCTACGCTGCCTCTTGGCGACTTCCTGCTATATCCCTTCTTCTGTGGCAGCTCTGCTACCCCAGGGCTAGCTAGGATGTTCACAGATTCAGCGAGAGCCAGGAGAGAGTGTGATAGGTCCAGTGGTAAAAGTGAATCCCCTCTTGGGTATCCAGCTTGTCCTTAAACCTGTCCGTCGACTTTTTAATTTTAGTGCGTATGTTTTCAACAAGTAAAAAAGGTTCTATTTTTTTTTTTATTAACTTGAGTATTTCTTATATACATTTCGAGTGTTATTCCCTTTCCCGGTTTCCAGGCAAACATCCCCCTAATCCCTCCCCCTCCCCTTCTTTATGGGTGTTCCCCTCCCCATCCTCCCCCCCATTGCCGCCTTCCCCCCAACAATCTAGTTCACTGGGGGTTCAGTCTTAGCAGGACCCAGGGCTTTTTTTTAACCATTTTTTCAAACCTTCTTTTTAATTTTTATAGTCTCTTTTTTCCACTTCTTCTCAAACTTGTTTATCTGTCCATGAGGCAGCTTTATCTTTAAGAAATCCAACATAGTGTTGTAGTTCTTCGAATTCTTCTGTATGAGTTTACATGGTTTAGCTATGGAAATGAGATTAGTTACCTTTAGTTATATTTCAAATATTGGGACAAATAATTTTTTTTTGTTGGTGCAGACAATAAAGGCCAGGGGCAAGGGTGTTCTGAATTTGCATCTAGCAGAGTCTTCTAGAAGAGATACCAAAACCACCCTCCAAAGCACACAGTTTGGATCAAAACTGAACCCAAGGTATACAAGGTGTCCAACTGTGGTCCTACCTTCTTAGCTTTAATGCCATCGTTTTGCATGACCTCGACAAACGATGCGCCTTGTTCTTCTGGGGAAGAGTTTGAATACCATTTTCTTTTCTTTTTTTATTAAATTATTTATATATTAACATCCCAAATACAGCCTCTTTCCTGGTCCTCCCTTACAGAGTCCCTCCCCTTCCCCCCTTCCCTTTGCCTCTGAGAGGGCCGGCCCCTGGGTGTCTCCTCACCCTGGTGCATCAGGTCTTTGCAGGATTATGTTCATCCTCTCCCACTGAGGCCATGAATACCATTTTCTTTGGTATTTATTATGAAGAAGTAGACACTATTGATGGGAGAAGACTGCCTACACTATGGGTCCTAGAGTTAACCTGATCCCACAACACTGAGGATATATGTATCTTATCATACAGATTTAAAGGTGTGTGTGTGTGTGTCTGTGTCTGTGTGTGTCTGTGTGTGTGTGTGTTCACGTGTGTGCACACAAATATATGTGAATGTATCAAAGCCAGAGATCAATATTGGGTGCTTGTTATCCAGGCACTTTCCACCTTACTTTTTGAGGTTCTCTCTCACCAAGCCTAGAACTCTTCGATTTATCTAGACCTGCTGGCCAGTGAGTCCAAGTGGTCCCCCTGTCCCTGCCTCCACAGTGCTATGGTTACAGACTGTATCATCCTGCCTAGGTTTTCATGTAGGTGCTAGGGTTCAAATTAAGGTCCTGATGGTTGTGGGCACCAAGGATGTTAGTGACTGAGTCATCTCCCCAGCTTTCCATTTGGTAAACACTGCCTGTACACACAAGCATATGGGGTACCATCCACTGGATCATGGCTGTCCAACCGTGGAACACATCACTCCTCTTCACCCAGCTCCCTTCAATTACTGGAAGCTCCTCTGATGGAGATGGAGACTCATGAGCTTCTCCCTTCTCCATGCTGGAAGGACTCTACTATGTCTCGTGGACAGTAGTTTGAAATAATCCTTGAGGGCTTCTGCCCCTTTTACATGACATTCCCTAGGGTGTGTGTGTGTGTGTGTGTGTGTGTGTGTGTGTGTATACATGCGCACACGCTTGTGTACACACACATGCACATGTGTCTGTATGCCCATATGTGTTTGTCTCTTTGTCTGTGTATATTCCAGCAATGAGCCCTCTACATAACTTATTGTCTTACATTTTGACCAATTGTGGGACACTGCATTAATCACAAGCCTTGGCATAGAGCAATTTTTTTGGTGAGAGGTAACAATGACACTTGCTTAAGGATGCAGTGAAGAGTATTCAGAAGGCAGACTATTATTTTATTCCTTTAGCAAAATAATAGTAATAGGGCCCTTAACCTCCCCCAGCTTCTTGGCAAGGTTTCCGGTGCCAGGGATTAGTTTTTCTTTTCTTTTCTTTTTTTGCCCCATATAGTGGGCCACAAGTTCTATTAGAAAGTTATTGCTTACCATAACATTCATACCACTTTGGCATTCATATGTATATCTTGTTGTCATGGCGATCATTGTAGCACATAGGACTCACTGCTGGGTAAGATTCTTGATGGGTTTTCTTACCTAGCATCCTCCAAAGTAGATTTGAGTGCTCTGAAAGCTGGGCGATAAGGTGGAAGCTTCCAGGTCAATATCAGCTTGATTCTTCCATATCCTGTGATGTGGGTGTGCATGGTGTTTTCATCCATGGGGTCTCATCATATGTTTTATTTGTAACAAATGGCTTTGGGGAAGAGGATTATTTGCCCAGGTAGGGCAACTCTAAACACACACACACACACACACACACACACACACACACACACACACACACACAGAGAGAGAGAGAGACAGAGAGAGACAGAGACAGAGACAGAGAGAGACAGAGAGATAGACAGACAGAGAGATAGAGAGATAGACAGACAGAGAGATAGAGAAGTAGAAAGGAGAGGGATGTTGATCATTCTTCCCTCCATGTGTCTCCTGTCCTACCTTTCTAACCCCTCCCTAACTAAGCCTTCTTCTGTGTTACCCTTCTGCCCCCACTTACTACTACCTGTGCTCTGTTACCCTGCCTCTCTTCACTATATTCTTCTCTTTCTCTCACAGTAGCCCCTTTTTGTTCTCCCTGGTTTCTACATATTTAAAGGTTTGAAGGAAGGGAACCCACATATGAGAGAGAATACAAAACATTTTTCTTTTGTTGTCTGGGTTATTTTTCTCACTTTATTTTCTTTTTTCTAGTTCCATTCAATGACTTGCAATTTTTACAACTCTGTATTTCTTCACAGCTGAATAGTCTTCCACTGCCTGAGTTTTCCAAATTTAGCTACCTATTTATCAGCGGGTCCTCATCTAAGCTGATTCTATTTTCCAGCTACTGTGACTAGAGCAGCAGTGAATGTGGACCATTGAGCGTCTCTGTGGTAGGGTGTGGAGTCACTTGAGTAGATGCCCAGGAGTGGTGGAGTCAGGCCACATGTTAGATCTATTTCTGTGTCTGAAGAACCTCCACACCGATTTCCACGCAGGATGCACCATGCCCTGCCCCCAGTAGTGGATGGATTTCCATTCACCACATCCACACCACGGTTTGGTGTCAGGTGTTCTCTTGATCATAGCCATTCTGACCAGGATAAGCTAGGATATCAAAGTTGCATTAATTTGAGTTTCCCTGATAACTAAGGATATTGCACAGTTCTAAAGCTGCCTCAGCATTTTCTTCTTATGCGAGTGAATTCTCTGTTCAGATCCACAACCCCCAATTTACAATAAGTTTTTAAAAATTATGATATGGTTCCATTATTTCTCCTGTTCCTCTTCTTGCTCCAACCCCTCCCATGCACCCCTTGATCTCTCTCAAATTTATAGTCTCTTAGTCTTCAATTGTTATTGAATGTGCACACTACACACATACATAAACACATACACACATATACACAAACACTACACACACATACACACACATACACATACACACATACTACACACATATATGCATATACACACATACACACACACTACACACACACATATATACACATACACACATACACATACACACATACACACATATACACAAACACTACACATACATACACACACATACACATACACACATACACACATATACACAAACACTACACATACATACACACACATACACATACACACATACTACACACACATATATGCACATACACACACACACACTACACACACATACACACATACACATACACACATACACTACACACACATATACACACATACACATACACACACATACATACATACTACACACACATATATGCACATACACACATACACACATTACACACACACATACACACACTACACACACACATACACACATACACATACACACATACACACACTACACACACACACATACACACATACACATACACACATATACACACTACACACACATACACACATATACACACTACACACATACACATACACACATACACACACTACACACACATACACACATACACATACACACATACATATACACACATACACACACTACACACACGTATGCAAACACACATACACACATATACACACATATACACACACGTGTATAGACATACACACACGTATATCTAAATAGATAACTACAATCTGTTCACTCTGCTTAATGTTACTTTTTACTTGTATGTATATGATGCATTTTAGGCACAGGACCCAGGGGGCCCGAGATGGATTTGAGCTGAGTCTCCTCCATGAAAACTCGCCTTCTTGGTACCAGAAGATCCCATGAAAACTTCCAAAGGAGGGAAGCACCCAATGTTCCTACCCAGATATAAAAACCCAGTGTGGCACAAGAACCTGAAGAAGCAATAGTGGTACACGCACCTTGACAGTAACCAATAACTCAGTAATGAGAACTAAGGCCTACTCAACAAGAGGAAAACCTTGTCTGGTACAGGAAACCTAGTGAAGTCAAGGATCTTGGAGGAAAATTTTCAACCACGATGTTACTAAAACAGCATAAATTCCTAACTACATTTCAAATAGTTATCCTAATACCCATAGAAACGTGACATTCTCATCCCTCATCAAAGAAACTTCTCTTTGCACCAGGCAGAGACCGTTACTGAAACCACAGCTGGTTGGCATGCAGAGCACAAGAGACAGGGTAGTGTCCAGTCCCAGCAGATTCACGTTCAACCCAATTGCTGCACTAAAACTCAAAGACCATTGCAGAAGAGGGTGGGAAGGCTGTAGGAGCCAGAGGAACAGGAAGCTTGCTGCGAGATTATGTCTCCTAGAAATGTCAAAATGGACACATCCATTGATGAAGTCTCATCAATATGGCTGACTGACAAAGACGACCTATAGAAAGAGACCAACGCTAATGTGGAAACGTGGAGGCTTGTGGGGCCTCAACCCTAGACAAAGAATTACAGGCAACTGGGAGACGCTGGGAGCGGGAGACGAGATCTTCAGGGACAAGTTACCTGATCGTTACTCGTTACTAAGTGGTCACCTGTGGCCTACTTTAACTGGATTGTTTTCTTTAGTACTCCTGTGTTCCGTGTGTGTGTGTGTGTGTGTGTGTGTGTGTGTGTGTGTGTACTATGTGCTTGTCTGGTGACTGAGGCGGCCAGAGAGCATTAGATGCCACAATTTGGCATGCTCTCCGCCTTTGCCTCTAGCAGTTTCAGAATTCCTGGCTTCAAAATGACATCTTGGTCCATTCAGAATTGACTTATTTTTTTCAGGGTGAGAGATAAGGGTCTGATGTCCTCCTTTGACTTGTGCACATCCAGTTTTTCCAGCATCCTTTGTTGAAGATGCTGTCCTTATTCCCAGACTATGTAGAAAACCAGGTAGGTGTAATTACATGGACTTTATCTGAGTTCTCTATCTTATTCCATTAATCTGCAAATCTGAATTTGTGAAGTACCGTGATGGCTTTTTGCTTGTTACTAAGGCTCAGAAGTATAACCTGAGGTAAGGGATGCATTGTTCTTTTTCTCGGGGTTGTATTGGCCACTTGAGGTCTTTTGAGTTTCCATATAAATTGCACAATGAGTGTTTGTTTGTTGTAAATACGAATTGCATTGAACCTGAAAACTACTTTTGGTAATTTTCAGGATGGTCCTTTTCACATTACTAATTCTACCAGATTTTGAGTGTTGTAGGAAGTTTTTGTGGTTTTGTGTACCCTGTGCTTGTCCAGTGCCAGAGGCGGCCAGAGGGCATTAAATGCCACAATGCACTCCATTTGGAATTGATTCTTTTCAGGATGAGAGATGAGGGCCTGATGCCATCCTTCTTCTTGTGGAGATCCAGTTTTCCCAGCACCATTTGTTTAACTTAGAGATTTCATTATTCTTCTTAGGGTAATGTTGAGTGAAGCCCTAGTCCATCTTGCTGTTAATAACAGAGAAGATCCTTTGCTCTTAAGCAACTGTGTGGTTTCCTGGGTGCAGTGTACTTCTTCCGGGAAAGGGAGGTGAGATAGTATCGTGTTGCTGGGTAATATGGATGCCATGATTTTAGAGGTCCCTAAAATGTTTCTGTTGTTTCCACCCTTGTCCTTTATACTTTTCAAGACAATGTTTTAAATCTAGAAAACCTCTTAGCAGAATCATGTGACTTTTACATTTCCAACTTTGTTGGCTGTCCACACAAACCGATGCTACAAGATGAATTTCATCAGACCATTCTCTATATACGAAGTGTGATGTTATCTTGTGGGCAGAGTAACTGTTATTAAGTATTTGAAACCTTTGAAAACGAGTTTGTAATGGGTTTGGCCTTTCCAGAAAAATGATTCTGTTAGATCGTTTGACATGAAAGTGGTTGGTAGGATGTTTACTAAAGGCCCTACTTAGTAGAAATAAATTTCTACTAAATGTGTCACAGAGGAACGTCTCAGACACAAAGTCAAAGATGGACGTCTAGGCCATAATGCTTAGTAAGACAGATGCAGGCATTATGTGAACATGAAATATTTCTTGGTGCATTTTGCTTAGTTAAAGTATTCATTTGCTTCTACTTTGCACAGTAAGGCACTTGGCTTTTCTCTCCCACTCTAGGTTTTGCCGAGATTGATTTAGCAATAGACCTGAGAATAGTGCTAATGAATCCTAGAATTGGTTGTGTGGTGGTGATTATATGATAATCAAAACATACTGTGTTTATGTGACACAGTGTGGAATGGGACTATGGCTGCTCAGTTTACACATTAGCTATTCGTTTTAGTTTACGAGCTGGTCATTCCAAAAACTCACTTCCATTTTGGCTGCATTGGTAAAATGTAACAAATCAAAATGAGTGATTCTAAAATGAGATTTGTCTTCCTTTTTGCAGCACCCCAACTCCTGTCTCACGGTGACAAAGGGCATGGTTCTCAGACTGTCACTCAGCAGCTATGGCTGACATTGAGGTGGAAGTTTCTGGGGGGAGGAGGGCACAGGCGTACAGATATGCAGTGTGTTCATATATTACCAGGATCTAAACATGTTTGTCTTTCGATTTATGCACAGCACTGAGCTGTCTCCTGGAGGACACCAGCAGCTTTTCCGAGGGCAATGGCCCCGTTCCCCTGATTTGCACTGTGCCAAGGCAGGTCTGGTGAGTAGCTGGCAAGGCTACACCAGCCGGAGAAGGCAGCAGGATGCCTGAGCTTTGACATCACAATTCCGTATTTTCTCTAAACTTTCATGATAATTTTGACAAGTGTTACAGAACAAAGAGTGTTGTGTGCTTGCAGCAGGTGAAGAGAGCGTATGAGAAAGAAAAAAAAGGGGGGGGAAATCATGCCAGCAGTGTGTTCCAACAGGCAGGGAGGCAGTGGGGCCACCCAGATGCTGCCATCTGCTTGATCCTGGGTGTCGACAACCACCTGCTGGCTAAGGGGACCCCCATCAAGGAGCACGCACTGGGGTACTAGGATCCTGTTCTTCAACAGGGACGCGCTCAAGTCGATTTGGGAAATAATGGGTGTTGACAAGTTGCCTTTGCATAGAGCAAAATTAATTAAGTCCAAGAGATGCTGCAGATTTGGCACTGTTTTGTAAGCAGATGCTATGGACTTTCTCTTAAAACATAAAGGGCTTATATGTTTCTACTGGAAGGTAGCACTTACCTTATATCCCTAAATACACATGGTGTATAACGAGATACTAACGGCTATCACTGCAGTTTCGTCATTCAATACTATATAGCACGAGGTCGAGATTACCTAATGCAATAGCACGCTAGGTTGCCTAAATGTGTGAAGATACGGAATTCGAATAAAGAACACTAAAAGTCATTGTAAACCTCCGGAGACTACTATAATTTCTGTTCCTATTACTGACAAGGACATAAAGTCCATCCATATTTAATCTGGCTACCTTTTACAGATGAAGAACTGAAATCAATTATTGACAGGGTTTTAAAAAGAAAGAACGAGGGGGAGGATGCCGTCATGCAGTCTTGGAAGGAAATGAAGTAATTAAGATGCAATATTATATAGACTGGACAGATTGTATGTTTAGGAACACACACTGTGGTGTTTGTGTGTGTGTGTGTGTCTGTGTGTGTCTGTGTGTGTAAAACAAAGACATATAATGCATTGATTATACTTGGGAGGGTTTGGAGGGAGGAAAGTAGAGGGTAAATGATATCATTATAATTCCAAAATATTTATTTTTAAAATGTTAGCGAAATGTAAGGAAAGAAAAGACCTAGCCAGAGTTTGGCTATGCCCACACATTCATGCTGAAGCCATGTGGGGCACCGGAATCCAGCGATGGGATTAGATACGTATCAGTGAAGAAGAGACATGGTTTCTTCCAGCCTGTAAACAGAAAGCTGTTTATCCCTTTAAGTAGATTAGTTTTCCCCCAACCCTCACTCTTTGGCAACTATCACGGTCCACATATGTTTGGGAGCTTTCTCTAAGGAGACAGGGACAACTGTCTGCTTATTCCAGACCCAGACAGGTCACCAGCATTCAGACACAATGCCAGCCAAAAGCATTGTGTCTGAAACAGAATCACAAAGTCACAAAAAGTCCCAGACTGCCGCTAAGAAGGTCACATGGGGAGAAAACAGTCCACATGAAGGAACCCAGGAAGTAACCATCCTGCCCCCTCTGCTTCCTGTGCTTTTCCTTTCAACCCTTGTTGTGCACACACAGAGAGTGCTAACTGACTGAGACTGGCATGGATCTTATCCTCAGCATCATAAAGCAAGGGAGAGAGAAAGGGTTGAGGGGGTAGGATAACAGCTTAGTATCCAGCTCTGGCTATCCACGAGGCTTTCTGCAAGCATTCATGATCCTATGTGATGGTTTGAATCCTAAATCCCCCACTGCTCCCTAAAGCTCATACGTTGAAGGCTTGCTTCCAGGTTGCTGTGTGAGGTGAGAGTCTGGGAAAAGAAGATGTCTGGTTCTGCCCATGAGCAAGGGATGCTGCAGACCCCCAGGTTGAAGAGTAAATATTAGCTGAAAGCCTCTGCAGCAGTGGAAGCAAGGCAGGGTGTGCGAGGGTCCAGGCTCTGCAGCAATGACTCTGCTTATCCCTCCTAATCAAAGTCCAAGTGCAGCCTAACAGCTCACAGAATGGACATGACTGAAGGAGCTATAAATACCACGTTCAGTATCGAGGGCCAGAGTGGGTGCCAATCATTTGCTTCTTACTTGACAGCAGGGCTGTTGTGAGTGCTGTTTTCTGGTTTGTTCTGTCTTTCTGTATAATCTCATATACATGTATGTCTAGTTACCTGGCTGCCTGTTGCCTATTTGTGTGTGTGTGTGTGTGTGTGTGTGTGTGTGTGTTTGTGTGTGACTATCTATCTATCTATCTATAGTATTACATGGTATATTACCTATTTGTAAATATATATGGTGTATAACAAGATACTAAAGACTGTCACTACAATTTCATAATTCAGTAATATATTGCCTGAGGTCAAAATTGCCTACTGCAATAGCAGTACCTATGAGCTGTGGTACCGATCATCTCTCTGTGCACCATTCATGTATCTATCTACTCATGGATCTCTCTCCACAACACATACTCACTTATTCATTATTTCCCATTGATCCATCTATTATCTATTGATGTACCCATTATCTCTACGTTTATCATTACATTATCTTTCCCTATCTATCTCCTCTGTATGTCATTCTGTCTTCCATGTACCTCTATTGTCTGTCTGTCAGCTGTCTACCTGGGCTGCTGTGCAGCTCGTTCAGAGGCGCACTTGCCCTAAGTTGCTCTTCTTTCCCACCCTTCCCACCACCTGTTGCCATCTCCACACCCACAGGCATAGCTTCTGACACATGACTTCTAACCTGCTTTTTATCCTGAGCCATGTCTGTTTGGTAAGACACTTCTTTTTTGCTTCCACTTCATTTTACCGGCCTCCATATCTATACTCTCAGATCAAGTCCCAGACCCCCTGGTCTGGGAGCCATCTTTGCCTGGTCCAAATAAACATCTCATTTTCCAGCCTTAACAGACCTAGCTTAGGTCAAAAATATTCTGCTCTGACCCAACATAAGATGAGCCCAATTCCTGCATCAGACAC
Source organism: Rattus norvegicus (assembly GCF_021556685.1). NCBI lineage: Eukaryota > Metazoa > Chordata > Mammalia > Rodentia > Muridae > Rattus > Rattus norvegicus. The sequence continues at coordinate 87,732,874 of NC_141549.1, forward strand.
ACAGCTAAAGAGAGAAGAAAACTCCAGTTCAAACTATAAAACCAAAAACCATGAATGGCCAAGACACCATGTCTCCCATCAAAGCCACTAGTCAGATAGAAGCGTTTTCTAATGAGAACTACTTAGATGATCCCCATGGGATTTAAAGGAATAAGCATAAACTTTATCAGAGAAATCAGAGAATTTAAGGATGGCATGAACAAAGACTTCTTCGAGCTCTGAGAGGCAAGTAATGAGTGCTTGAGTGATGTTCAAGGAAACATAAATGCTCAGCTGAGGGTAATGACGAAGATAAAGCAGGATTTGAAAATTAAATTCAATAAAGGGATAAAAGCTTTGAAGTACAGAGGGTCAAGAAATTGAAAAGAAACATGTAGCCATGGGGGATGGGGATCCGGGGATAGCCACTAGACAGTCCCAGACTCCAGGGAAGAAGGAGGCTCCCAGGAGCCAATGGCTATGACTTTAGCTGAAATACACAAACAAAGGGGAGATAGAACCTATAGAGGCCGCTTCCAGTAGATAGGAACTACCCCAGTTGAAGGACAGGGCCACCCACCCATCTCCAAATTTTAACTGAGAAATGTTCCTGTTCAAGGAAAAGACAAGGAAATACATGGAACAGAGACCGAAGAAAGTCCATCCGGAGGCTGTTCCACCTAGGAATCCATCCCATTTGAAGACATCAAACCCAGACACCATTGCTGAGGCCAAGGAGCACTTGCTGACAGGAGCCTGATATGGCTGTTCTCTGAGAGGTTCTACCAGCACCTGACCATACAGATGCAGATACGCACAGTCAACCATTAGACTGAGCCTGGGGACCCCAGTGGAAGAGCTAGGGGAAAGACTGAAGGAGCTGAAGAGTATTGCAACCCCATAAGAAGAACAATATCAACTAACTAGTTTGATACCCCAGAGTAGGGGGATGCTAGGGGTTGAGGTGGGAGTGGGTGAATGGATGGAAATTCACCCTCATAGAGGCAAAGGGGGGGGGGAGAATGAAGAGGGGGAGATAGGATGGGAGGGTTGTGGAGGGGTAACTGGTGAGGGGGATCATTTGGAATGTAAAAGGATTAATAATAAAATGATTAATTAATAATAAAATGATAAAATGATCAATAACAAAAAAGGAATGTTAGAATCCTAATGAGAAGACTGGAAGGATTTGAGCAGAAGACTGAAATCAGGGCTCAAAGATGGACTAGAGAATTCAGAGCACGTAAGCAACAAATATGAAAACATTCAATAACCTGGAAAGGATTGTGGAAGAAATGTGCAGAGAGCATGAAAAGGCCATGATCCAATAAAAGCCACACCATGGATGAGGGATAAGAGTCCCTCAGCAACGGCATGGACCGAGGGGACGTTCACAAATCATGTGCCCAATTTAAGGAAGTACACACCCATGTAGGCAAGAGAAACACACAGAACATCAAATAGACAAGACCAGAAAAGAAAGTCTCCACAGCATACCACAGTGAAAACTGAAGCTATGGATCAAAGAAACATGGAAAGATGCTGTAGTATAGGTGAGAAATGAGTCCCAAAGGTTTACATGTTACAGGATTGGGTCTGAGAGGAGGGTGGTTTGGAGTATTGTGGCCTTTTAAAATGTTTATTTATTTATTTTATGTATGGATTTCCCATGTCATTGGTAAAGTGTCTTCGGGGTTATTGTGACATAGCCCCTTCCTCATAGTGTGAGTCTCTCTGCAAAGATCACCTTCTCTTAGAAAAGAACCCCCCAAACCTTGAACCAAATCAACTTTTTTTTCTCTAAGTTAATGGCTTTGGTATTTTGTCCTAGCAACATGAACCTCACTAAAGCAACCTGTTATGTGTGTGCTAATTATCTACTGCTCTCCCATTATTGATTTACATAAGAATATGGCTAACAGACAACTTTATAACTTAATCATCTCATTATAGAATATTCAGATAAAAGTGTGGCTGCTTTTTCTTTTAGAATAATTAGCATTATTTGAGTGATAGACACACTGAATACTGTGGTAATGAACCCAATTGATATGTATGGTAAAATGAAAATACCAAGTCCCCACTGAGCTGGGTTATTAGGCATGGGATTGATAATAAAAATGAGTATTTATGAGTATAAAAAGATGTCTGCAATATTCTTGGGTACAGGATCTTCACGTCAAGCTACCATGAGGTGTGGGCTTCTTTCCTCACTGTAAAGTAAACCTAGACAATGCCAGGGTAGGAAAGGGGCATTTCTAGTCACTGGAGAACAGGCACCTGAGTGCCTGAGACAGACTCCTTCCAGCTCAGCCAGGGGACAGAGAGCTAGCAGGGGATTGCAGGAGTCCGGAGGACCAGGGTGCCTGAGCACTGCAGGTAGGAAGAGTATGTCAAAGACAGGCATGCTGAGCAGACCCTCAGGAGCAGACAAGGGCTCTCCCTTAAATCATGATGGAGCGCTGTCCTGCATTGCCGAATTCATACCTACATTGTTTTTATTTTAATTAGTAGTTACACATTATAAGGTACTATTGTGGAATTTTGTTTTTTAACAAAGTGCACTTTACTAAATTCTCCTCCCTCAGATCCTCACCCCTCTTCTCTGACCCTTTTTACAACTTCCCCACCTTGATGTTCCTTCTGTTTTCATACTCCGTCTGTCCATGTCTTTCCCCTCTTTCCCCCTTCCTTATACTGTTCAGATTTTCACCCTCTCTTGTTCTCTTTTCTATTTTTTAAAGCCCTATTTATAGTCATACCCTTTTATATTAAGACATGTCTGTATTTACAGATTAAGATTCACACACAAGCTCTCTCATTGATATGTTCTGAGGGGAAAGTTAACCGAATATTAAAGAGAAGGGTGACTTGTAGAAGTCAAGGGATTTGATCTGTTATATGGCTACCTGCTCAAGCAAGGCTCATCAGCTCTCTATGTTCAGCCCTCTGACTATTTAGTCTTATATAACTGAAACTTTGGTATGTGCCACAATACTCATGGCCTTCAAAGACTATGTAAATTTCATTCTAAATAAAATAAGGTAGAAATATAAACTGACAAATAAATTGCTGAGTATATGTGAGTTATTTAGGACAGTTACATTGTTGCCTATATGTGGAGTACCTAGGGTAGTTACATTGTTGTGTGTATGTGAAGTACCTAGGATAGTTACATTGTTGCATATCTGTGAGGTACTTAGGGTAGGTACATTGTTGTGTATATGAGAGGTACTTAGGGCAGTTACATTGTTGTGTGTATGAGAGGTCCTTAAGGTAGTTACATTGTTGTACATATGTGAAATATCTAGGGTAGTTATATTGTTGCATATCTCTGAGGTACTTTGGATAGTTATATTGTTGTGGTACCTAGGATAGCTATTTTAGTGGTAAAGTAGAATGGTTGCCATGGTTGCCAGGGCCTGCAGAGTCAAGGGCATGGATGGAGGAGAGGATGAAAGGATGTAGAGTTTCCATGTGCTATGATAAGAAAGCTCTAGAAATGGACTCAAGCGAGGGCTGCAGAGCCATGCAGAGATCAGTGATTACACTCAACTTTCCTCACTGCGGAGAAAAAACTCATTGTTCCACAAACCGTGGGTTTTCCAGTATGGCTTCTGTGAATTGCCCTGTTCTGCAATATACTCTCCCATTACATATTCTTAGCAATTTTCCTACTTATATGATCCATTCTCATATGTATTTGAGGATTAGAGCAACACTGCAAATCTCTCAGATTTATATCCCCTTCCCCCTTCTCTCTCTTGCTCTCCCTCTTCCCTCCCTCGTCCTCTTTCTGTTTTATAACAGCTGTATACCCTGGAATCCAGGTCTCAGTTCTGCCTCCTCAGCTTGTCAAGCTGGCTAGTTTCTCCTTTCTGCCATATCACATTGGAATCTCTCAAAAATAGGCACGGGGAGAAAGCAGGACTCATTTTGTGTGTCTCCTGTCCTTAGAGGTCTCTGTTGTCCAGGTGTTGAGGGCAGCCATTCTGTCCTAACCAAAGTGGACGTCTGCGATGACTCTTCAGAGAACTTCACAAGAGCCTCCAAGCCTTCAGACCGTCAGCTCTGGTTTGGAAGATGTATTTATGTATTTATTCTCCCTTTCTACCCTCAACTTCCTTCCTTTAGTTAACAGAAGCCAACGCTTGACAAACCAAGCGTCTCTAAAGACCTTAGAATCTGCTGTCACAAAATCGCTGCAGAAAACAACTGTAAAATGCAAAAACCATGTTGCCCTGACAGGACTCCCACTGTGGAATGCGCTGTTTGCCATACCAACATGCCTCTTCAGGGAAAGTCAGTTGTGACACTTGGAACTAGGTCTTTAGAATAATAACAAACCTGATGTTATTACTTATCTAATTAATGGAGAAAATGGATGTCTCAACCTGCTTTTCAGAAAGAAAACCAAAGAAACCAAACCAGAAAATGGAGGAAGTGGATTTACTTTCCTCCGTGAAAACAGACCCATTCATTCATTGGCAGTCATTTCTTTTTTGGTCTTCCATAAATGTAAAACTCCGAATTTCAACTTTTTGTTTTGTTTTACTAGTTTATTTAATTAGGAAGACTGTTGTGTGTGTGTGGGGGCAGTGTCAAAGGAAGCAAACTGTCATTTTTGCCAACTTCTAAGTCATCCCTTTCTTTAGCTTGATTCTGTGAACATCCTACAGATGAAACCTGGCAAAGTCCCTTCACATGGCTTTTATCTTCCCTGAGCAGAAAGCCTCCTTATGTTTAATTCACAAACGTAGTGCCAATTCTGGCTGAAGGGAAATAAGTCGCTGCTTCCTGAGAAAGTAAAACAGTAAGGAAGGAAAAGAGCAAGGACATCTCCCCAATTCAGGGTTGGCCGCAGGCATCCCATGCTTGACATGTAATTTGGAAGACTCGGTTATCCCATGGGGGCAAGGATCCTTCATCTGCCATTCATGTTCTATATCCCCTATATTTTAATATATTTTTATTTGTTTGAAAACAGAAGCTTGTATAGCAAAACCGAATATGGAGGTAGAATTGAAGTTTTTGTTCAATATTAAAGGAATAAATATAGTGTCTACAGAGTTTGAAAGAGATCCTTATTGGCCACACCAGCAACTAGTAGCTGGGTTTTGGACACATCCCTGAAAAGACACAACTCACATCTGGTGGGCTGACCTTTCAGTTCTAATGTGTTGATGAAAATGGTAGCTAGGTACCACTTGGCACATAATATGTAAGTTTTGAGCTGGAAATAAATGATCCTCGGTTAAATGCAATTTGCAATTCACCTCAAAAACACGAGTTTAAATTTTTTCTCAGAGATAGTAAAAATTCCACAGACAACTTGCAGGGAGCACTGGATACCACACATCTGCTGTCAGCCATTGTGATCAGCATCTTCATTGGTATGTTGAACTCGCTGAAATATCCTAGGGGAGGTTTAGGTTTAGGGGGAAGAAAAAACATCTACTCAAAGCTTAAATATTATAGGCAAGTTCTCATCTTTGAATTGCCCCCCAAACCTATCTAATTTGGTGGGCTGATTGGCAGAAGTCTGGCCAGTGGTAAGTGTGCAATGAAGAGAAGTGTTGAAGGTGAGACTGCGGCAGAGGCTGAGAGGAACATTAGGCATGTGAGTGCCTGAGGATGGAGGGCTGTGCTTACCACATACCGTAAAGGGAGCCTGGGGAGGTGACCAGCTCACACCCAAGTGGCCAGTGCCTGGTTTTGAAGTCCTGGACCTGACACTGTCATTTATCCCAGATGGGAACAAGACCAAAGAGCTTCATAGTCCAAACAGAGCTGAAGGGTATAAGAGAATGATATACTCAGATGTGTGTTAAACTGTCTCCTATACAGAGAGACATACTCCTATACAGAGTATGTAGCGTGATGTCATTATGCAGGTGAAGGTAGGTACAGGATAGAACAAGACCTGCCATTGGATGAGAAGGAAGGATGGGCAGGAGAAAAGCTTCAGAGGAGAAGAAGACTGGAGGAGAGAGGAGGCATAGCTGAGAAAGAACATGGCAGCAGATGTCAAGATGTCTCTCTGTACATTTACAGGTTGTTATATCTATTCTTAAGCGATGGATGAGTATAGGATTTTGTGTGTCTGGATGAGCAAACAAACTACATCTTATCTTTATACCTTATCAATTGGATCAGAGGTTACTGTGTTGTGTGTTCTTTCATGTGGCGATTTAATTGAGTTCAAGAGAGTATGTGGTGGCTGGACACACTGGGCCGCCATGGAACTGGGATGTGTATGTCTGGCGTGGTGGTAACCTGCCTTGGGAACTAGATAGGTAGAGAGATTGTTGCCAGGCTCAGAGCGTAGCCATCGGCAGTGTGATATGGGGTGGAGCTTAGTGGGTGAGACGTTTAGATGACTGAGATGCAAATATCACACAGATATCTTATGGCACTATGGTGCCGGATCTAGTGCGGGTTAAAAGAAACTTTATTTAATTTGACCACAACACCTGTACTCCAAACAGAAAGTGCTTTGGGGGTTCTTTAGAGAAACACTGTGTGGTGAAGGACCAAAGACAAGAAAAACAAAGATACCAGGACAGGTACCAACCCTGACTTCAGGGTAAGAAGTCCTTCCTCCCTTAGCTATCTGTCCTGGCTGAGCCTCAGGAACTACCTGCCCCAGTTTACATTGTCTAAGGAGGCCAAACTTACTCTTTAGACTAAGAAGGCTTTTCCACATTGAGTTGTGGTATAGTTTATAAATTACTGTTACCTAGTTAGAAATTCCCCCGTATTACGTTTATGAGCCAACCCTGAGTGCCTTGCTTTATGTCCCTTGACTGTTTTCAAACCCCATGGATTTTCAGATCTTCAGCAACTTATCTTCTGTGATGCTCAAAGTCGTGAGACACTCAAACAACTGTTTACACTTGAAACTGTCGAGCTACCTGATTTCCTGTGTGGCGTCTTGCTGCTGCAGCTGCAGCTGTGAGTGGCTCCCAATTTTGCTTCATGCTTCAGTGAGTCCTGAGAACCTGCCAGTGTCCGTCTCCTGGCATGTGCCACTTTCAGAAGCAGCTGTCGCATGAAGGGTTTTGAGACTTTAGTCTGCGCTTAGCACTTATGTGCACGTATACATCCACACAGGGCACAGGATCGCCGCAACATAAGCACTGAACCTGAAAAGAAAATAACCCTTCAAGGTTAGAAATGAACACACAGACAGGTGACAGCCTTGGATGTGGGCTTTGCTGAAGTTCAGACCTGACTCAGTTTTATTCCCGGCAATGACTTTCTAAAACAGTAGCTTTGGTCGTTAGGGCACCAGGCATCACCAGACTGAGTAAGTACAACGTCACCTAATGTTATCCACAGTCACCACTGTACTGCTGCACCTCTGAGTCTGCTCAGCGATGCACAGCTTCACCTTGCTATATCACGAGGAGGATTTTTTATCTCCCATTGGCAGCAGACGGATGTGTTTTCCGGTGGTGTTATGTGAAACGTTTTGACAAGAAAGGACAAAACTGCGCTTCTCAATGATACAGGTTCTCTCCTGCTTTATTGACGCACTTTAAAATAGTTTTTTTTTAATATCATGCTATTCAGTAACTACTGTGTCTCTGTAATTTAAAGTAATAGTTCCATTTACTTCACTCTTCCTAGTGTTTTTTTCCTGCATTTTTTACTTTTAGGTCCTAACTCTGTTGCTTTTTCATAGCCTTTGAATATCTCTCAATAAGCATGTTTTTTAATTTTATAAATGAGAAGCTTATTACTGAAGCAACCGTGGAAGGAAGGCTAAATCTCCAAATCTGTTAACTCAAAAATAAATAAATGCAAATTATTTTAGTGCAGCTATATAAATAGAATGTATGATTGAATAGTCAATTAGCATTTAACATCTTTAAAAAATTGCAACACTGTGTTGGTTTTTTTTTTTTGCACAAGTAATATTCTGGACATGTGCCTAAACATATTTTGTTTAAAAAAGTATAATTGCTTTATTTTTAATTGTTCCTTCGTTACCAGAAGGCTATGCTTTCCCTTTCCTTGGACTCAGTACTGTGTGGTGAGGAAAGGGAGGATTGGTAGTTAGACTCTATTCTGCTGTTTTCTTATACACACCCAGTCTCTCATATGCACTCCCATGGAAAGAGTCCCAGACAATAGCATACTTTTCAAAATAAGTTTATGATTATACACCCTGCAGCCTCAGCTTTTTTGCTCAGCAATCTGGTGTAAGAATTTATAGCACAGATAGTCATTTAATCTATAGAAAAGTAAAGTCACAGGACGGTTTTGATATCCTGTATATCCTAGTGAGTGTGTTATTAACAAGAGGTATTGGACATAGTTGTTACTGGATCACTTCTTCAGTTAAGAGCTCAATGCATCACCATATGAATGGTGCTCATATCTTCAGTAGAAGGAGACAGAGGCGGAGGGAAAAGGTGTTTCTAAGATATGAAAAGGATCAGAGGACAGTTTAAAACTAAAGTAGTGGCAAGTAACAAACACTAAAATACAAAAGGAAGCTTGGAAACATCACACTGAAAATCAGTGGGGCACGGTGGGCTGTTGTTCTCCCTTCTCCCATTGGCCAAGATACAAAGGTCTGTCAAGGAAAGTTACAGATGAAATTTGATTAAAACTTACAAAATCTTCTAGCCTCTCTCACAAGACTAAGCTTAATAAGCAATCGAGAATAAAATGTGAAGATAAACACAAGTGATAATGAATATTAATTTCTATAATTAATGTTAATTTCTTGTGCCAATCTTTGAGTCTAACAGGAAGATGAACAAAGCCGGGAAGGCGGGATATGGTTTTCATGGCCCACAGGACGGCAGGTGCCATTTGGACTCAGGTTAATGGAAATTTAACGAATGCGAAGGTTTGGTTTTCCGGTGGTCACTGTCGGGAGGACATCTCTAACTCTAAATTCAGCCCGCAGCTCCGGAAAAACATCTGTCAGCAGCGACAGCAACCACTCAAGTCTTCTGTTGTCGTCGCCGTGGGGGACCCTGAGAGGAGTAGAAATCTCTCTGGGTAAACCCTTTCTCCCGCCAACTATGGAATTGTGATTCCTTCTGCAGTTTTAAAGGCAAAGCAACAACCTCTACTCAACATGTTTAATCATGTGTGTGCAGACTTGAAACCTAAATTCTCTGATGGTGACTTCATTGCTGGAAATACTTCTCACATAATTAAAGCCAATGCTCAAAATGATACATATAAAGGTGTTTATTAAAGATTCATTTTTAATAGTAAAAGAAGGGAAGGAAGAGAAGAGAAGGGTGGGAAGGGAAGGAAGAGAGGAAAAGGAAGGGGAAGGGAAGGAAGGAGAATGGAAGGAAAGAAAAGGGAAGAGGGGGGCAAAGAGAGAAGGGGGAGGAGAAAAGAAGGAAGGGGGAAGGGAAGGAAGAGAAGTAGCAGAGAGGGGAAGGTCTAACAGATAACACAAGCATGTGCAATAAGAGAGGAACACAACCACATGACATCTATATTACGACACACTTACCTGCAGCTTATTTATTTATTTTTGCTCTGAAGCAGTTGAAAACATGAATATACACATTCAACCCAGAAGAAATGGCACCAAGGAACTATTTAAAAAATGTGAAAGATTCAGAATACTGTGCATATGAATCCATTTTCCAAAGAAATACACACAGGCATCTATCTGATGTACATACAGTGGTCAGCATGTGTGGAATGAGGAAGTACATAGTAGATACATGTATGCTGACACACGTGAGGCCAAGACTGAGAAGTGCGTGTCATGCACCAAGTGTTTGTGTACTGATGTGCCATGGAGCACGGGGGCAGGGGGGGGTTAAACAGGACAGTCAGTCATGGCCACCTTGAAGATGGGATTCTCTTACTGATGTAGTTACACACAACCGCGTGTGCCTTGGTCAAGACACAAAGGTGAAAAAGAATGGAAAAGCCACGCATTCTAGGCACAAAGGACACTTTAATCATCCTGTGTTAATCATCTCTGACTCGAGTTTTAATGAACATTTGTCTTTCAAAGCAGGCACTTGAACTTTTCCTACAGCGCGCTACAAATACCGTGCACTTCCATTGGCTGTGCATCTGCCCGACGTCTTGTTTAAATAAGACATTGACCTACACATCTCAGCACAAGCATAGTTTTATTTAAATGGCACTCATAGAGGGATTGAAATGTAACAGCTGACCGATCTAAGATAAATACGGGGCCATGGAAGTAGCTCAATAGTAAAGTTGCCTGAGATTGACCCCTGGAACCCACATAGGAAAGGTGCCTGAGATTGACCCCTGGAACCCACATAGGAAAGGTGCCTGAGATTGACCCCTGGAACCTACATAGGAAAGGTGCCTGAGATTGACCCCTGGAACCCACATAGGAAAGGTGCCTGAGATTGACCCCTGAAACCCACATAGGAAAGGTGCCTGAGATTGACCCCTGGAACCCACATAGGAAAGGTGCCTGAGATTGACCCCTGGAACCCACATAGGAAAGGTGCCTGAGATTGACCCCTGGAACCTACATAGGAAAGGTGCCTGAGATTGACCCCTGGAACCCACATAGGAAAGGTGCCTGAGATTGACCCCTGAAACCCACATAGGAAAGGTGCCTGAGATTGACCCCTGGAACCCACATAGGAAAGGTGCCTGAGATTGACCCCTGGAACCCACATAGGAAAGGTGCCCGAGATTGACCCCTGGAACCCACATAGGAAAGGTGCCTGAGATTGACCCCTGGAACCCACATAGGAAAGGTGCCCGAGATTGACCCCTGGAACCCACATAGGAAAGGTGCCTGAGATTGACCCCTGGAACCCACATAGGAAAGGTGCCTGAGATTGACCCCTGGAACCTACATAGGAAAGGTGCCCGAGATTGACCCCTGGAACCCACATAGGAAAGGTGCCTGAGATTGACCCCTGGAACCCACATAGGAAAGGTGCCCGAGATTGACCCCTGGAACCCACATAGGAAAGGTGCCTGAGATTGACCCCTGGAACCTACATAGGAAAGGTGCCCGAGATTGACCCCTGGAACCCACATAGGAAAGGTGCCTGAGATTGACCCCTGAAACCCACATAGGAAAGGTGCCTGAGATTGACCCCTGGAACCCACATAGGAAAGGTGCCTGAGATTGACCCCTGGAACCTACATAGGAAAGGTGCCCGAGATTGACCCCTGGAACCCACATAGGAAAGGTGCCTGAGATTGACCCCTGAAACCCACATAGGAAAGGTGCCTGAGATTGACCCCTGGAACCCACATAGGAAAGGTGCCTGAGATTGACCCCTGGAACCTACATAGGAAAGGTGCCCGAGATTGACCCCTGGAACCCACATAGGAAAGGTGCCTGAGATTGACCCCTGGAACCCACATAGGAAAGATACCTGAGATTGACCCCTGGAACCCACATAGGAAAGGTGCCTGAGATTGACCCCTGGAACCTACATAGGAAAGGTGCCCGAGATTGACCCCTGGAACCCACATAGGAAAGGTGCCTGAGATTGACCCCTGGAACCCACATAGGAAAGATACCTGATATTGACCCCTGGAACCCACATAGGAAAGGTGCCTGAGATTGACCCCCAGAACCTACATAGGAAAAGGAGAGAACCAACTTCTACAAGTTTCTCTCTAATCTCCACATGTGACGAGACACATCCTTTGCCTCCCAAAATATAAACAAGTATTGACAAAAAATAAGAAAAAAAAATCAGTGAACTTGAAATAAAAGCAACATATCAATCAGGTTTCTTAGCAGCCATGTCAGAAGAAATGTACAATGATCATGCAAAACTCACTCTATCATATTTAGCTACAAATAATGAAAACAATGACTCAGCGTTTAATTATTTCTATTTCAATACTGATGGTATATAGCAATTATGAAATTGCTCCACACATATTTTCATACTAAGCATTTGAAAACGAATGTGCATTTTATACGTTCAGTACCTCTTAGTTCAAGTTGGCTGTGTTTCTGGGGCTTAGTAGCTATGGTGTTGGACAGAATAGTACTAGACAGTTAACAGAAGGGATATGTCCTGGTTTTTGAAGGTGGCAATAGTCAAAACAAATGTTCATCAGACGCTGAATAACAGAAAGGCAGCTCAGCCCCCATCTGTCTATTAGAACAGCCTCGACTGCCACATAGACTCTGCTCCTTGTCTCAGGAATCATTTTCATCAGAGTGTTCAGAAATATTTTCCTTAATGATCTCAAATCTGGGTTTCCTAAGTTGTGGGGTATGTTGGGAAGTGGGATGGCTCAGAGAGGTAGGAACATGTGTATGTACATATATGTATATGTGTGCCTGTGTGTCCATGTGATTCTTTGAAATGGAATTCTGATTCCTTATGATTGTGCAGAGGACTTCCTTTATGGTTAGGGCTGCATTTTCACAAGCTCCTCCTTGTGGCCCCCAGGGAACTGTCTAAGGACTGCTCTGTGAATCTCCAGTGTCCCAGGGCTTATCTTATTCTAGTCTGATCTTTGAATGGCTAGTATTTTCCCCTTGTCTCCAATATGGAGTTTTCTGACTTGAGACTGACCGACAACAGATTTTCAATGCCATGTCTCAAGTTGATAAACATTGATGTTTTTGCATAGCTTTTCCTTTATGCCTCCCTTTGAGAACAGTTGCCCCAGAAGTTCATTTACCTGCAGAAAACAGTCACACGAGAAGATGAATACTGACCAACCATTGATCCTCAGGGCATTGGACGACCAGCAAAGTAGTGCATTAGCTGTGGATGCCCAGCCACTGTGTGGAAACTAATGCTTTCCTTTGCTGCTTCCTCTACTTTGGGTCTTAAAGCTCCAGTCTTGTGATGCACACCCCAAGAATCTATCTCCCCCACTATAGCAGAAAATCTCTTCCCAGGACAGCAGGGGGAGGGGGCAGTGACCTGACATGGGGGATGGAAGCAGAAAAGGGTGAGGGGTGGTTTGAAGGAGTTGGAGAAGGAGGTGATGGTCAGGCATTTCATGTTTTAGATACCCAGACACTGAGGGCTGTGGGCTTGGCCATTCAAAACACTTTGAGCTTCCCTTCAGAGTTCTTACAAACAGCATTGTCTGAGGTTGCCACATGCTGACTTGGAGGCAATCTCAATTGAGTTGAGGAGTTACTGACCTGAGAGAAAGTCAGCCCCAAGGGAGTTCATGAAATATTGACCCTCAGAAAAATACAGAAGGTGGCCTCTTCCAAACCCATGATCCAAACTTCCAGTTATTGAGAAAGTCTTGGCCAAGTCCAATGTAGACATTTTGGCTAGATAATCCCATCGACCGTGGAGAGCTGTGGGAGGAGGGACAGCTGACACTGTCACTAATCATGATACTAGTGTCTCACTCCCCCATGGGTGGCAGAGAAAGTGGGTTCATAATCATCTGTCTAGGGGAAAGAGACCTAATCTAAACATTCATTCTACAAGTCAAGTCCCCTTACATGGGAATTTTAGTTTTCGGTGTAAAAGTCTGTGAGAATGTCTAGCAGACAGGCCCAGGAAACATTCCTGGATTTATTTGTGCCCATAAATATTGAAAGAGAAGCAAATGCAATTCCTGTGGGTCATTCTTGAATTCAAGCCCAGGTTTCAAAACACTGACACAGGCAAAGTTTGAAGGATCAGAGGCTTAAAAAGAAATCAAAGTATAAAGGAGATGAGAGGAGAAACGTTAAACAAGAAACCATAGGAAAATCCTGGGAAACAAAATACCTTATAGAGAGTCCTCAAGACAACAGCATAAGGATTGATTTTGATTTTTGAGCAGACTGAAAATGAATTTTCCTGGCATGCTTGAAGAAAAAAGAGCAGTCTTGTCAATAGTAAGAAAAAGGGAAGGAAACGAAAACACCTGGGTGTACTTGAAAAGAAAACAAAGTATTAAAACCTTTTCGATGGGAACATGCAAAAATTGAACTTAAGACAGACAATACTTTAAAGAATATGATAAGGGAAAGTTAATAAAAATCACATGAGAGAGTAAAATAAGAAAGGTATATGAATTTTTGAGACTTTTCGGATCTGATAAAATTGTTGAATCTCTGCTTCCGCACGAGGGTCTCACTTCTAATGTGACTCAGATGAGCAACTTAAGAAGTCAGACCTTGGTCATCACTAGTTCAAAACGGGCTTCACAGTGCTGTGTGTAATGGCTCCTGTAGCCTAGAGAAGAATCTCTTCCTTTCCTTGTCCCAGCTTCTGGGGAATTCCCACAGTCTTGGGATCACAACTTCTCCTTCATTTTCCATACTGGTGATAGAGCATCTTAAAAACCCCCTTACTCACACAGATCCTGGTTACTTGTGTCCAGATGATTAACAGAGATGACCTCCGCATTGCAAAGTCAGCAGGTTGGCAACCTTAATTCTACCTGACCATTGTGCTACCTGACACACTCAGTTTCCAGGAATTGAGAAATGGGGATGTGTTTGGAAGATCGTGAATCAGCCTACCTAAGACATCAGTCATGCCATTCAGATATTGAACAAACCACAGGGAGATAAAATACCTTCAACGATACCTGGCATCCTCCACACAACAAGGGAAGCGTTCAGAGAAAGAAAATTTATGTTCAACACAAAACGTCTTAGAATTCCATATCTTAAAATATGTTTTCAGAATCTATAATAAACAAGAGAAACATCCTCAATTTCCAAAGGTTTCAATAAACTTATTAAAGAAAATATGTTGCATAGAAGAGGAAACGGTCTAATAAAAAGTCTGAACCCAGAATTGCTCCTGTCTAAAGGAAATGCAGGGACAAAGAGTGGAGCAGAGACTGAAGGAAAGGCCATCCAGAGACTGCCCCACCTGGGGATCCATCCCATATGCAGCCACCAAACCCAGTCACTATTGCTAATGCCAAGAAGTGCTTGCTGACAGGAGCCTGATATGGATGTCTCCTGAGAGTCTCTGACAGAGTCCTTACTGATACAGATGAGGATGCTTGCAGTTAACCATCAGACTGAGCACAGGGACCCCAGTGGAGGAGTTAAGGAAAGGACTGTAGGAGCCAAAGGGGTTTGCAACCACCTAGAAAGAACAATAATATCAACTAACCAGACCCCACAGAACTCCGAGAAACTAAACCACCAACCAATGAGTACACATGGAGGGACCCATAGCTCCAGCTGCATACGTAGCAGAGAATGGTCTTGTCTGGCATTAATGGGAGGGGAGGCCTTTGGTCTGTGAATGTTCAATACTCCAGGGTAGGGAATGCTAGGTTGGTGAGGTGGGGGGGTGGGTGGATGGGAGAGCACCCTCATAGAAGCAGGGGGAGGAGGGGGGATGGGATAGGGGGTTTTGGTAGGGGAAACCGTGAAGGGGGATAACATTTGAAATGTAAATAAATAAAATAATCAATAAATTAGAAAAAAACAGTTCTGAGCTGTCATAAAGTGCGTGGGAAACCAAAGAAGACATGAAGCATGTTTGCTATTCTATGACAGCACACATTAAAATCTGTCAGTTTATACGCCAACCAAAAGAATACATTAGATAAATAAACTGTGTTCACTACAAAGACAGCGAGACTTCCTGCACAATCATTCTGCCAGTGGTTCCTGGAGAGAATCCATCAGGAAGTAGTCAGACATTCTTTCCTAGTGTTGCCAGTTTCCTCACATTTTTTAAAAAAAGATTTATTTATTTATTTATTATATATGAGTACACAGTAGCTGTCTTCAGACACACCTGAAGAGGGCATCAGATATTACTACAGATGGTTGTGAGCCACCTTGTGGTTGCTGGGAATTGAACTCAGGACCTCTGGAAGAACAGCCGGTGCTCTTGACTGCTGAGCCATCTCTCCATTCCTCTTCACATTTTTTAACCACAGGACCAGGCCTGGAGGAGACCTGACTGTCCTGATGGGTGAGCGTCCCCTCTGCCTTCAGGACATAGCCAAGTGAGCCATAGGTGGCCCTGAGTTAAATATCCTGACTCAGCATCTCCCAGAACACTTCTCCCAAGACTGCAACCAAACCCTTGCTCTCTAGGCAGTAATTAACGTGTGCTTCCGCTGTTGTGAAAAGAATTTAATTTGGTTGAAGATTTACTCCTTTGAGCAATTTTCTTTACACCGGCCCCCAAATTAAGATGTTAGTAGAAGTATTTTTAGGTCCAAATGACAGGTCTAAATGCTTCCTCTATATTTCTAACCTGTTCTCTAAGTGGAGTTAAATTAAGTAGTTTAATGTGCAGTTTTTGCCAAACCAAACAATTAGCTTCTGCCTGTTACAGAATTCAGTGTTTTTTCATAATTTTTAAAACTGTCCTTATTTACCATAAATATATGTAGTTGCACATGCCACAGTAAATGTGTGGAGTTTGGAGGATAGCTTCTGGGTGTTTGTTTTCTCCTTCTGCCCAGTGGGTCTAAGGGATAAAATTCAGGTCCTCAGTTTGCAGCTGGCCTCTTTACCCACTGGGCCATTTTGCCAGTCTTTCAAGCCATTTTTTCATAAGTTAGCAGCATATTTAAGTGGGTCAAACACTGAAGTCTCTCCAGTGTGGTAGATACTAGGTTGATACTCTTTTATTATAAAATGTAACTCCCGATGACTTCTGCAACATTGTTTTTCATTTTTAGTATCTATTGTGCCTCCCATCTGGTGTTCTGTGGAGTAAATATTTGTCTTCCTCAAAGCTCTGTGTTCTTTGAAAGACTGGTGGAGGTGACATTGCTATGTCCTTTACACCACTGAAGTCTGCAGTACGGGTTAACTGTGTCTCTGCCCATCATGAAGAACAACCCCAGCCCTAAGACCTCCTCGTACTCTGCAGGTCATTGACTTCACGTTTACATCCAAGGCAGCACGCTGGGCTGCAAGGCTGCTTTTTTGTATGACACAGACCCAGATATCTTGTGTATGACAGGGACGCAAGCCCATGAAGACTCTTCAGGTCACGTGAGCTTTACTCATGATGCTTTAACTTGCAGTGTTTTTAGGGTGTAAAAGCCGGTAACCCGAACCCTGTAACATCACCAAAAACTGCAGCGGCTTGCAAGTTTGCCATGCGAAAGGGCAGGAAAGGCTATCTGGGCAAGCACCAGAAGTGTACCGAAAGCCAAGAGACACAACTGGATTATATGTTTAATAATCTTCTCACTGTACCTAGGGTTGTAAGTCCCTGAATGCTGTGTGACAGCCCCTAGTCATGTCTGAAAATTACTCAGGGCTGACCTTTCTTCCCTCGCGTATTAACCTATTCTTTCTATTTAATATTTTGAGCTCAATCTATTGTTCATAACTATACTTACTCATTTCCTGGGAACAACATGGAGAGACATATTAATTCTACTCACAAGACATGCAAATGAGCTTAATAATGCTCATAAACCAGCTTTGTGGGAGGGCACCTGCTTCGGGGCAATGCATTAACATGCGTAGTTCGGCTCCACCAAGTTTTGACAAGAAAACTTTTAACACCTCAGAATACTCAGACTGGGAATGTTCCCCATGCTCACAATACTGTGCTTAAAACATTGTCTACAAGAATATTTATTTTACAAGGCAGGGCCTTTTAGATATCTATTATTATATCCATTTTAGGAAAAAAAATTTTAAAACAGTGTCACAGAAATGTTTATTGAGATTAAAACATGTTATTAGATTAAGATAGCTATCCCACAACATTTATGAATTGTCAGGTTTTCCTGTAATTTATTTTTATATGTTGTCAATTTAATCTTTCTATTAAATTAAGTAGAAATACTTGTGTTTGGCTATAAAATCTGACTTTAGATGTATCTACTGCTTCATTCTCTCAAAAAACAAAATAATTCTTCACATAACTAACTAAATTTATTTGTTTTGCATTATATCCTATGGTTTTATATTAATTAATGTTATCAGACAATTTCATATTTGTACATGTTCCTTTGATTATTCTCACTCCCACACTCTCTTATCTCGATTTTCTCTCTGTTGCCTCTGGCAGTTCATTTTACACTTTCAAGTCTTTTATTCTATTTGTGACCCACCGAGGTTATCCAGGGCCACTATGTGACCATGGTGTGGAGGTAATCGCTGGAGCTGGGTGGGCTTGCCCATGGACACCAACCTAAAGGCAATGTCTCTTTTCTCACCTCTTTTAGTGGTCAATGGTTCCCCAGGAGGTGGTTAAGAGAGTGTCAGGAGCTCTTGGCCAGTTTCTGTTTCTGACTTCCCAGTGTTTGTTCAACTAGGCAAAGTTCAAATCTACAGTAGCAGAAAGAACTGCTCATGGACCCCATGTGTAACTCACCTCCAGCAGGAGTGTTCTGAAGGTCATGCTTCCTGTGTCAACAGCGGAGAAAATCCTGACTCACAATCCACCAGGGCCAGAAGGGAAAGCCGCTTGCCTCTTGTAGGAGGTAGCAGTTTGTCCTCATTGGAATAAACAGTATTGCACGTGGAGATGCATAAATTTTCCCAGCCTGGAGTCCACTCTCATACCAGCACCTAGTTGACTTAAAAATGGCTAAATAGTAACACTGTGATCAGAATGCCCAATATTCTAGCTTAAGAGGAATAAGAAGTATTCATCTTGGAGATTTCAATTGACTGCCCTTGGTCCCACAGAGTCTGGGCTTGTGGGGTGGCTAAATATATGGATAGGAACCTACAGATGAGGCTCATCATCTCATGGTAGACAACGTAGAGTAGGGAATGGACCAGGGCGAGAAACAGCTTCCAAAACTACTAGTGATTGACATCCTTTTATTTTTTCAGAATATGAAAATTTATTACTTTGTTTCCACTGTCAAATTTTATGACCTCAACCTTTCCTTCTTGCCTTTGTGTAGAGCCAAAAGAGACACATTGGCTACTTTAAGCACCTTAGAGAGGACCCCAGGAATATCACCCACAGCATGACCTTTTTCACCAAATCTAGGAACCAGAACTTCTTCATTTTCCTCAATGAAGTTCAAGCAGCCATCATTGGGCCTGAATGCTGTGACCTTCTTGCCTTTCTTAAGGACACACTTCTGGATGGCAGAATTTAGCTGTTTGGCTTCAACCCCTACTTTGTCCAGCACAATTCCCTTTGCACAAGAGGTACCCCCAAATGGATTGACCTTCAGGGCTGTGCCCAAGTAGGCTTTCTTATACTGTTTATCATGCCATTTCTGGTCCTGTCAGTGACTTGGAGCTTCCGGGTTATACAGAGACCAAAACACTTGCCCATCTTGCCGGCTCCACGGGCCGAGAAAAGAGAGGGTGATCCATCGACATCTTTAAGTAGGTCTGTCCCCCTAAAATTCTCACACCTCCAAAAAGGAACACTATGAGCCTGTAGGGGACTTTTCATTTTCAAAGCACAGGATCTAAGGCTCATGCCCACCTCAGCATGCAAATTGTTTAGCCCCTCTCAAAGAGTCACAGGATCTTAACAGTTCCAAAATTGTTTAGAAGTCAAAACTCAACCCAACTCTTAACTGTAGTCAACCGTAAAAATAACTTTACATTGTTCATGCACAACGATGGAGAGAACATTCTCATTTCTACAAAAGGAGCAAAGGGGACAGACATTTCTGGAAGGATGGGGCCAAAACTAGACTGGAGTTCTGCATTTGCAAACATCAACTCCTTAATCTAGGTTGGAGATGAGGTCATCAGTGCTATGATGGGAGCATCAAAGGGCTTGAGCAGCTCGGATGTGCAGGCTGCCGTTTTCTGCCCACATGACCCTTCTTTTGAATGGGTATCGATCTTCTGCTCCCTTCATCAGACAGTCCACATTCCCGGTTCCTGGCATCTCTACCACCTTTAAGGTCACCATTGAGCTTTGCCCTCATGGCTCAGCTTCATGCATTTGGGGATCCCGACCCTCCCATAAATTGCCTGGTCCCCAGAGCTTTTCTTTGAAATCTTGGTGGAAAAACTAATTATCTCAAACTGTGTGCGTTGTGCATGACTGCAAAAGCAGCATCACATGAATAAAAACAGGATCCGCTGCCGGCTGGAGCTGCATTTGTATAGCTTGGCTGGTAACATGGTAGCTGCAAGGATTTCTGGGTGCTTGGGAAGATGGGTTCAGGGAAATACTTTTCTGGATGGCCCTGCTTGTGCAGAACATCCTGAAGTTTCAAAGTAGTCTTTCAAAGGACTAAAAACCTTTGTATCCTTCATTCAGAGATACGGGGTCAACCTAATTCCTAAACTGCCCTAAAGATAGCTTTTCACTCTATAATATTTCCTGTTGTTGAAAAATGAGATTTTTCTCTTCTAGTAGACTTCCTATTCTCCATAGAAAAGTCATTTAGTTTTGTTTTTCAGAACCTAAGAATTCTTCCCATTTTTCCACTTTCTAACTAAACTACATCATAGATTATTATTCCAGAAACATTCTACATTTCATGATTTCACAGTTACTTTTACTATTTTCATATATATCCTTTTCGTTTTATTGAAACATAATTTATAAAAATGTATATACAATATAACAGGAGATTTGTAAATGAGAAATTTGTTACTGAGAATAATTTAACAATAGTAATTTAGCATCTTATTTAATGCATAACTCATCCTCTTGGAAAAAAAATAAAGGATTTACTAAAGGGAGATTTTTTTTTTGAAAATAGGGTTTTGTTTTGTTTTGTTTTGTTTTTTCCCATATAATATATCCTGGTTGTGGTTTTCCCCTCCTCTACTCCTCCTAGTTTCTCTCCACCTAGAAAAAAGTGTTACTTTTATTTTTGTTCCCAATTTTAGAAATTATTTTCTTAATTTTACATTATGAGTACGGGTGTTTTGCCCATGTGTATCTGTGCAGCATGTGTGAGTCTCTTGGCCTGGCCAAAGAGGGCACTGCATCACCTGGAATTAGAGTTAATAATGGTTATGAGCTACCAGGTGGGAACTGAAGTGAGGTTCTCCGCAAAAGCAGCCTGTGCGTATATCTTCTGAGCCATCTCTCTAGACCCAGTCTGTTCTTTTCAGACATGCTATCCATGCTCAAGCAATACAGTCCTCATCTCTGAATATTCCTTATAAGCTGTTTATTGTTCCCCATCTCAGCTCTACAATTAATAAGTGACAACACCATCTTGTCTTGGTCCTCACAAACAGGCACCAAGCACTTCACCATTAAGAAGGGCACGAGCTAAGGGGTTTCATGTCAGAGGCGCATATTAAGCCCGTGAATACCATGGCATCAAAACATACCTCTTGGGAACATAGACATTATCTAGAGAATATTTCTTTGGATACTTCTGTTTCTAGGAACTGGCTGTTCTACATTTAGACCTAGAATGCCTCGCTTGAGCAAATCCCAGATCACAATGGTAACATTTTGGATGTTGGTGGTGATTTATCCTGCTGGCAATTCGAAACACCGCCCAAACCTTCATAAACACAAGACAAGCTCCACTCCACGGGAATCGTTTGGTGGTGTGTTCTCTGCTTTCTCTTCAAATTTGACCTTAAAATTTAACAATAATGCTACGTCGAGAATTGTTTACAAAACTCATACGCTCTTCAGGGGAAAAAGTATGTAACAAGAGAATTTGAAAATCAGCAGAAATCCCTTGTTTCCAGCAGAGCATTGCTGAGGCCCCTTGCTATGGCTACAATTCATCATCCATAAGTCTAGGGACAAGGGTCTCACACATGCTTTCTATAGTCACGGGATAAGAGAGCCCCAGGCATAGCTATAATGGCCTCTGAATTCACAGAAACTTGGTCTTCATGTGGGTCTTGAACAGCTGGAGCAAGGGATGTCCCCAAAACTGTTGCCTGTATGTGGAATATGTTCTAGCTGGACTGCCTTGTCTGCCTCAGTGGGAGAGGAAGTACCTAGCTTCCCAGAGACTTGAAGTGCCAAGGTTGAGGGGATACTCAGGGGTCCCCATCTGCTCAGAGGAGATGGGGAGAGGAATGGGGGAAAGATTGTGGGAGGGGGGTAATGAGTGGGATGCAAAGTGAACAGATTAAAAACATACAATAGGGGCTGGAGAGATGGCTCAGTGGTTAAGAGCACTGACTGCTCTTCCAGAGGTCCTGAGTTCAAATCCCAGCAACCACATGGTGGCTCACAACCATCTGTAATGAGATCTGGTGCCCTCTTCTGGTGCGTCTGAAGACAGCAACAGTGTACTTATATATAATAAATAATTTTTTTTAAAAAAAAAACATACAATAGAATTACGAGAATATTTTCTAGACTGTATTTACAAATTGCCTAGCTTGTCCACCTGAGGCTGGGATAGGGTGAAGGGGATGGTTATGCTGAAGAATTTCATGTTCAAGTTATTTAGCTGTGGCAGAACCTTCCCCCACAGATTAAAGATTTCAAGGAGCCAATCACTGGGTGGGTAGGTGGGACTTCCAGGTCGGAGGAAGGAAGAAGAGAAGCAGGAGAAAAGATAGGGCTTTTTGGACGGGAGAGATGACAGAGGACAAAATGGAGGTGGCAGAGGTCCCCTGTTCAGGTGGCAGATCTGCCAGTATCCGCTACCGGAGGATTTGTAACTTTTAATAGCTTACAAATTAGGATGCTGGTAGCTGTGCTCAGAGATTGTGTTACCTGTTGATTCTAAACTAAGATTGTGTGGTATTTTGCTTTTTGAGGCGACTCAACCGGGTTCCAGAGAGAAAGGTATGGCGACAAAGCATGGGTTTGTGAAAAGTGCACCATGGGAATTTGGAAGCCTGGGGCTGGCGGTAGTCATGGCAGCCACCTGCCATGGGAACTTAGGAGCCAGGTGGAGAGAATTCAGAGTTACAGATCAGAGAGTCTGGAGATGAGAACAGGCCAGGTCGACCTGTAGCCGGTGCCTTGCTGGCTGTAGCATGGATTGCTTTTTTTTAAATATTTCATGCAACATTTAGCCTCCCCTGTCAGCCCAGATTTGGCTTTCTCTAGATGTATATTTCCATCTCCATTTATAGCACTGGGCTGATTGAATTCCTGGTGCTTGGGGGGTTTTGTTCGCTAAACGTTATATTTGTTTGTTTATTGTTCTACAGCGCCATCTAAGAGTAGTTCGTGTAAGAGTCTAATACCCTTTCACACATTCCTCCATCCACACAGCTCCCCTGTTTTCTTTTCTCTCCTTTCCTCAGTCTTCTTTGTTCCCATGTTACCAACACACACACACACACACACACACACACACACACACACACACACACACACGCCTTTAGATTTCTATATTGTCTAGGAGCCACAGGTGAGAGAAAACATATTTGTCTTTCTAAGACTGCCTTAATTCACTTGGTGGGATCATCTTTTAGTCACATCAATTTCCCTTGCAAACAACGTAATTTCCTTCTTTAGGGCTGTGAAAAACCTATTATACGTAAACATCACATTCTCTCCCCCCCATTCCTCTGTGGATGGACACCTAGGCTGACTGCAGAATTCAGCTATCTTGCATAGTGCCACTGTAAACACCGATGTGCGTTTTGTTGCTCAGGAGGCCCCAGAGGTCTCCCAGATAACAGGCTATACCTATGTACCACAACTACACAGTAAGGCGTCTTAGCTGAGTGTACCATCAGCAGGACACAGAATACAATCTCAAACTGATCTGGAAATCACTTCCGGCTGGCTAGATTTCATGTTCCAGAAGGTACAGGGAGAGAAAAGACAGCAGTGATCCTACCCGGCAGTTGACTCTGCATGCCGCAGTGCCAGCCTGACAGTCAAGATGTGCCCACTGGTACAGTAACGACATGATTGGTATGGATGTAAGGCCTGCTCTACAGGCGAGAATCTCATGGCTGGTCGTATAATCCTGGTCAACAGCTCGTGGCTAGGAAGGCCCTGGGCTCTGAGCTAGAACCTGTGGTTGCTATTTACTTTGCTAAATGATTGTGTTGTCAAGTCACCATCATGATATTTGTATTTATACCCACCCACGGATGCTGGCTGCTCCCAGCCCTGGCGGAAACAGCTTGTTTGCAATGGGCATCGGTCAGGGCAGACTCACCAATCGGGCAGAATTCTGAGGATAAGGGACTGAGTGCTCGGCCCTGGGTGGGGCATTTTTCTCACTTCTTTTTGCCAGGTTCAGGGAACCTCACAGAAGGCTGAGTGGAAGGAATGCGAGAGCCAGTCGCTGGGGTGGAGGGCTGTGGGCTGCGGGCTGCGGGCTGCGGGCTGCGGGCTGCGGGCTGCGGGCTGCGGGCTGCGGGCTGCGGGCTGTGGGCTGTGGGCTGTGGGCTGCGGGCTGCGGGCTGCGGGCTGTGGGCTGCAGTCTGCAGTCTTCTGGCCATGAAATGGCTACAATCGTGAACTCATAGTTGCTTCCGTTGCCTGCACATGATTGTGGTAGCCAAAATTCTGCAACCTTTGGCAGGGGAGGCTGCTGAGGAAAAGTTTTCTGAGGGTGTAGAGGTTCTGTGTTCTGGAGGATGGCCTTAAAGTCAGTGCGCAAATAGGAAACAGTAACTAGACTCGGTCCATGATCAAAACATAAAACTAAGTAGGTTACGAGACTGAGAGGGGCACGTGCTAGGGGCATGTGGTGGGAGTTATTGGAGTTAGGTAGGTGATTTAATGACTTCATTTCTGTACACATATGAAATTCTCAAGGGTGGAAATAAATTATAACTTAAAACGACTGGCATTCAAGTGTCTGCAATATGTTGACGTGGAATCTTTTGGGTAAATCCCGAGATGCGGTGAGTCTCAGTCACATGACAGAACTGTTTGTAATTTCCTAGGGAACCTTCACACCGGTTTCCACGGTGACTGGGCTGGTTTACAGTGCCCAAGAGGCCCTGCGCTTGTTTTATTTGTTTTCTAGGTGATGGCCGTTCATTTTGAAAGGGGAGGAATGGCTGCTATCCAGTCACCCTCTCCATGCTGTGAGAACTGGGGAAGTTTGTGTCCTGTTCCTGTTTGAGTTCCTTTTCATATCGTATACCTATGTTTGATCCCTGAGAAATTAAATAATACCATATACCTGTTCTCAAGAAGTACCTGGTATAAGGACTAATGTGGTAACATTGCCCTCAAATTAGATTAAAATGGGAGACAGTGAATTTGGCATCTCAGAGTTTAAGGTGATATTCAGAAGGAGTTACGGTGGGCAGAGAACTCTATATGGCACTTAGCAGAGTCCTGGAGTGAAGTAAAAGGAAGGAGAGGAGGGAGAGGGGGAGGGAGGAGAGAAGGAAACAGGAGCAAGAGGAGAAAGAAAAGAAAAAAGCAAAGAGGCAGGGGTGGGGTGAGGATAAAGGAAGGACAAAGAGAAGGATAAATGGCTAGGAGAGAGGAGTTGAATGAATAATCAAACCTGAGAGAGGGAGGGATGAGGGCAGGCAAAGAAGGACAAGGACCGGAAGGAAGAAGGGAAGGAGGAAGGGAGGGACGGAGATGGTAAGAATAGGAGGAGAGAAAGGAAAAGCAGGAGCAGGAGATTTGAGGGAGGAAAAGTAAAGGGAGAAGGATGGGCATGAGGGAAGGATAGAAGAGTTGAGAAGAAATGGAAATAAAGAAGAGGCAACCCTTTTGGGTGCCACTCAGGGCTTGTGGGAGGTCAGCTTGACTGCCTCTGCCTCTGCAAACAAGACTCTGGAACTGGTAGGGCTTCCGGTTTAGGCTCCACCCCCAATCCCATGTGCGTGCCCTGCAATGTGATCTTCAGGTGGCGCTGCACTGACCAGACACCATTTGCAAAGCGCCGTGCCCCTGCACCTGATGCAGCAGCTTACAGTGGGTGGGTGGGTCAGGCGTCCTTGCTCCATCCCCACAGTTGGGATTTAATGCTCAAGAAAGTATAAAAAAAAATATAAGGGGATACTTAGTTTTCTGTTTTAATACCGAGAGACTGTTCTATATGACACACTAATTCATTCCCGCAATGATTTTGTTCTTCCTGAGGTTTTTCCTACTCCCAGCTACAGCCAGCACCCTTTGCCATCCCATTCTTTCAGATACAAAACACGCTTAAGGTGTGATTATAAGCAATGGGATCCAAAGATGAAAATCTTTGTATGTGAAACGGGCCACAAAACTCCTCGTGTTAGAAATCAGAGAAGACATAAACAAAGAGATGTACTCCTGTGTTTCTAGACTCAGAGAGGGCAGTTACCCCAAAATTGATTTGTAATTTCAATTCAGTCCACAGACCTTTAGCCCACAGAAGCTAACAAACAGGCTTAAATCAAAAGAACCAAAGAAATTTGGGAATGGACAAAGCCGGAGGACTTCCACTTACAACCTCTTAATGTGAGCCTCCGGCTGTCGAGTCTGTACACACAGACATATGGACAAATGGGACAGAACTGTGGTTCCAGAAATAAATATTTATATTTATAGTCATTTTATTTCTGACAAAGGCGCCAAAAATAATCACTGGGGGGAAGGAAGAGTCTACTCACCAGATGGTGCTGGGACAACTGGATACCATATGCAAAGTCAGACCACACCTGCACCACCCACGAGATTCAGTCAAAGCACAGACTTCAGTGAGGTCTCTAACGAAGTTACCTGTGGGAGAGAACACAGGAGGGCGATTTTCAGGCTTCGCCTCAGGCAACCATTTCTTGACAGGATGTCAAAGGTACAGTTAATCCAAGAAGGATGACAAACCAGCCAACGTTCACGAAACACATAACAAACGACCAGCGTTCAGTAAGTGAGATGATGCACCTTAGAGGAAAGAAACTTCTGTATTGCAGCAGTCCCTTAGAAAATTAAGAAGAACGCTCACGGCTCAGTAAATCTATTTTTTAAAAAAAAAAAGAAAAGAAAACAGGGAAAGGTAAAGACAAACACACCTAAGGCTTTGCGCCTCTGGCGAACAGACCCAAGAAACGGTATTTTAGCATCATCAGTCGTTTGGAAAAGGAAACTAAGCACACAATGGGAAACCACTTCACACCTACAGAGACGCTGTAACTAAGGACACATCGAGATACAGATGCTGGTAAGACCACAGCAGAGCAACCGATTCACACAAGTGTTTCTGGGACATGCCAAGTGGTGTAGCTTCTCTGGAAAAGAGTTGGGCAAATTGCTCACAAAGGTAAACAACAACAACAACAAAATACCTTAAGACCCCAAAATGCCACTCTTAGAAGTCTCCTCAAAACAAGATCAAGCAGGTCAACCCTCCATCCAAGGTGGGGAGGGCTCAAGAGGGTCACCCTCAGCTGAGGTGGTACTGACAACTGGTGGCTTGTTTGGGGGTGGGTAAGGTTTTTGAAAGATGTGGCAGTTCCCTGCAGGTTGATCTTACCTCAGTGGACAGCTCCACACTCATGAGTATATGGGCAGCATAAGCTAGACCCAGTGGCTTGTTTAATGAAAATGCTATATTATGAGGAATAAAATTGTGCCCACATTAAGTTGTACATGTGAATATCCATAGTGCATTTCTAGCAACATTCCAAAGTGGAAAAGCGCATTAACCCTGTAGGAAACAGAGCCAAAATAATACACAACACAAAACAAGTCACTTACGAGAACCGAGAACTGACGTCCTCCATTGCGGATGCGGACACCAAGCTGGAAAAGCCACACATCAGAGCGCATGAAGCCCACAAGTCCACCACTGTCAAGTGTCCAAGGTAAACCTGTAGGGATAGAGCAGTGATGGACTCCTGGTCCAGTTTGCTCTGAACGGACAGCTGAGTCTTCAGAGGATGTGTGAAGCATTCTGGGCTTGTTTGCAATGCTGGCTTTCTCTTGTAGTAAAGTTGCTAAAGCAACTGCACCATACTTTTGTAACAGGAAAATTTCTTGGCATATCAAGTGCCTAGGGAAACTAGTATACATCTGTCAGATGTATTAATGTGGGCATTAGCTGCTTTCTTTTCCTCACTTAGACAGAGGCCAGTGGACCAAATGAGAACATGGCTGACGGCCAGGGCAGAGTCTACCTATCTGCCTGTACGAGGTGATGGGTTGCAATACATTTAGTTTCTAACTTCCTGTGATTTTTGTAACCCATATTCCCCAGAATAACCCCAGAATTAATAAATGGAAAAATGGAGAGATCACTTTTCTGTTTGTCAGTCCTCGGTTCATAATTGTATTAGTCAGGGTTTAACTGCTATGAGCAGATACCGTGACCAAGGCAACTCTTATAAGGCCAGCATTTAATTGGGTCTGGCTCACAGGCTCAGGGGTTATCCTCATTATCATCAAGGCGGGAACATGGCAGCATCCAGGCAGGCCTGGTTCAGGAGGAACTGAGAGTTCTACATCTTCATCTGAAGGCTGCTAGCAGAATGCTGGCTCCCAGGCAGCTAGGATGAGAGTCTTAAAAGTCCACACCCACAATGACACACCTACTCCAACAAGGCCACACCTTCTAACAGTGCCACTCCCTGGGCCAAGCAAAAACTAACCATCACAATAATTATGTTAATGAAAAAAGCGGGTTTATCGAAAAGTCATTTCTGAATTACTCTTGGATACATCAGTGCTAACATTGCTGTCGGAGAATAGCGATTATTGTGTTTTTGTGTGTAACTTTAAAAGGCTCCTGTGGTAATTCTCAGCTATGATTTGTTGCAGTAAGTCTGCATACCTACCAAGAATGTTGGCTGTGGATTGTAGAGAGAACAAGAGAGAGAGAGAGCATTTGGTCTGCCCTCTGCAAGAGAGACTGTGGATGTGGAAACAGAGGGCACTCTGCCTGACAGAAGTAGCATGGATCGGTGCTAAATAAACATACAGGACTGTGTGAGCAAACAGAAGGTGGACTGGTAAAACCACACAGGCAGGGCTAGCTAGGAGCACAGGTCCTGCAGTCCCACCAGGCCAGACCCAGAGGGGCCAGACTTGGGTTAACACTCCGTTGCCACCTTGACATGCTTAATAACGTCTTAGCAGGGTGCCCATATTCTCATCTTTTCACTGAGTCCTGCAAATTAGACAGGCAGAATCAAAAGAAATCTCATCAGGAGGAAGGTGGCACTTCCCAGACTCATTCTGCCTTAGCCAATGCCCTCTGTGGAAATCTTCCCCCCTTTTGCCCGTTAAGCTAGATGAGCAAAACCAGATGCCCTTTCCAAGGGAGCCAAAGATGTTGCGCAAATGTCTAACTCGGAATCACTATTTTATTCACAGTACCGAATTCTTTGCAGATACGAAATGAGACACCTAGAGTCTTTTTTTTTTTTACTTGCCAATATTAGCAGATGGTCTTTTGTTTATTTCTCACACAGCGTATTTTGATCATACTCTCTTCTTTCTCCCAACGTCCGAGATCATCTTCCCCTCTCTATCAATCTATCACCTTCTCTCTTATAAAATTAAAATTAAAATAAAAGGAACAGAACACCATAATACAAATCATCAAAAAGAAACAAAACAAGAAGCACATATAAAACACATGGATTCCGTTGTGTCCTGGAGGACAAGCCCTGGCGTGGGGCCTGTCTTGGAGTGTGTGATACTCCCTGTGCCATTCCCAAGGAGAACATTGATTTTTCAATGTTACACCAACAGGAATCAACAGCGATACCTTCTTGGTGAGCTGTGGGACTTTGTGTTCACTTCATATCTTTCTGGTGGAGTATTATCAGGCTTAAGCTTGTGAAAATCCTGTATATGATGTCACATTCTCTATGATTTCATAGGCTCATCTGCCCTGTTGTGGTAGATAAGCATATACTTGTGGTCTCAAACATACCTTTTGCAAACACACACACATACACACACACACAAACACACACACCACACACATACACACATAACACCACACATACACACACATACACACGCATACACGCACATATACACACACATACACACATGTACACGCACACACATACACACACACATATACACACACATACACACATGCACATGCACACACACACCATACATACACACATATACACACATGCACACATATACACACATGCACATGCACACATACACACACACCACACATACACACATATACACACATACACACATACACATGCACACATACACACACATGTACACATACACACCATGCACATGCACACAGACACCATACATACACACATATACACACATGCACATGCACACACATGCACATGCACACATACACACACACACACACACACACACTCATACTGTTCTTCTTTCAGTTTTTTGTAAAATAATGGAGCCAGTTGGCTCCAGGACAAATATCTTCCTTCCTTCCTTCCTTAGAACAGCGAGGCCTGGTGCATGCCTTTGATTTAGTCTTCACAGATCACCAGATTCTTATCAAGTAAGACAACATAGCATGGACTTCACTGATGGGCACACGTGTACCTTTGTCTTGGCAGCCTTGGCAGAATTGATGTGCACCTGTCAGCTTTAGGGCAGAGAAGGGAAGCACAGCTCTCCATAGACCCCTTGCTGGAGGCTACCTCACTCTTACTTGACACCTGTGGGCAGAGAGGCAGGAGACAGAGAGTGTCAGGCAGGCTGATAACATGTATTTTTTTAAAATCTATAAATGATGTGGTGTTAAACACTCTCTATAAAGGAGCTGCTGTCTGCTAATGAGACTGAGCCGCTGCTTGTTCATGGAGAGACCACGAATGTAAGTGAATAACACATGCTAAGAAGATGTGCTCTTTCTGAGCCAAGGATTGTAGGTTGATGTCTTTATGCAGGAAGGCAGGTACAGGATAGAACGAGGCCTGTCATTGGATGAGAAGGAAGGATGGGCAGGAGAAAAGTTTTAGAAGGAGGAGAAGGAGCTGGAGAGAGAGAAGGAGCTGGGAGAACATGGCAGCAGATGTTAAGATTCTTCTCTGCACATAGATACAGGTTGTTATGACTGTTTTTAAGAGATGGGTGTGTACAGGATTTTGTGCTGTCTAGATGAGCAAATTATATCTTATCCATTAGATCAGAGGATATTGTGTGGTGTGTTCTTTCATGTGGTGACTTAATTGAGTTCAAGAGAAGGCGTGGTGGCGGGACACACCAAGCCCGCCACAGAATTGGGATGTGTGAGCCTGGCGTGGTAACAACCCGCCAAGGGAACTGTGAGTGAAAGCAAAGCAGTGCGGCAAGGCACCACACTGGAACGGCCCGAGGACCACCTGGTTGGAGAGAGAGAGAGCCCCAGAGAAAAGCACAGAGTGGTACAAGTGAGAACTGGTCACATCTTTTCTTCTGTACCACAACAAAGGATGTCTCTCTTTCAGCTTCATTTTAAATAACTTTCTCATCTTTGTTGCCCTTCCCCACCCTTTACTGTTATTCCCTCTGTGTGTTTCTTTCTCTCTGTGAGTCTCTCTTCATGCAGAGAAAAGGGGGAAAGAAAGAGAGAAGGAGAGAGAGAGGGAGAGAGAGGGAAGGAGGGAGGGAGGAGGGGAGGGAGGGAGAGAGAGAGGGGGGGAGAAATTATATAATTTGTATTCGTATATGATAACAGCATATTGATTTGATCAGCCTTCTCCACCCATGGGATGACACCTCTTATCAGCCACAATCCATTCCCCAAGTGAAGCAGGGGCTGGGTTCTGAGGCCTCTTCCTGTTCTGGTGGCTGCTGGCTCTCTAGGGCATTGCTTGGCTGAGAGGTATGTCTCTCCATCTCATGATGCTCTCTCAGGCATTGGATACCTTCCTGTCTTCTCACAGGTTTCTTCTGAATTTCCCAGGCACGTGGATGGCCTTAAGGGGTTAATTCCACTCTGAATTCATGTTAGTGTAACTCTTGTAAGACTCTTTCCAAAGAAGGTGGCAGCTGGACGATATGAGGGTTAAAAGTTCAGCGTATCTTTTCTTTTTCAAAGACTTAATTTAAACCATAGCATACTTGTTCTTTAGCAATTCTTCAATTCCCCTGTAGTAATATTTTTAAAACACTTCTGACTTGCCGCGCTGAACATGCCTTAAATTCTGAATAGCCAATTTAATGATTTAAATATTTCATGTGCATATATATATATATATATATATATATATATATATATATGCCATACTCTGTGTTTGTGATTTAAACAAAGATGGCCCCGTAGGCTCACATGTCTGAATACTTAGTCCCTACAAGATGGTGAAACTGTTTGGGAAGAATTAGGTGGTGTGGCCTTGTTGAAGAAAACATTGTCACTAGGGGATGGACTTTGGGGTTTCAAAAGTCTCTGCCCTGTGCTTATGAATTGAAGAGGTAAGCTCTCAACAACGGCTCTGATACTTGCCTGCATGCTGCCACGGTTTGCATCCTGATGGTCCTAGACATTAACTCTCTGGAACTATGGACTCACAATAAGTGCTTTCTTCTATAATTTGCCTTGGTCATGGTGTCTCTTCCCAGTAATAGTCAAGCAATTCGGATACCTGGTCTTTACTAACATTTAACAATTATCGTGCATGTCTAAGTCAGTGTGCATTTCTAATTTGTTTTGAATCAATTCCACTTAAAACTAAATGCCAGTGCACCAGTATTATCAACAACATCAGGCAGCATCTGAGCAGTGTTCACGCATCATATGAGAACAAACATGGATGTAAATAAGATATATCAATAAAGTCAAAGCCAGTGATTTCAATCCTTTAAAGTGTATCAGTGGATGTGCCTTCAGCCACATCTTGGTTTGCCTTTATCAACAAAATAATTTTTTTCTATTTCTATTTTATATTTTGCATACAGTAATAGAAGGCTATTTTGTGCGACAAAATTTCAGTATCACTCCCCCCATTTTTGCAAGAGTTCTGAGCATAAGAAATGCTAAAATTCAAAGAGCAATCATCAGCAAAATCACTGCCTCTCATTAGCTCGAATGATTCTGTGATTAATGGTCCGGCTGGCAATCACCAGATTAGAAATGAAAAGCAGCGAAGGGCTGACCGTAATGTGCAGTCCCTTCTGTCACTGAGACAAGACGGACCTGGTGCTCAATACCTCCCATGTGCTGTTGAGCCTGTGACTTCTGCTGGGTTAATCTGAGAAAAAGGTGTGACTTCAATTTATAGCTCAGAGCATTCAGCTCTAATAACAGAAGTGACTGGCAGCTGGCATTTGCTTTTTCCTGGCCTCATATTTTGTTTGAGCATATTCAATTCCAAGGAAACAAAATGAAATGCACGAATCAGGCCCCAAATTCTGTCTTAGGGAAGAGCAATGACCATGCACTGGATGTGCAACGCCTCAATCCAGCGGGCAACATTTGCATAAAGTATGTTTTTATGGGAGTGAGGAGATTAAGCATGAGAACTCTTGATGTTCTGAATGGAAAGAACCGGGAACAATCCTCCTCATCAGATTGATAATTGCCCCGATGACGATATTGGGCCTTACTCGATAGGTTGTTATTTAAATCATTTAGAATGATTTCTTGGAGTTTTTTTTTATTCCTTTTCACATGTTTCCAAATGTAAATGCACTGTCATCCAAAACCCTCCCTTATGCTTTGTTGTATGTGAGTCCACATTTGAACTACCAATGGTTAGTTTAAAGAAATCCGTTTATTCAACCACCTCAGCCCCAAATAATCTAAGCAAAGCCCAGTTCTCAGGCCTGGATGGCACAGTCAAAGCTCATCCCAAACACAGCTTCAAGGGAAAGGAAGTGGAAACACCTGGTTGCATGCTGAGGACTAAAGCCAGTCAGAATTAGTTCAAGAGGATGCCTGCTGCATGTTATAAGCAGGTTAAGCACCATGTTGCCAGAGGCATTACAATAGCCTCTTATTTGTAAGTGCAAACTATAAGAGACTTTCGTGAAAATATTTTCTAAATGTGTTTCTTTTCACCTTTGATACTTGTGTATTGGAATACTAAGCATAAACAATGAAAGGAAGAAACAAATTGTCAAAGGTGGTAAATTCTGGAAATAATGTATCTGTTTCAAGATAAGTATGCTTAATATACACATGCATAATTGAGTAATTGCAAGAAAACAAGTTTAGACCTATTTAGCAAAGCATTGATTTCATTCATAAACCACAACTTACTAAGATTATATTTCTCTTTCACAAGGATACATTGTCTTAAATATGTATTTAAATGTTCAGTTAAAATTAATTGGTTTTATTTATTAAGTGCTTAAAATGTATCAGGTATCCCTTTAGTATATGTTCTCTGTAGAATTATCTTAATACGTCATCATTAGTATATGGACCAATTTTCTAAGGTAAAATGGTATTTTGCTATACTTAATTTATAGATCATGAGCAAGTTCTGGACCACCCAATGTTGAGAGATTCTGATAAGTGGGATATATGAGCATGCTGGTCATAATATCTGGGTCACAAACTTTGCCTCACCAAGACCAACTTTAGACCATTGCTAAAATAACTACCTGGGAAGGTAGAACATAGAGCCTGTGAACTCATTCTGCTGGACTATTACTGAGACCCAGACAACGCTTGGAGCTTCTTATGGTCTGTTTGTCTGTTCTCTGCTGTTTGGTAGCTTGCTGTTTGGCTAGGACTCTTGCTTCATCCTGCAGCCAAGACATTGCCAGTCCCTCTGCAAGATGCAAAGTACAGACTTTCAAATGCAGCCAGAGCACACTAAGCTCAGGAATTTGAGAGGGGTTGTGAGAAGAGTTGGAGGAGGGGGAGGGGGAGCAATGTAAATAATGGGGCTTTATCCATAGTTTACCTTGTGAAGGGCAGCCGTGCAGTGCTCCACTGGCTCAGTCTGTAGAGTGCAATGGAGGTTTAGCATGCTAGCATTCACTCTCTGGGATGCAGACAGACAGCTTCTCATATAGCCTAACCAAAATGTATGTGTGGACTAACTGTGTTTTAGGAGTCCTGTTGGATCATTCTAAAATCAGCGTCTTGCTTCTCTGTGATGTAAGGACATACAAATAACTACTATTTCAAGGAGGTGTGCGTACTGAATCTGGAAGATGGGGAGGTTACAGGCTCCTGCGGGCAATGAAGGACTCAGGAAGCAGCCATGGAAGGCTGGACAGCATCCCTAATGGAATTGGGGCCTGGAGTAGAATCTCCCGACATGTCACTGGGTTTGTTAGACACATTTTCCCCTTTTATAAAATAAGGCTGATGGTCAATGAGAGGGTTTAGAGTAGTGCTTCTCAACCTGTGGGTCGCGACCCCTTTGGGAGTTGAGCAACTCTGTCACTCCGGTCGCCTAAGACCATCAGAAAACACAGATGTTTACATTGTGATTCATAACAGTAGCAAAATTACAGTTATGAAGCAGAAATGAGATACTTTTATGGTTGGGGGTCACCACAACATGAGTAACTATATTAATGGGCCACCATGTTAGGAAGGTTGAGGACTGCTGGCTTAGTGGGTAGAAGTATTTACCTCACTATCTGAGTTCAATCTCTGAGGCCCACAAGATAGATGGAGAGAAATGACTTCTACACGTACATCCTCTGACCTGCCCATGTGCTCACAGTGCTCACATACGCACACTCTACATATACACATGCATGCACACACATGCACACACATGCACACACACTAAATGAATGAAACTAAGATAAATAATTTACTAACTTTTATTATTCTTGATACCCTCTGAATCATCATATATGAGATTACTTCATGTATTTGAAATTTAACTTCATGTTCAAAGAAAGATATACAGAGCTAAGTGATTGAAGATGGAGTGAGCCTACTCCTGGCACCATTATGGGGGCCAACAACCTGAGGCTAGACAGGACACAGGCCCTCGGAGAGCACCTACTTCTCTTGCTGCTAAATGAGCATTTTAGTTGACCAGCTCCTAATGACTTATCATTAGGCCGTCATCAGAGAAGCATCGTTTTGCAGCAGACGGTAATTAACACAGAGACCCACAGCTGGTCAAAGTGTAGATAATATGAGAACGGGGAGTGCTCAGATCTAAATGAGATGTCTATAGCGTGCACGCCCTCCTTCCAGGGCCCAGGATCAGTGCTGAAGAGAGAGCAGAAAGATGGCAAGAGCCAGAGGTCGTGAATGAGTACACAGTAACATTCCTTAGTACAGGTTCTAGACACCGCTGGGCAGCTGCACTCAGAGACTGTAACAGCATACATAAAACGTGGGTAAACACAAGCCAGACAACATCCCAGCATGAAGTGGGGGGTAGACAGGCACAAAGTCCCACCCCTGACCAGGGGGTTATTGATTATAGCTTTGGGGACAGGGGGAGTTAGTTCTCTGTAAGGGTGGAGCCCTTGATGGCATAACCACACTCCAGTAGATAGTCCCACACTGAAGAGTACTTCATCAGTACAAAGTGTACTCAGTGGGTTCAGAGAAAACAAGGGTCCAAAGTTGTGTGAGGTGGAAGGAAGTATTGATCTGGAGGAGTAGGGGAAGAAGGGCAAATTTGATAGAAATACAATGTACGAATTTTCCTGATAATTAGTAGACATTTTAATAGAAGAAAGATACATAGAACAAAGATCAAGGCACCAACATGCTTTTCAGAAAGACAAACTAAAAGGAGGAAATGAAGCACACATTCTGAAACAAATCGAAATGAGTAAGAACATATTAGTATATGTTAATCTTTTCATTACTAGTGCTGATTACGTTTGCATCGGCATCTGTGATTCTGCATCTGACGTCCTGCATATGAGAGGCTTGAACACAAGGCCAGCCATTCTCCTTGGAAGCTCCTACAAGCCAAGGCCATGGAGGTTGGGACACAGCTACATTGTGTCACTCCTTTCTGCTACTTCATGCATCAGAAGCCTCAGGTACTTAAGGAGGAAATACTAGGTAAAAACAAGTAGGGAATACATATCATCATCACCAACATCATCATCATGATTAGGTTCATATTAAATATAATCTATAACATAATTAACAGTATGTTATTGAATATAATATACATATAATATAATATGATATATGCATATCAAATATAATATGCACACAATAAAGTATATGTAGCTTCCCTACATAGACCAAGCAGTCTATACAATGCTATATGTCCATCTTTTGGGTGAGTGAGAGCCTTGCTGCTGGGTGCTCAGTATGGCACTGCCAGCACACACTAACCTTGTGCCTAACTACTTCCAGCTGATTTCTCATTGGTGCTGATAGCGTCCAGTTGTGCACTGGCCCCAACTGGGTAGGCAAGAACAGCTGGCAGCCCATGGAGTTAGAGAAAGGCATAGCAGGGCTTCGGTAGAGCCAGTATCGCTGTGCCATCACAAGGCATCTTGTCCTTGTTTTCCTCTAACTTCAGTAGCATTTACGTTCTATAACCGGGTCTTTAAAGACCCGATTGTAATATACTGTACAAATTCAGTGAGTGTGCACACCTCAGACATGTTAATTAAAAGGGCCTGCTGGTATAAATAAACACATATGCTGCTGCTTATCCACCCTTCAGGGGGTCAGCGGTGGGGAAGTCCTGCTGGCTTCTGTTAATTGTTGTCCAAAATTTTAACAGGAACTGTCTAATGTTCTTGTTTGGCCAAGGCCATCTGGCCTTCTCAGCTCACTTGCCAGTAAACAGTCAACTTCAGAGACACAGAAATATGTCTGAGGGGACTGGTTTTTAGGTGGCTACCTTACCACACACACATATTCACCATGATTTATTAGGGCTACCTGTATGCTTAATTTACACGATCTTTTCAGTTAAGTCTGATGTCACCAGATTTCAAAGTAGCTACAAAAGGAGAGTTTTTACATATTACGTAACAGTAGGGGCCATTAATATCAGCATTTTGTACTTCTGGTCAACAACCATTAAAAACCTGCTCTGAAGTTTTGCATCTGTGACTTACTATTGACAATGTCATGTGGTTGTATGTTACATTCACACACATAGAAGCACATGTATGGCAAAAATTAATGAAAAGAAGACATGAATATGAAAGAGAGCAAGGAGAGGTATAGGGAAGGCTTTGAAGGGAGAAAAGAAAAGGGGAAATTATGAGATTGAATTATATTCTCTAAGGATAGATTTCTTTTTTAAACCGGTTGTTCGATTTCCACATATTGTGGGATTCTTCAGTTTTCCCGAGGTTACTGATTTCAAATGCTATCCCACTGTGTCTCATGGGGTCATGTTTTTTTTTCTGATTTCAGAACTTTTGACACAATAGTGACTTGTTTGGTGGCCTGAGGTGTGACTGGCTTTGGAGAATACTCCACGTCTGCCAGAGAAACATGTGAGCCTCGTTGGGCAATGGATTCTGTATGACTCTGTGAAGTCTAGTTCACGATTGGATGTGCCAAGCTCCATGGTTTTTGTTAGCCGATGCCTAGGTTTTATCTATGACTGAAAGCAGGTAGAAGTCTTCAGCTATTACTGTTGAGCTGTTCGTATCTGTAAACCAACCAGCATGTGTTTTACCAACACATGTGCTCATGTGTTTTAGGGGGAGTCACTGTGTGCGTGCACATTTGCAGTGATGTCACCTCCCAGGCCAACAACGCCTTCTCTTACCCTTTTCTAGCTTCTGGTCTCTTACGTTACTGTTGCTGAGGGAAAGATACTTTTGTTTCTGTTTTCCCCGAATCTCCTTACACACTCTCCACTTCTAACAACAGGCATGCGGGGGTGTGTTTGGACTCAGAGTTAGTCTCCTGTAGAATCAAACAGGTGGATCGTTTTTCAGCACGTCTCTTCTCATTCAGGAAGATTAATCCACATGGAGTATATTTGGATTTGCTAACTTTTTCTATATCTCTCACGACCCCTTTTCTCCTCTTGGTCTTCAATACTTCTGTTTTGTGTTTGAATGTGAGAAATAAATTATGCATAGGTTACATAATAATGCTCTGTGTGCTGAGATGCTGCCTGCATTTGCAGAAATGTTAATGTTCTCTTTACGGGTTCTGTATGCTTTTCCGCAGATGACTTTTACTTTCCGTGTATGCCCATGTGCTTACAGACACATAGTAACAACTATATTGATTTGGTGTACACACTGTTTACAAAGTCATTGTAAGTTCTGAAGAACGCATTTTAAAGAGTCACAGTGGCAGGCTTTCCAAATAATTTTGTTTAGAGAATAGTAAAAAATTAATCATCGAAAACAATTGAATATTCTTGTTATATTATAGTACCATAAACCACTAATTAAATTAATTAAAGTTCTTGATTGCTTTTGAATGCTTCTTCACCTTTTACCATGCCTTGGGCATCAAGGTTTGACTAATGCTCCTCACGTAAGGAAGGTTAGCCATATTGATACAGGTTGTCACAGACATCCTATGTAAAAGGAAAAAAAATGTTTTCTAACTCGGACAGACTGCTTCAACAGTGGAGATAAAGTGGGAAGCTTTGCGACCCCTCTGTAAACAGGAGGCTTTTGTTCATCAACCACAGAACTCTCTGGAGAGGGCATGCTTGTTTACTCTCTGTTACATAAAGTTGTGCATGCAGAGGAAGGGGTGTGCATGTTTGCCATTTTAACACTCAGTGTCTCAGTGTCTCAGGCGTGAATGGAAGTAGGCGGCCTGCCCTCACACTACCTTGAATGTCTCCCTGGTGATTCACTGATGTGGCGTGCGGGTAAGCCAGAATGTTATTGAGACTAGCTCTATAGAGCATTGAAAATGGGAGGCTCCGGGTCAAATCTGCATCTCAATTTGATTTTTAAGGATGCCTGAAGGAGGGTTAGTTACACAACCCTCTCTCAGACATGCCAGCAGCTGACAAGCCCTACCGCTCTGGGCTGGCTGATCCAGGATCTGCTCTGCTCTGACTCAACAGTCTGCTTCTAACCTGCAGGAGTGACATCAATGGGAAACCTGGAGTGGGTTAGTAAAGGATTGGTCCAGTGTGAGGATGATTTTCAGAATGCAAGTGAGGAAGAACCACATCTCCATGGACACGGTAGAGAGTCTGAGAGGTGAACATTCAATCCGCCCATTAAAGATACACAGGCACACATTTACATCCACAACCTCATATCTTAGCTTCTGTACTGGCTGGCTTTGTGCGTCAACTTCACACAAGCTGGAGTTACCACAGAGAAAGGAGCCGTTCTTGAGGAAAGGCCTCCATGAGATCCAGCTGTAAGGCATTTTCTCAATTACTGATCAAGGATGGGAGGGCCCAGCCCATCCCTGGTACCATCCCCGGGCTGGTGGTCTTGGGTTCTATAAGAAAGCAAGCTGAGCAAGCCAGGGGAAGCAAGCCAGTAAGTAACATCCCTCCATGGCCTCTGCATCAGCTCCTGCTTCCTGACCTGCTTGAGTTCCAGTCCTGACTTCCTTTGGTGATGGACAGCAATGTGGAAGTGTAAGCTGAATAAACCCTTTCCTCCCCACCTTGCTTCTTGGTCATGATGTTTTTTGCAGGAATAGAAACCCTGA
The DNA here is from genome assembly GCF_021556685.1 of Rattus norvegicus. Taxonomy (NCBI): domain Eukaryota; kingdom Metazoa; phylum Chordata; class Mammalia; order Rodentia; family Muridae; genus Rattus; species Rattus norvegicus. The sequence continues at coordinate 87,772,987 of NC_141549.1, forward strand.
CTAAGACAGCCTCCAAGTTAACTTACCTGGAATGGTATTTAATTGTTAATTTGTATGTCAAGTGTTAATTGATCATTTCATTCTCAGTCACATACCACATCCCATGTAGAATTCCCATATCCAAGGCTCCAGCTACTATGTGGGTCTCTACGCCAGGATAGCATTTGTGTTGTCCCCTGTCTGTTCTTTGGTAGCTTAGAGAGTAAGGTGCCCGATACCTGTGAGTGGGGTTGACGGAACAGCCTTAGAAGATGCCATGGTGATTTTTCTAAAATGACAATAGCTTTGGAAACACACAGGCAATCTCTTTAGCCACAAGTACCTGAGACTGTAAGTTTGCTCATTAGCTCAAGTGAAATGCAGACAGCTTTTCAGCATGTTCAGTGATTGTCTACTTTAGTCTCTAAATTATTGGTTTAATCTCAGTTTATAGGCAATATCACTGCTTCACTGAAAGGTGTTTTTATATACATTTTAATTATGAATTAAATTACAAATATAATTTACATATTTTATGTTATATATCATTGTACATAATATAATATATGATATGATATGTAATATGAAATATATGATAGATGCTACTATATATTTTATTTAATTTAAAATAATTTAAAATTATTATTATATATGATATATTTTATTTATTTATATAAATTACATATAAATATAAACATATTTAAGATAATAGAAATATAAAATAATATTGTATAATGTACCATACGATATAATACAATACAATATAATCATAATATGTAAATTTATATTAATTATATTATAATTGTATAAATTACTATTGTATTATTTCATATTAAATATGTTAATATAATTTTATGCAATACAGTATAATCTTAGTATGTAAATTTATATTAATTATTATATTATAATTGTATAAATTTCTATTGTATTATTTCATATTAAATATGCTAATATAATTTTATACAAGACAATCATAACATGTAAATTTATATTAATTATTACATTATAATTGTATAAATTGCTATTGTATTATTTCATATTAAATATGTTAAATATGATTTTATATATGATTAGTAGTAACATAAATTATAATATAATTTAAATTTTAAATATAATGGCATGAATTTATCAAGGCTTGGGCAAAAAATTTCTCGGGCTAGGAGTACTCTTTACACCATCCCCTAGTTTAGAGCACTCCACCCAGCACAAGTGTGGACTGGCCTTTGGAAATAGTGATTCCTCCTTTTGCCTGACTTCTTATTTATGAAAGAACATTACATGTTGCTAAGTTATGTGGAACCAATATTTCCGCTGACTTTTACCCAGGCAGTCTTCCTCCTGCAGCACGGTTCCCAGGGACTTTGTAAATCACAGCCTGGTGCGGAAAACTGTCTGCTGTTTTGAAAATATCTTTGCTTAACCCAGTAATAATTGCATTGGCTGTAAGGCTGGTTTTGAAGTTGTTTAAATCCAAGGCTTGAAAATACTCATTTTCTTTTTTCATTGCAATCACCTGTGAGAAAGTAGGGGGCGACGAGCTAATGAAACTTGCTCTCAGTAGAAGGTCTCTTTCCTCCTGAGAGTCACAAAAGTCCTCTGTACACTTTGCTCAAATGTCTTAACATCCCTGTCTCGTGTAATTTATTTCCTCAAATATTTTAAAGCCTTACAATCAGCCAACCACATTTTGAAAGTCGGTCCCTTTACGTGTAGGAGTGGCTTCCCCTCATAGGGCTGTGCGCCAACTGAGTGCAATGCCCGTGGAGGCCAGAAGAGGGCACTGGATCCCCCGGACCCGGAGTTAGAGATTTTCCAGCCACCATGTGGGTGCTGCGAATCAATCCCAAGTTCAGTGGAAGAGACTGTTCAGACTGGCTTAACCACGCTCTGGCCACCCACTACAGTTTTAAAAACTGCCCCGCAATTTCTCAGAACTTCTTTCTTTTGCTTCCTCTGCTGCCGAGACAGTGCCTCTCTCCACCCTCAGTTCTTCCACTGTTTCTCCTGTTTCCCGCTACCGTCCTCTGCTCCAGCCATTTCCAGGATTCAAACAACTTGTAGCTCATGAATTCATTGCTCTGTCTTTAAACTTACTCTGCTTTATTTCACTCTGCTTAATTTTACATTTAGTGCCCCATGATTCATTAACAATAATGCATAGCTTCGCAGACCTCCAGCTTTCCTATATAATCCAATTACCTCCTCGAGAATACTTAAGGGAATTAATTTAAATTCTTCAATTATCTCTTTCATAAATCTATTTCGCCTGGCATCTGTGGTTCTATTTGTCTTCTTTCGTGCAGCTTGGCTCTACTTTTTGTTTTTGTTTTAAAACTTCTGTTTGACTTAATTCAACTTTTTGAGACGTTGTCTCACTAGATGGGGCAGAGTGACTCAGACCTCACCATCCTCCCGCCTCAGAATCTCAGGCATTGGGCTGACAGACTCCTGCCTCATGACAGGTGAGTGCTGTGATCTTTAAATGGCTTTGGTATGGCTGGTATGGGCTGATAAGGATTTCATTCAAAGCTGGATTGTTTTTAAGCTTCAGGATTGGTTGGGGGACCCCAGACGCAACATGGAAACATTGCGTGCGCTATGCCTTTCCCTCACTGCCTTTTCGAAGCAGCGATTCCCAGCTGTGCTCCTCTTGCTTTTGAAGTGTTGATGGAACTTTGGGACACATGTACAAGGGTCTGTCAGTTAATTGGCCTGTGGGTCAGTGTTCTGCACATTGAACGCTGCCACTGTTCTATCACCAGTGGTCTCCTCCCACCGCAAAGCTGCACAGAGAGCCCACCAGGAACCCTTGCCTCTCCAATACTCCAGTCCTGGTCCTGGCCGTCCTGCTCTGTGATTCCCCTGAGCCACCAGTTTTGAGGAAGTGAGCCCTGCCTGAGAAATTCTAAAGTGAATTGTGAATGTCATTTATCAGTGACTGATAGATGATGAGAGGAAGTTAGATTGTAAAGGTATGGGTGCATCTACAGTTCTATTTTTACCTCCATACAGCAGTAGTAAGATGCCTATATGTCATTTATTGAGGGTGCCAGACACTCAGCTGTCTAAGCAAAGACATGATCCCACCTCAAGCAACAAAGCGGCCCCAGACAAAATCCACCAGACACAAATGCTCAGGAACACCGAGGAACTTTGTGATGTCCCACTGCAGATCTGAAATGACTTGACCAGAGATCTGCTTTAGTAAAGCAGACATTTTAAACGACTGCTAGGTAGTTCTAAGAGCAGATTTAGAAGTATAATTCTAGGTGACTGCAGAGATAGCTCGGTGGGTAAGAGCACTTCCTGCTCAATCACGAGGGCCACTGCTAAGATGCTATCGCTCGTGTGAACAGAAAACCACTGTGATCTCAGTGCACAGAGTGGAGGGGCACGTGCACATGAGCATGTATACGTATACATACACACATACACACAGACACACAAGACACATACACACACATACACACATACACACATACACACATACACACACAGACACACACACATACACACACAGGCACACACAGACACACACACAGACACACATGCACACAGACACACACAGACATACACATATACACACACAGACACACACACACACATACACACACACACACACACCTACACACACACACAGGCACACACACACACAGACACACACACATACACACATACACACACAGACACACACATGCACACAGACATACACACAGACACACAAACACACAGACACACACAGACATACACATAGACAATATACACATACAGACACACACAGACATACACATAGACAATATACTCATACAGACACACACAGACACACACACAGACACACACACAGACATACACACAGACATGTACATACACACACATACATACATGCATATACTATAGGTGATATGTATGCATTGCACACACACAAATAAAATAAAACAAGTAATGTAATAAAATATATACATTTAATGAAGAGAAAGATGGTCTTCTAAAAGTTCAAATAAATACTTAAGATCTAATTTTTAAAAAATGGATTGAGAAACAAGATATACTTCTTAATGTTTTGAGAATTTATATGCACATATGCAACAAAATATGATTATATTCACCTCCTGTTTCCCCTCATGTCTCCACTCCTGTCCCCACCAATATGCCCTTTCCCAAACTTAGATGTTTTAAAAAATTACCTATTGAATCCAGTTAGTCCTGCCCATGTGTGCGTGGACCAAGGGAAACCACAGACACACACACATATGCACACACACATACACACACAAGAAAAAGATTCTCCTCTCTAATAACTATTCACTGTCAATAGCTTCTCAGTAAGGGGTGGGGCCCAGAGGTCATCTTCCCATCTATGCCAGGATTTGGGCTGCCCCGACAGTGTTCAGATAACCATAGCTGCTGGGGGTGGGGCCCAGACTGTGATAGGCGCATCATGACCAGAAGGCTGTGCCTCTCGCCTCTCTTCCCCATTCTCTGGTGCTCACATTCTTTCTGTCTGGTCTTCTTTGCTGTCCCCTGAGCCTTGGCAGTAGTGGGGTTAACATTAATGTCCACTGAAGGCTGAACATTCAGTCTATGTCCTCCCAAGCCATAGGATTGACCAGGATCACAGTATCATGGGTGAATTTTCCTCCCTCGGAGCAGTCCCCAAATCCCAAGGGAAAGTAGTTGCTATCCCATAATAGTCATGGCACCCTAGGGCAGGAGGCACATCTAGTCTGGCAGCTCCCTGTGGCAGCCTGCAGGGCCCGGCACTTGGTAAGCCTGTTGAGGTTTGTCTCTCAGCAGCCTGCATAGCACCTTCTGAGACCATGAAAGCTAGCCAGAAGGAAGGACATTGTCTGATCAGCTCCGGTTTGATTTCTTTATGCCAAAAATGTCTGGTGCCTACAGCACTGGGCTCTTATGGTACATTTAGGGTTGTTAGCCAAAGGCAATGGCCTGTGTCATTTTAAAGTCCTCTGGAGCCTCTCTGTCCAATAACTCACAGGGAGGTAAAGTACACCCTGCAGTGTGATTTTCATTTAATGGCCTGCGTTTCTTGGGAAGGGCATTGTCCACTGCACTGGCTGGTTCTGTGTGTCAACTCGACACAAATTGGAGTTATCACCGAGAAAGGAGCCTCCCTTGAGGAAATGCCTCCATGAGACCCAGCTGTAAGGCATTTTCTCTGTTAGTGATCCAGTAGGGGAGGGCCCGGGGTGAATGGTGTTGTCCCTAAGCTGGTGGTCCTGGGTTCTAGAAGAGAGCAGGCTGAACAAGCCATGAGGAAGCAAGCCAGTAAGCAGGACCCTCCATGGCCTCTGCATCAGCTCCTGCTTCCTGACCTGCGTGAGTTCCAGTCCTGACTTCCTTTGGTGATGAACAGCAATGTGGAAGTGTAAGCTGAACAAACCCTTTCCTCCCCAGCTTGCTTCTTGGTCATGATGTCTGTGCAGGAGCCCAGACCCTGACTAAGACATTCACCCAGACATGATAATTATATTTGAACTTTTTTTTTTTGAGGGAGGTAGCATTGTATTTTGAACCGAACTTGCTACCTAGTGTGTTTGCACAAGGTTTGCACATAACTCCTCGGGTCTCATTGTCACCCCCACTGTCCTTTCCTCTCCCCCATGCTCCTGTGCCACCCGCACTTGTTTATTTAAGCCACTGTATTCCCTCCACCTCTATCTCACTGGGGCTCTGCTAACCCTTCATTTACTATCATTGTTTTTAATTTGGATTGTGAGGTCAAAGGCAAGCCTTCGGGTTCTCAGTCTTCTTCCTTTTGGTCACCTCTCCCCGCCTAGTCTTTTCGACATATTGTCTATGGATCATCAATGAACAGGGGTGGCAAATGTCTCTGTGGTAGGATGTAGAGTTGGGTGAGTGTACGCTCTGCATGGTGGAACTAGGTATGGCTCATTCACATGGAGGCTCCGTTTCCAGTTTTTGGGAAATCTTCACGGGATTTCTACACTGACCGTGCTAGGGTAGACTCCATCCAACAGTGTATGAGAAATCCATGTGGGCCACATCGGGGCCAGAATCCGTTATTGTTTGAACTCCTGGTGCTGAACATTTATTTTGAGTGGGGTGAAATGAAAAAAAAGGGGGGGGGGTCAGTATCCTTAGTCACCAGCATATTGATTCTTAGAAATTTTTGTTAAAATTCTATATAAACAATGTGATATGGAATTAAGAGTGAAAATTTGAACCAAATGTGGAAGCTCCCAGAAGAGAATGGAGGTTCCCAGCTGCCTCAACCATGTCTCCATATTGGTACACAGGACAGCATTTGTGCTGAAGCTGTCTCCCACCAAACCCAGACACAAGAAGACCGGCAGGCTAGCAGGGATCTGGGGGCCATATTTCTCACACTAACATGGCCACTAATCTGCCAACTTCACAAAGCACACTCAGCTGTGGCATCAAGGGATAGCACTGAGAAGACATGGCTGAATGGCCCAACTGTTCTGAAATGTCATGCAGAAGTGTATACACATCCATACATGCATGCACACACACATCCATCCACACATCTAATCACACATCCACACACACACATCTACACTGTGTGCACATACATGTGCATACACACATGCACACATACACATGCTACATTCACACATTCATGTGTGTACATGCACACATGCACAGGTGCATACACATACACATACACACATGCATGCATATGTGTATATATTTAACAAATTACAAAATAAAAAATATGATAACTGCTCATTGTATAAAATTTTTAGGAGAATAGGAAGAAAATAATCATTTTCTTATTCCTACCAATAAAATAATGTTTACCATTTAGTATTGCACCTTCTAGTCTTCTATGTCTATTCACATAACATATCTATCTGTCAATCAAGATATCTATATTTATCTACATGTATGTGTATGTCTATATATATATCTATATATACACATGTATACACAAAATATACATACACATATATATGTGCATATATATGTGTATATATACATTCACACACACACATATATATATATTTATATATATGATAGACAGAGAAAACTAGAAGTAGAAATGCTAACTGGTAAAAATTTCTTTTTTCTGGTAGCAATATAAATGATTATTTTCTTCATGCTCTCCTAAAAATTTTATACAATGAGTAGTTATCACATTTGTTATTGAAAAATAGTATTTTAAACAGAAAGAATACCAGCGAACCTATAATCATCCTTTCTGATTTTTTATGAGCTGTCAGAGATTGCTTGCGAACTGATTCTAAAGTTAATATTCTTCTTTTACAGGGGCTAACATTACATGAATTATATCAGTAATATGGATATTAATTTGTTGTAAAGTATAGAAAAGGGTGCTACTGGATTGGATAAAACCTCACAGGAAGAACAAGAAACCAGGAATTTTCTGGTACACATAAGCATGGCTCAAGTATGGCCAATTGGTTTGGTTGCCAATCAGAACTACATGGCAAGACTTTATTGCTTAAGGTACCTTGTACATTGATTTCGAGATACTCAGAAATCAAACTGGGCCTTAGTGGGGAATATCCTCCCCGTTGGCTAGCTTCCATGGTAATGGAAGGCTCTATGAAAACTAAACTACTGGAGAAAAAAAGGCATCCACAGTCTTACTCGTGTCCGTTGTTGCAACAGTGGTATGGTGTTACGGAAATCACCAGCTGCTTTCTGACTGTATTTGAGGCTTTATGTTGTGGTGCAGAGTCTGAGAAACAGAAGGCCATAGGCCCTATGGGGAGACCTCCTGCTATGGTGTTGTATCTATCAAACTTCCTCTTAAATATTTATATTTATGCCTGTAAATTAGTGCAGCTTTGGCAAGACAAGACATGGGCACTGATTGTGGCAGAGCCTCAGAGCTGGTATAGATGTCAGAAAGAAGCCACTGTTGGGTGCTCAGTTCGAAATGGGACATCTACCCTGTCAAGGAACAAGGGTCATCCTTGAAGAAGGGTTAGAAAAAGAATGTGAGAGAAACAACAGGAAAGGGTTCTGTGAAATGTGGTCTTCTGGACACAACATAGCCATTGCACTCATGAACTTACAATAGCGGTAATTAGGTGCACCAGACAGGTACAAGATTGGGCCCATCAACATTTCTGCATGAATGGAGAAGTGGATTATACCAAGTTAGTTCTCTCTCTCTCTCTCTCTCTCTCTGTCTCTCTCTGCCTCTGTCTCTGTCTCTGTCTGTCTCTCTCTCTCTGTCTCTCTCTGCCTCTGTCTCTGTCTCTGTCTGTCTCTCTCTCTCTGTCTCTCTCTGCCTCTGTCTCTGTCTCTGTCTGTCTCTCTCTCTCTCTGTCTCTCTCTCTCTCTCTCTGCCTCTGTCTCTGTCTCTGTCTGTCTCTCTCTCTCTCTGTCTCTCTCTGCCTCTGTCTCTGTCTCTGTCTGTCTCTCTCTCTCTCTGTCTCTCTCTGCCTCTGTCTCTGTCTCTGTCTGTCTCTCTCTCTCTCTGTCTCTCTCTGCCTCTGTCTCTGTCTCTGTCTGTCTGTCTCTCTCTCTCTGTCTCTCTCTCTCTCTGCCTCTGTCTCTGTCTCTGTCTGTCTCTCTCTCTCTGTCTCTCTCTGCCTCTGTCTCTGTCTCTGTCTGTCTCTCTCTCTCTCTGTCTCTCTCTGCCTCTGTCTCTGTCTCTGTCTGTCTCTCTCTCTCTCTGTCTCTCTCTGCCTCTGTCTCTGTCTCTGTCTGTCTCTCTCTCTCTCTGTCTCTCTCTGCCTCTGTCTCTGTCTCTGTCTGTCTCTCTCTCTCTGTCTCTGTCTCTGTCTCTGTCTGTCTGTCTCTCTCTCTGTCTCTCTCTGCCTCTGTCTCTGCCTCTGTCTCTGTCTCTCTCTCTCTCTCTCTCTCTCTCTCTCTCTCTCTCTCTCTCTCTCTCATGCATGTGGATCAGATGTAAGCTCTGATCAGCTACTTCCCAACAACTTTCCCTCCCTGTGTCTGCTGCCGAGGTGACTACCATGATGACCATATCATAACCCTCTGAAACTGTAAGCAAGGCCCCCAATTAAATATTCTTTTTATAAGTCATCTAGGCCATGGTGTCTCTTCACAGCAACAGAAAAGTAACGATCACACCATCCTTCAAGAACTTTGACTTCTCGCTGAAAGAGGTTAGTGAAGTTGAGAAAAGGAAAATGGTTAGTGACTAGTGACACCCGTAGCCACAGAGTAAAGATTTATTTTTTTGCTAAAAAATTAAGAATATTCTAAAGGCTATGTCATATCCATAATTATGATACAGCCCTAAGCATTCATTCAGTTGGCATTCAATGTATATTTAATGAATGGATTTATAAATGAATAAATTTTTCACCGAGAGAAACATTTCTGAGGAAAAATATGTAATTTTTCTTCTCACGTTATACCATTTATTCTGGTATCATACCTTGAAAAGTTTGTACATTTTTTTTCTGACTAGGTATTAAACAATGTGTCTTTTGGTTTTGTGTTCAGCTCTTTTTCCTCAAATTTGTATCCACGCACTACCAAAACCTACAATGCTCTTCTGGTGCCTCCGTGGTCAAATCTTACACCATCTGTATGAGAATCACATAGTACCTAATCCAGTGTCTATATTTCTGTGTTCCTCTGTAGTCCATACTGTTTTTAATAATGGTTTTGCAAAATGGAGCTGGAGTGGGACACACATGCCAATCTAATAGACTTAAAAGTGTGGCAAGAAAGAGAAGTGGGCTGTCCAAATTCTGTGCCCTATAGGTAAAGGGTGTAAAGTCTGGGGTTGCCTCGGAGGGTAAAACACTTATTCTGCAAACGCTAAGTCCTGAGTGTGGATTCCTAGAGCCCAAGGAAAAGGTGGTCATGGTGCCTTCTGCCTGTAAGCCCAGTGCTGGGAACAGAGGGAGAGGAACAGGGGCAGGCAAATCTCATGGTCTTGTTGGTCAGTGAGTGTAGTCAAAACAAATCCACTAAACCACCAAAGAACCCCAACCAGTTTAAGGTTCAATAAAAAATGAGGTGGAAAGTGACCAAAGAAGGATATACCAGTGGCAATTTCTATGTGCACAGCAGCTGCGACCATGCAAATCCATGCACAGATACAAATGCAAATTGAAATAAAAAGTGCACCCCACCCACTCCTACAAAACCCAGAGGAAGCTCAACTCCCAGGTGCTCTGACATACCCAGGATCACAGGAAATTCAGGGACAAAGTGTGGAGCAGAGACTGAAGGAAAGGCCATCCAGAGACTGCCCCACCTGGGGATCCATCCCATATGCAGCCACCAAACCCAGACACTATCGCTGATGCCAAGAAGCTCTTGCTGACAGGAGCCTGGTATAGCTGTCCCCTGAGAGTTTCTGCCAGCACCTGACTAATACAGATGCAGATACTCACAGTTAACCACTGGACTGAGCCAGGGGTCCCAATGGAAGAGCTAGGGGAAGGACTGAAGGAGCTGAATGGGGATTATAACCCCACAGGAAGAACAATATCAACTAACCCGAGGCTCCCAGGGGCCTAAACCACCAACCAAAGAGTACACATGGACAGATCCATTGCTCTAGCTAGATATGTAGCAGAGGATTACCTTAATGGGCATTGCTGAGAGGGAAGCCCCTTGATCCTGTGGAGGCTTGATGACCTAGGGTAGGGGAATGCTAGGGCTCTGAGGCAGGAGTGGGTAGATGGGGGAACATCCTCATAGAGGCAGGGAGAAGGGGGTATAAGATGGGAGGTTTGTGGAGGGGAAGCTGGGAAGGGGATAACATTTGAGATGTAAATAAATAAAATAACTAATAAAAATAAATTTTAAAAAGGCAAAAAAAAAGAGTGCAAGGGAGGAAAGAAAAGCAAGCTAGGATTTGAGGAAAATATCATGTTCCTTGTCCAATGGTAGCAGAGGCAGGCTGTGCCCTGCCACATCAGAGTTAATGCCATTTAAACTGACCATGCTTCCCTGGTCAGTGAGGCTTTTCTCTAAGATCTAGCCTCATCAAACTTGAGAAAAGAGTGGGCAAACATCTTGAAGAACACAGGCAGTGTTGTCTGTTTCAAAAATCAGGAAATTAGTGACGTAGAGAGGTCACCTTGCAGGGAGGTCTTTATAAGTATAATAATTTCACGTCTGGACAGTCACCACTCACCGCTGTTATTTCTTAATTCTACTTTTATTGCCAAGATATTTCTGGCTTTCATGACTTACAAAGTTAAATGTTGTTATAACCTGTAGGCAGCAAATGAAAGACTATCTACACAGCATAGACTTGTGGCTGTAAATATGGCCAGTATGACCGATTTTCCGACCTCTTAAACAATCAAAAGGGAAAAAAAAATGTGAACCAACAGACACAAACAACACAACGTGCTAAAAATAATTTTAAGAAACAACACAAACAGAAAGTAGAATAACATAAAACATAAATGCAAATTCAAGAATGGCCGCTTTTATCATATCCAGACACTAATTATTTTAAGCCATCTATTGAATGAAAACCATGCCCAGATAGGATCAAAGTACAAAGCACAACTGCTTAAGTAAACCATAAAGGAAACTGACTCAGCGAAACCAGGTGGGTGGAGCTTGCCAATCAAGAAGGAAGCCAAGCCTGTGTGTGTGTGTGTGTGTGTGTGTGTGTGCGCGTGCGTGCGTGTGTGCACACGTGCATGTGAGTGCATGCATGCAAAGTTCAGCCATTTAATTCAGAAGCCCAGACAACAAAGAGGCAGCAAATACTGAGAATTGAATCCTTTCAAGCCTGACTTCCAAGTTATACTTATGCACCAAGGACACACCACGAGTATCAGTAGCTTCTGCCCAGTGGTGGCCCATTCATGCTGTCTGTTCTCCACTTTCGGGGACATCCAGATTTCTTAGCATGTTAATCCCTGCCCAACATGATCCACGCGCCTATAAAATGTCAGGAGGCTCTGAGGCCATGGGAGGCATCTTCCTGCCTGTTTCCTGAGGGCAGCACAGCTGCTGTTCTGAGCCAATGCCTCTATTCTAGAGAGAGGAGAAAAAATGCAAACCTGCTTGGGCCAGGAAGCAGTGCAGGAGAATCTGGCATTACACACATCTTTCGCTGACTTCCGTGCTGAGTTCATAAACGCAGTCCTTCATTAAAAAAAATGTATACAAAATCATGATGAAGTCCATTCTAATAAGACAAAGTAGGGTCACCTTCGATTGGTTATTTACTGGTTATGTTTCTGCTCTCCAGTATCTATGTACGACTGAGGCCTGACACATCTGTGGGGCAGAGAACAAGCTGACTTGGGACCAGTGTGGATATCTCACTTCCTCAGCCACCCACACTGTGTCACCTCCCCGATGTTGGACATCATATGATAATTATACCATAGAAGTTGGCATATGCTACAACCATAGGCTTGCTTAATATTTCTCCCCGAAAGCTGGTTTTCAAACATTGGATAATAATCTGTTATATTTCTGATCAGTGGAAACATTTTGTTGATCAGTATAAGCTAAGAAGCGTATTACCATCAAAGTCATCAGAATGAAAACTTGATCCTAAGTAAAACCATCTAACGGTCACTTTCCCTTTTGTGCGATGTTCTCAAGTCTCAGATATATGCATATGTGAATGAGGACTAGCCTTGAGGAGAACCCAAACAGGCATTTTAAAGTGGTTCTATGACCCTCAACCCAGGCTTGTCATTTACTTTTTCTAAATGTGCTTCCTTAAATTTGATCACAGGTTAATTGTCTGGGCACAGGCTGTTCTAGAGGTGTTCTGTACACAGTCTTGTGAGAAGTGGTATTCTTAAGGAACCAGATGTTAGAGCATCATTACAGACCTTTCGGGAAAAGCTGCTAGCTCCAAGCCAAGAGAATGGGATTTCTCTCTGGGTGAGCACATGCCCTGTTTCCCTAAGAGTCAATATAGTTCTGCAGGCTAAGTCTCTGGCGGAGGGACCACCCTTCAGAAAGGTAGATTTACCTGAAGCTATGCTAAAGAGATTGGAGAAGCCCTTCCCTTAATGAGACAAATGACTTTTCCTTCAAAGAACAGCACCTACCCTTGCATAGCCCTACAGGTCCCCACAGGGTTCAGTTCCTGAGTCGTATTTTCCCCCTTTCTGTTTCTTTCTTTCTGATGTTGCAGGGTCTGTGTCTGATTTCTATCTGGCATGGTAGGTTTCCTTTCCTTTCTCTAAAGTCCCCCTCCTAACTACATAGCTGCTTGTCTGTTATGTGGCCAAGCTCTGTGTCAATAGCACACGAATGATATGGCTTCCTCCTCTTTCTTCTTCTCTGGGGAGCCACCATGATTTGGAGTTTGATTTCATTTGCATTTCTGTTAAACACTAAGAAAGTTGTCCCCACGCCGAAAACAGGAGAATGAACAAAATTATGTACTTACATTTTATTATATGACAAGATTAAAAAAAAATGTGTGACACTGACTTTTCTTTTCTACACTTTACTTTTTTTAAATATTACCTTTACCATTTTTAATGAAGTATTGATGTGTCTGTGTATGGGGGGACGTATAAGGGAGCGCAATGTCCCCGGAAGCAAGAGGCCTCTGATCCCCTCTGGAGCCGAAGTCATAGGCAGTTGTGAGCTTCCTAACTGTGAGTGTGCACTAGGAGTCAGCTCAGTCAGGTTCCCTGTAAGTGCACTGCGTGCTCTTAACCCCTGACATATAACTCTTTTGTCTTAACTCTTTTGATTATTAAATTAAAACGTTCATCTAACTTCTCCGGTCCACATATAGTAAGAACATTGGGGCTGTAGATGAATGAGCCATGACCTCTGACCTCAGAAGAGCCATGCAGGCATCAAGTTAGACAGCAAGTGGGGTGATGTGAACGGAGAGTGGCCTGTGGGGTGCAGTGCAGCATTGGGGGTGCAGCAGCCTCGTGCCCTCTCTTCCCTCTCTTCTCTCTCTCTTTGCTCGCTCTGGTGTTTGTAATGCTCCCCGTGGGCAAATCCATCTGAAATGTACTTTGTTATCCTCCTTCAGTGACTTCACGGGGCGCTGTGAAAACAAAGCCAATTTTAGCATCAAAGGATATTTTCAAGTATTTTTCTTCACTAAGCAAGCTGTAAGAATCTTCAGCTGTTGTGTTGCCATGGTGAATAGAGTTGAAGCGATATTTCTAGTCAGAAATGAAAATCTATAAGGCGAATGCTAATATGAAGTGAGCTCTCAGCACTGGGCTCTGTGCACTGGGTCTAATCGATGACTCTGCCTTCTCTGCACACACAGGAGAAACAGGCAGTGATGTGTGAGTTCTAAGGAAAATTTCACTACAGTGCTACACTGTAAGCACTGTAGGCACAGTGCAGTGTAGGCACAGGCAAATAGGACTGTAGACACCCAGGAAGGACAAAGGTACAAGCAGAGGAGAGCCTGGAAGAACTGTGGAATTCTGTACTGAGATACAGGCACTCTAGTAATGACAAGGGAAAGAAGTCCAGAATGCCAACAGGACCTGAAGGGATCGGAGGATGGAGGGCGTTTGCGAGAGGGCTTCGCTTGAAGCACGTTCTTTGGTTTGCAGTTCTGTCTTCTTGGTGGTGTCTTTCCTAATCTAGCTTTCAACAGTAATAAAGCCAACCTAGGAGGTTGCCCTCTTACGACCGTTGTCTCCTGTGCTGTCCCGCGGGCCTCTGTCTCCGCGTGGTCATAGGATATTCCAGTTCTGGTGACTGCTGCCTGTAGCTTCGTATTTAGACTTACTGTTTAAGTGTGTGGTCACCTCATGTTTTTAAGAGGTGTAAATTAAAAGTTTACATGGTTTCACAAGTGGAGACCGTGGTTCCAACACCATCTGTTTGGGCTGCCTGTCGGCCACTATAGTCTATTTGGTTGTTTCCTTTGAATATCAGTCCTCTGCTTCTGATCTGTATCTCACTGTCCAGGGGCAGTGCTGCTCTGCAGGCTGGACTAAGTCCACACTGTGGCTCCCAAGAAAACATAAAATCAGACGCTTCTGTCTTCTTTCTCGGCATTATCTTAATCGTATGATATATTAGCTTCTCGGGGCTGCCACCCAATGAAGGACCCATGTAGACTGGCGACTTAGATAATAGAAACGTATTTTCTCATATTTACGGAGATTTTCTCTTATCCCTGATGAAGGGTTAAATTATACGTATTACATAGAATTTTTTTTTAAATATAAAAGCCATAGGGAACGCATTGCTTTATTGGGTTAAAAATACAAATACATTATGTAAGTGTACACACACACACACACACACACACACACACACACACATATATATATGTATATATATATATATATATATATATATATATATATATATATATATATATATGAAGTTATGCCACTTAGGATGACAATACCCATCCCAAAGACTTGTAGACTATGTAACAAAAAAACCAGCACCGGGCAGGGGAGCATCCTTTTAAGTTGTTGGTTCTGAAGGAGAAGCCACTTACAATGTAGATTATTGGGATTTCCCTCAGCTCTTCCCAGTAGCTGAGGCTGAGACCTCATTTCTAATGGGCGCCTTTGACAAAGAACTGAGAGGAGTCAATGTGGAGCAGGCCTGGATGCCTCCGTCTTGAGGATTAGCTCCCTGAAAGTATTACATAAGGTGGTAAAGAACCGCAATCAATAGTTTTGCTCAGTTGTGGAGCCTACATGTGAACCACAATTACCAGAATGGCTCAATATCCCCCAAAGACGCTATAGGGGTACTTATATCTCAGCAGTCAGGAAAAGCTCTCTAATCGGACTTAAAACCCATTCAAAGAGGGACTTCATGCCAAGTACCCATGGCTTGTGAGGCCAAGGAACCTGGAGGAGAACATACTACCCGGTTTGGTTCTTTCCTAAACCAGTATAATCTCCAACCGCATCTTTAATATTTACCCTTATACCCAAAAGTAAGTGTAACCCCCACCACCACTCATCAAAAAAGCTACTTTTGCAGCAAATGGTCAAAAGCCCCAAGTGGTCAAAGTGCAGAGAACTGACCATCAGGTATCCATCCCAAGGTAATATGTGTACAGCACACAACCCCTACTCCCAAAGACCAGAGAGCATTATGGAAGACGGGCCGGAAAGATTATAATAGCCAGAGAACCAGGGTGTCTGCTATGACATAGTGGCTTCCAGACATGACACGAAAGCTGAACCCATACAATCTCACCAGTATGGCTGTCTAAAGAAGACCCATATGATGACAACAGCAGTTAACATGTCAACGTGCCTAGGAGAAATTTCACAAGGCCCGGTTCCTAGACAAAGAGCTGTATGCCATTAGTGGTTGCTCAGAGAACGAGAGTTAGTCTCCTGTAGGTTATCTGATTCCAAGTGGTCAGCTCTAAATGCACGTATAAGAAACACAAATGCCCTCAGAGTTCGCTCAAAGTTACGTCTGGAGTTTCCTTTTTTAAAGTCTGACATCACCCCGTCTCACAACCGCACACATACCAATTATTTAATCACAGTGCTTATCTGTTATGGCTTTCTTCCTTATTAATAATTTCAACCTTCGAGTCATCTTTGTTCTGGCATTATTGACTGTTTTTCAAACTATAGCATTATTGGACTTTTTATTGTAGTATCCCAGACTATCTGCCCGTTTCAAATTTACAGTATGCTTAACAATTTTTATGAAGATTAGCAGAGAGAACCCTTGAGTTGGGGAGACAGGCTATTCACTGATTGCTTTTTACTGTAAGAAATACAGAGTTTCCTCAGGCAAAAGACCCAGGGTACTGGGGCCAACTGAACTGGGGTTCTTACTTTTAAGAGTCTTTTCCTCTCATTTCAAGCCAGACCACAGGAAGTGTCTTTGACCTTCCTCGATGGGCTGGTGGAAGGTTGAAGGACTAGACGTATTTTTCTGTCTTACATCACTCAGAGCCAGCTGGTTTGCAGCTTCATTTACTCAGTTTACCCTTAAACTGAGTGTGCACTATGTCATCCCTCTGGTGAAGAAGTGTCAAGTCATAGCCCTCTCATCGCATGTGTGAATTGCTTCCAGTGGCCCCCCCCCCTCCATCTTGTCTCATTAAGATAGATTGGTCAGGTTGCTAAAGCAGGTTTTAATCCCTTTGCCTTTCATAATTTTCCCACCACCTCTGGCCTCTTTCATCCCATCTTCCAGGCCACCTGGACCGTCTTCAGAGGTGGGGAGAGTGTGACTAGACATTCACTAGTGAGCCGCCTTCCTCCAGTGGGTCCGTAGGACTACTCATCCCTAGTCTCACAGAGTATTTCCGACGTGAGTAGCTCTCTGACTCTGGATTTGATCAAGCCACCTGTTTAGGAGCTGGACAAAGCCACGTGTCTCCGTCAGGGTCCCTATTGCTGTGTGAAACACCATGACCAAAAGCAACTTGGGGAAGAATGGGTTTGTCTTACTCACAGTTCTGAACAACAGTTCATCATCGAAGCAGTGAAGGCGGGACCTCCAACAGGGGAGGGACCTGGAGGCAGGAGCTGATGTAGAGGCCATGGAGGGATCCTGCTTACTGGCTTGATCCTTGTGGCTTGCCTAGTCTACTTTCTTATGGAACCCAGACTATTGCCCCAAGAATGGCTCCACTCACAATGAGCTGGGCCCTCCAGATCATTCACTAAGAAAATACCCCGTAGCTGGTTAAAGAAGATTCATAAAATCCTTATGGTTCAAGTGAGGTTTCCTCCTTTCAGATAAGTCTAGCTTGTATCAAGTTGACATAAAACTAACCGGCCCGTCATGCTTCGACTTTACCATGTCTAATGTAAAAATTCCTCTCAAACGAGTGTGCGTGTGTGTGTGCAGACAGGACCGTGATGCATTTATAGACTTGTTATTAAAAGCCAAGTATGGAACACCTAAGTTGCAAGCTTCTCTGTGACGCAGAGCCCTGCACCAGAACAGATGTTTCACTAAAAGTGTATCTGGAGGCCCAGGTGCTGACGGCTGCCAGTTCTTTTCAGAACGTTTTCTGTCTTAGCCATGAATCACAGCCCACGTGTGTGCCTCCAAGTTATTGGATGCTGCAGAAGATAAAATCCTTCAGTTTATAATTTCTGCTATGTGGTAGCATAATCCTTATCATATCCGACTTAATAGTTAATTAAATATTTCATTCTGATGACACATGGTGTTCTTTGACATGGCTGAAGGGTGTTCCACATTCTGAGTATTGCAGAGTTGGGAGGAGAGATGAACAAGACCGTGTGTGTGTGTGTGTGTGTGTGCGTGTGTGTGCGTGTGTGTGTCTGTGTCTGTGTGTGTGCGTGTGTGTGCGTGTGTGTGTCTGTGTGTGTGTGTCTGTGTGTGTGTGTCTGTGTGTGTCTGTGTGTGTGTGCGTGTGTGTCTGTGTCTGTGTGTGTGTGTGCGTGTGTGTGTGTGTGTGTCTGTGTGTGTGTGTGTCTGTGTGTGTGTGTGTCTGTGTCTGTGTGTGTGTGTGTCTGTGTGTGTGTGTCTGTGTGTGTGTGCGCGTGTGTGTGTCTGTGTGTGTATGTGTGTCTGTGTGTGTGTGTCTGTGTGTGTCTGTGTGTGTGTGTCTGTGTGTGTGTGTCTGTGTGTGTGTGTCTGTGTGTGTGTGCGTGTGTGTGTGTGTCTGTGTCTGTGTTTGTGTGTCTGTGTGTGTCTGTGTGTGTCTGTGTGTGTGTGCATGTCTTATCCATTGATCCACATTTGCCTTTGAAAATCCCCTTTCCCTGGCTGGATTGGTGAGAATCTGCTCACTTCATGAGTGGATACGAAGGAAAACAGAAAATAAAACAGAAACTAGGCAGCATTGGACCCATGATAAGAAATTTCCTCACGGATATTGTACACTGTTTTTTTTAATGAAAGTGAAATATTAAATCAAGAGCAAACCTGTTATGAAATTACAGCTGCCTGCCACTGGCTTTCACCTGGACCACAGAGAAAGAAATCACATGCACCTCATGCAGAATGATGTGCCTGATGGAATTGAAACTCATGCTTAGATTTTTTTCTTTTTTTTTTTTTTTTGGTTTCTTTTCTTTCTTAAATTCTCCCCAACTCTCCCCACCCCAACTGTGATTTCCTTCCAGTTTCAAAAGTTCTCCTTTAAAATACAAGTCATAGCACCATTGATGATACTCTGCTATGCTTGCAGACAGGAGTCTAGCATGGCTGTCCTCTGAGAGGCTCCATCCAGCAGCTAACTCAGACAGATGCAGAGACCCACAGCCAAACAGTGGGTGGGGCTTGGGAGTCTTAAGGAAGAATAGGAGGAAGGATTGTGGGCCCTGAAGGGGATGGGAACTCCACAAGAAGACCAACAGAGTCAACTAACCTGGACCTCAGAGACTGAACCACCAACCAAAGAACATGCATGGGCTGGACCTAAGCCTCCCCACACATATGTAGCAGGTGTACAGCTTAGTCTTCATGTGGGTCCTGCACTTCTGGAGCAGGGGCTGTCCCAAAAGTTGTTGCCTGTATGTGGGGTATGCTTTTCTAGCTGGGCTACCTTGTCTGGCCTCAGTGGAAGAGAATGTGCCTATCCCTGCAGAAACTTGATGTGTCAGGGCAGGGGTACGACTCTCTCAGAGGAGAAGGGGAGAGTGGATAGGGGAAGGATTGTGGGAGTGGGATTGTGGGAGAAGGATTCCCAGAGGTGGGAAGTGGGCGGTGAGGTGGATGCAAAGCAAGTAAATAAAAGAATACATTCATTAATTAAAAAGTGTAAAAAAAAGTCATCGAATCCATTTAATTCTGCCTATACATGAGTTGGTATTGGGCCACCTATTTGGTCATGGGTAACTTGTCAGGGGCCCGATCCTTGAATAAAGCTAATTTTGACCCTCCCTTTCCCAGTGGCTGTCCATTCCCAGTAGCCCCCAGCTAAAGGTAGTACTTCATGGCCACTTCCTTCCTCCATCCTGCTTCTGTCCGACTTGATCTCGCACAGGATTTCTTCTGTGCCATCACAAATGTTGTGTTTCACATGTATACCTGGACCAGTTTAACAAGAAACTGCTATTTTGCTGTGGCTCCCTTCCACCTCCGTTTCTTACAATCCTGCCACCCAATCTTCACACAAAGTCCTGATGTTTATTCACTCAGCGTTTCCGACTGAAGGGTGTATAGATCGATGTTGAAGAAAGCTGGAAAATGTAGTGTTTCCAGGTGTGTCATGACTGCATGCTGTGCACTAGGTACCTGCAGCTATGAGGGAGAGGCTGTGAAAGTACCATTTCATTGAAAAAAAAATAAAAATATACATGAACATAGCCCCGGATAGAGAGCCACCAGTTTACAAGGGAGCAGCTCAGCCCCATGGTTTGGCGTTTCCAGGAAGGAACAGAGTAACATCAGAGCAACTTTTCATCCCCAGTTAAGCAACCACGTTCGACCGTCTACTTCTGAAGCACCCGCACTAGGTAAGAATTAGGCATACCGCCCGAGGAGAAGACTTTCTCAGCATCCAGGTTTCTCTTGGTAAGAAATTCACAAGCGAAAGGAAAGTCTGCTCTTAAAATGAGTTCAGAAAAGATCCAGTTTGAATAATAAATTCAGTCTTCTGAGTCACTAGTTTCCCAGGGTTCTCAGACCTCTCTGCCTCCTTAAGCCCCTTTCTCAGTCTGACTCCTCAGAGAGCACTGCCCAGTGGAGCTAAATGGACTGTGCACTAGCAGGTTAGGTCAGGGGACACCTGACCACGTTAAACCGTTTCTGTATTCTCTCTTCTTCCTCCTTTGCCCAGGAGAATGGCAGTGTCTCAGTCCTGGGATGAAATGCAGGCCTATTTGTAAAGGCAATGTTCTGGCTGATGCGTTCTGTGATGAAGGGAATGAGTGTTTGAGGGCCGAGGGGGAGAGCCTGGCAGCTAAACCATGGGATTTCAGAGTCAGGCTCAGCAGACGCTCAGCCAAGTTACTGCCTGTTAAAAGTGCTAGAGCTTTCCCTCAGAGTCTATCCTTTCCTCGTTTTGCATAAGAAACGTGGTGGAGGTGATGAAATATTAAAAATCAAGCAAAGGTCAGGTTTGTGCAATAACAAAGCCCTACAAAGACAGCAGAGTGTCCTGTGCCAGCTTTATCCTTATGTAGAGATGAGTAGACGTGAGAGGAGCCGGTTCAGGAAGAGCAGTGGCTTAGACGTAGGCACCGGGTAAAGAGGACATTTGCTATTTGAGAGCTCTGCGGTGTGATCTTTAGAAAACACCCGGGGGACCTGAAGTCTTCCTGAACAGGATGGAAAAGTTTCGTCTGAATTTTGAAAAGAACACGGGAAGGGTCAGGGATGGTTAGAGACATTATGTCAAACGTGAGAACTCTCTCTCTCTGCCTGTGTATGTGTGTATATTTGTGTATGCACATGTGCAGTTTGTGCATGTGTGTGTGCATGCATGTGTGTGTGTATGTGTGTGTGTGTGTATGTGTGTGAGCATGCATAGGCATGGTTCCCACATAGTTATCCATACACTCATATTTCTGGATGGAAACCGAGGAGGATATCAGCTGTCTTGTTCCTACTATGACCAGAGATATTTTCTTTTAAGTCTGGAGCTAGGATGGTGACCAGCAGAACTCAGTGGTCCTCCTGCTCCCCACCTCCTCCCTTAGCTTCCTAAGACTGGGGTTACAGCAGCACACAGGCATACTCTGGCTTATTTTTAAAAACATATTTGCAGGGAATTTGAACTTAGCCCTGTGTATGTACCCTAGGTGCTCATATGCACTAAGTTGTCTTCCCCTGACAAGTACTTATTTAGAAATAAAGTAACATTTTAGTGAGAAATATAGTTTCTTTTGGCCCAGAATGATAGTCAGTGGAGTTTAGTTTACAAGTTCCAGCCACAGAACCATGCTGGATTGAATGTCCCAGATGATCTAGTGAGTCCCTTTTGTTTCTTTCTTTCTTTCACTTTAAAAATTTATTTAGTTATTTATTCACTTTATAACCCAACATCAGCCCTTCCACTCCTCCTAGTACCACCTCGGGCAAGCCCTTCCCCTTCTCTTTTGAGAAGGTGAGGTCCCCCTCGGAGGACCTCCCACTAACACCCGGACTCTCAACAGCACCCCACCCTGGCACATCAAGTCACTGCAATACTAGGCATATCCTTTCCCTCTAAGCCAGACAAGGCGACCCAGTTAGGGGAACAGGATCTACAGACAGGCGACAGAGTCAGGGACAGTCCCTGCTCCAGTTGTTGATGGACCCACATGAAGACCAAGCCGCTCATCTGTTACATGTGTTCAGGGGCCAAGGTCCAGTCCCTGCCTGCTCTTTGGTTGGTGTCTCAGTCTCTGGGAGCCCCCAGGGGTCCATGTTAGTGGACTCTGTTGGTCTTCCTGTGGAGTCCCTGTCCTCTCCGGGCCCCTCAATCTCAGCTCTTCTGTAAGACTCCTGAGCACCGTCTAACGTTTGGGCGTGAGTCTCTGCATCTCTTCCCAATGGCTGGGTGGAGCTTCTCAGAGGACAGCTATGCTAGTTTCCTGTCGCAAGCATAACGATGTATCATGAACAGCATCAGGGACTGGTTCTTGACCATGAGATGGGTCTCAGTTTGGGGCAGCCACGAGTTGGTCATTACTGTCTCTACTCTGTCTTTGTTTCTGTACATCTTGAAGGTAGGACACATTTTGGGTTGAAGGTTTTGTGGGTGGGATGCTGTCCTTATTCTTCCTGGCTGCCTACAGGAAGTGGGCACTTCAGGATCCACATCTGCCACTGCTAGGATTCTGGGCTAGCGTCGCCCTCCATCCCAGGTCTCTGACACATCCTAAAGATTACCTCCCCCTTGCCAGCTGATGTCTTCTCTCTTTCTTTTCCTCCCCAACCCTGAGCCCCTCCCCAACCCCTCTTCTTCCACCCAGTTCCCTTTTTCCATCAACCTCTGATATCTATTTTTTTCCTTCTGAGGAAGAATTAAAAAAAAATCTCCCTTGGGCCATTCCTTGTTATTTGTTTCTCTGGGTCTGTTGATTGAAGCATGTTTATCCTGTGCTTTAGGGCTAATATCCACGTATAAGTGAGTATATATCATGTATGTCCTTTTGGGTCTGGTTTATCTCACTAGTGATGTCTCATAAGGAGTTCCATGTTCTTCCTGTGGAATTTATGATGTCCGTGTTTTTAGTGGCTGAGTAATATTTCAATGTGTAAATGAAGCACATTGTCTTTATCCATTCTTCAGTTGAGGGACATCTAGGTTATTTCCAGTTTCTGGCTATTACGGATAAAGTTGCTATGAATATAGTTGAGCAAATATCCTTGTGGAATGGTGGGGCATCTTTTCGGGGTATATGCCCAGTGTAGGTTGATGTCATTATGCAGGTGAAGGCAGACATAATGATAAGACAAGGTCTGTCATTGGACGAGAAGGAAGGGAGGTGGGAACAGAGGTTTTAGAAGGAGAGGGAGAAGCAGAAAGAGAGAAGCAACATGAAGGCAGACGTAAACGATCCTCACCATGCATCTCTACATAGATACAGGTTGTTATGGAATATTTCTTAAGGAATATTTCTTAAGATAAATATTTCAATTTACCTTATCCATGTGGACGGTTTATATCTTTATCAATTGGTTGTGAGTTTATTGTGTGGATGTATTGTGGCTTGAGAATTTAACATATAAATCTGATTGTTGGGTTACAGTTTGTTGAGTCTTGATTTTACTGGGTAGCTGGAACCAGAGAGTTCGTGGCTAGCAGAGAGTCACAGGGAGAGATTCTAACCAGAGATAAATTATGGTTAGTTCCATATGGCCCCACCGGTGCCGGAACTAACTCTGGAGACCAGCATGGCAAGGCGCCACGGTGGAATGGCTTGTGGACCGCCTGGGTCTGAGAGTACTTGGGGGCAGCGTGGAGCCGCTGAGATAAAGGTACCCCATAGTGCCATGCAGCCCCATAGGTTTTAGTGCTAGCATGGTATAAAAGGTTACCAGTTTTTTTAATATTTACCGCAACAGCCCAGGAGTGGCATAGCTGGGTCTTTAGGTAGAACTATTCCCAGTCTTCCGAGAAAAAGCCAGATTGATTTCCAGAGTGTTTGTACAAGTGTGCACTCCCACCAGCAATGGAGGAGTGTCCCCCTACCTCGAATGCATGTATAGCCCTTTGAGATTTTGATCCTAGCCATTCTGGTGGGTGTAAGGTGGGATCTCAGAGTTGGCTTGATTTGTATTTCCCTGATGACTAAGGATGCTGAACATTTCTTTAGGTGTGTCCCAGCCATGCGAGATTCCTCTGTTTAGCTCTGCACCCCATTTTTTAAATTGGGTCATTTGGTTTGCTTGTGTGTAACAAACAATAAACTTCTTGAGTCCTTTATATATTTATTTTAGGTATCAGCCTTCTGTCAGATGTAGGGTTAGTGAGGTTCTTTTCCCAATCTGTAGGCTGTCACTTTGTCCTAAAGATGGTATTGCTGACTTAGCAGAAGCTTTTCAGTTTCACGAGGTCCCACTTATTAATTTGTGACCTTGTGCCTGAGCCATCGGTGTTCTGCTCGGAAAGCTATCTACTGTGCAGACGAGAGCTCACACTGGCAAATGCTTCATCAACTTGAGCTCCTTAGATCTCTCGCCCATGAAACCCAGTGCCACTGTGGCTTCCTGCATGCACGCTTCCAGTTCAGGTGGGAATGGGCTGACACACTCCTCCCAGGACATCTGTCTCTTTGTATCATGGTTCAGTGATGATGAGAGGCAAGGCAGAAATGGGAGATGCAATGCGTCTGACATGATGCCAGTCGGCAGGCACCAAGCCTGGGATTCCTTTCCCTCCTTCCACTTAAGAAGGATGTGGAGGGACTCCCAATTCAGCCTCGATCCTGCTCACCTCACAGCTCGCATGCCAGCAGCCACCTTCTGCTTTCTGACATATGCCATATTCTGTGTGAACCACTGCTGGTGACAGCACTATACATGGTCAACAATCATACACCTGGGTCTGTTTAGCCCAGGCAACTAACTGCTAGATAAGCTGACCTCTGGGCTAATGGTCTCTCCCTGTTGTCACGATCACATGATCATTATTTCCTCTTCAGGCTCTAACTTTTTCTAATGTCAGTCAGATTGTCTGTCAGATTGTGTGTGTGTGTGTGTGTATGCGTGTGTATATGTGTTTGTGTGTGTAGGTGTATATGTGTTTGTGTTTATATGTGTATATATGAATGTGTGCTGTATTTGTGTGTACATATATGTGTGTTTGTGTGTATGTGTATATGTGTGTATATATAATATTTTAATATATAAATATATAAAATAATAAATTATATATATATATTGCATGTGGTCATCAAACTATGATTCTCTCATGTGTTAATCATAAAATTTTTTATGTCACATGTTATAAATAGTTTAAGTAAATCCTATGTTGGTCATATTTATTGCAGCTGTGCATTTTCTAAAAACTCATGTAGATTTTGTTTGCATCTTTATATGTAAGGTTTACTGAAACACTTTATAATTTTTCCTGTAATACTTGTAGTAGGTATCTGTAGTAAGATTATGTTGCCTTTAGAAAACAAGATGAAATTTATCTTTTTTTTTTTAACTTTTCTCTGGAAAATTCAATGTGACTCATTCCCTAAATACTGGAAAGAATTCACTACTGAAATTGCCTGGATCTATAATTTTCTTTTAAAAATAAATTTTTATTTTTATTTGATGCATATGAGGGTTTGCCTGTGCGTGTGTGGTGTGTATGTATGTATGTGTGTGTGTGCATGTGTGGTATGTATGTGTATGTGTTTGTGTGTGCATGTGTGGTGTGTATGTGTGTGTAATGTATATATATGTGTGTGTGTGTGTGTGGTATGTATGGATGTATGTGTGTGGAGTATGTATGTGTGTGTATGTGTGTGTGGTGTGTATGTATGTGTGTGTGTGGTGTGTATGTATGTGTGTGGTGTGTGTGTATGTGTGTGTGGTATGTGTGTATGTGTGTGTGCATGTGTAGTGTGTATGTGTGTGTGTGGTGTGTATGTATGTGTGTGGTGTGTGTATGTGTGTGTGGTGTGTATGTATGTGTGTGTTGTGTGTATGTGTGTGGTGTGTATATGTGTGAATGGTGTGTGTGTGTGGTGTGTGTGTATGTGTGTGTACATGTGTAGTGTGTATGTGTGTGGTGTGTATGTATATGTGTGTGTGTGTGTGTGTGTGTACAGAACATAAGGTATGGATAGTTGTGGCCCATTTTCTGTGTGCTGGGAACCAAACATGGGTCCTCAAAGAGCAACAGAGCTTTTAACTGTGGAGCCATCCCTCAAGCCCTGGATCTAGAATTGTCTTAATTGAAAATTTAAAAGTTATTACTTCAGTAGATAAAGCTACTTTGTCATCAAGCCTGAATACTTGAATTTCATCTCTGGGATTCACATGGGAAAAAGAAAAAAAGTGACTTCTGCAAATCATTCTCAGACATTTGCAGACATGCACAAACACTCAGATGCACAGACATAAAATGTGAAGACTGAACCTGTAGATTAGATTGTGGTAGCAAGTGTCTGACTGTGTCAATGTTTACCTTCTTATAGGAGCTTCAGCTGCTCTGGTTTAAGGAATTTTCCATTTCCTCAAATCTACCAACCTGTTTGTAGCATCTTCTAGTTCTTTCTTAGTGTCTTCAGTACTTGTGGAATTATGAATAATTTCTTCATAATTTCTGTATGGATAACTTGTTGCCAGTAGCAATATAATTGCTTAGATAATCAAATCTTGACCTTGATTTTAAATGAATACAGTTGTGTTACTTTGTGCTTGACTTTTTTGTGTGTCACTTTATCTTTTGTCTTATTTTGTATTAGTTTAAGCTGCATGTGCACAGCACGCTAGAGATCTAAGTAATTGGTTTTCAACTTTATTTTTTCCTAATATGTTCCCACAATCTTTACCTGATTTTGATTCTCTATTGACTTGTATATATTTCAAAATCACTCAGGTCAAGATGTGCACAATGTATTTTAATCAAACTATGTTTTATTCCCTCCCTCCAATTCCTTCTGAACCCGACACAAACAGGTCTCCTTCTCAACTACATGCCTTCTCAAAAACCCAGAGTCCAGTCAGTGTGCCTGTATGCACACAGGTATGGATCCACTCACCAGAGCAGGCAAACCCTTCCAGGGAACACACCTCTGGAGACAATTCTCATTCCCATTGTCTTAAAGGAAAGGTACTGTAGGCACGTAACACTAAACTTTCCCCTCTAATTTCTGTATAGTATTCCTCAACTGACCTTCCCTTTCTGGGTGCCTCTCCCTTGTGTCAAGTTAACCTGAGAACTATGGAGCACACTGTCTTTGTCACCTTTTCCAAGTTCTTCTGATCAGACATAATTGTTTAAGTAAATCTCCAACCCCCATAAACCCTGTAACAAAAACAGACAACTAGTTACAATGTTTACAAACTGCACACCTAGACTGGGCAGATTCACCACTATACTTCTCTGCTCCCCAGCAGAGATCTCTTACTACTTGCGGCTTCTCTGGGCCATGTGCTTCTGCTCCATCTTCCTTCTAACTCCTCTTCCTCTGTCTTCCTCTCTTCCTCTCTAAAACCTCCAGCCCTACCTTTTCCTTCCACTGCCCAATTACAGGCTCTAGCCTTTATTTGATCAGTTCACAGGAAATCACCTGAGAGCACAAGCCATTCCTCCCTGGGACAGCCCCTCTTGAGGAAACAGAATTAACATCAGAATGCAAGCATCGCCAGGGCAACCCACAACATATACTGACATTTTTTTTAAAAAGGAGAGAAAAAAAAAAAGATTGAATCCTAGAATTAGAACTCTGAGCTGAAGTTGCACGTATTAGAAATTTTGATGACAGAAATCATATTGGTTTCCTCATGAGATGGCAAAAGTCTCTGTGTTTCTCTGTCCCACGTGTTGTGACCTGAGACTTCAGGGCTTTGCATTTTTATCATTTGGCCGTCTGTACACTTTCAGGCTTCACCGTTGTTCTTGCACCACCCCACCCCGACCCTGCAACCTGGATAGTGATCAGGGGTTTTCATTTGATTTCTATCCATAGTCCTTCAACCCAACCACATTCTGGTTGCAATGCACACATTCACACCTGCTTTTCTGTACGTTTTCCTTCTTCAATATTTTTATCCAGACCATGTTTCCTGGCCCCTGCACTGTAATTACCCTCTGTGTCTTGTATTTGCCAGCATTTCTATCATGTAGTAATCTCTCTCTCTCTCTCTCTCTCTCTCTCTCTCTCTCTCTCTCCCTCCCTCCCTCTCCCCCTCCCTCTCTCTCTCTCCCTCCCTCTCCCCCTCCCTCTCCCCCTCCCTCTCCCCCTCCCTCTCCCCCTCCCTCTCCCTCTCTCTGTCTCTTTGCACAATCATTCTTAACAACTTATTGAGAAATTAAGAACATTCCATATTCTATCTGTCGATTAGGTTTTTTCCTCACATCACCCCACAGGTATTTAATTGATAACAAATAAATATCAAAACCTTACCAAGCCAAAGGTAATATCTTGTCAAGTTGATTTTATCAGGGAAGAGGGTGGTCTGTTTGGGAGGAGGGTGGGCAGTGCGTATCTTCAGCCCTCTCTTCCTCTGAGGCTATGCTGTTATCAATATACCCACAGAGTAGTTTTTGAGAGAAGTAGAAACATTGAAAGTCAACCGGACCAGAGGTAGGAAAGGCTGATTGAGGCAGGGTGTATGCTCAGGTGATCTATAGAAATTTTAATGTGCATGATTACGACTTGGGGTATCTTGGGTCGTGAGAAGGATTTTTGATGAACTTTTCATTTTAACGGGGACGATTTATGCTCTGAGCAGAACAGAATTAAGCAAAACCTCCTCTAACTCTCAACACTTAAACATGAGATTGTCAATTGTAAATTGACCAATAAACCGAATTTCCTGATTTCAGAGTACATGAAGTAGGTAAGTGGGAAGAATATTAACCAATCCTTTGTGCTCCAGAGGACAGGGCATGGGACGTTGGCTCAGCACAACTGTACAGTGGGTTGTTATTTTAGAAAAGGTTCGTATTCGATATACTCTCAAATATATGAAAAGAGGAAAATGATGCTGGCATTTGGTATAATCTTTTTCTCCACCAGATTATTGCTAATTCAAGTCTGCTGTTGAACGTCAGGGTTACCTCAGAATATCAGCTAAGATACTTAGCAGTTGACTGCAGCCTAAGCTGTTGCATAGAATTTAAGGCCACAGCCCAGATAGACCATAGGATAACACCTTCGTCGCAATGTTCCCTATAGTCTTCCTCAATGGACATTCCCTTTCCAGGTGGCTTTCACGTGTGTCAAGTTAACATTGAGAACTAGAGAGCACGTTGTCTTAGTCAACGTCTCCAAGTGTTTAAATCAGACATGACATTTTTTTTAAAAATAATTGAGTCCTAGAGTTAGAATCTGGGGCTGATGTTGCACATATTTGAAATGTCGATAGACACTTTTAATCATCTTTGCAGAGATCTGTGCCACGACACACACTGCTAGGCTCTGGACAGATTTTCTCATCCCCTCCTGTGCCTGTCAGTGAGATTTGAGGCTTTTCCCCCCTCGTCTACCATGTTGGTTCTTTTTGGCCAGTTGAGAGCAGAGTCCATCCCTGCTTCAGAGAGCAATGTCCACGCCATGTCAGCATCTTTTCCATGTTTTTCACATGTTCTGGTACAGGCTTTGTTCCCGACCCCCTTGGTTGTGTTTCTGATCCTTCTGGGTTTATTTCTAGTATTCCTCTTCCCCAGTGTGGGATTTTGTCACAGATGGGAGTCTTGCCACTTCATAGACGCAGGAGACCGGATTCTCTGTGTGCTGCCCTGGCAGATTCTGACTTGGAGTTTTGGTCCTTGACTTTCTTCAGTGCGTTGAGCTCCAGCTATCCGTGTCCACAGTCTCTGTAGCCTCTACTCCCTGTCAAATGCTTGGAAATCTCAGAAGAAGAATCCTTTCTACAGCAGACCCCTTTATGTTCATCATCATCAAGTGTTTTAGATTGGTGAAGTGCTTCCCAATACCCAAGACAGCACACCTTCCCCGTTCCAGGCGCTAACCCTGTCTTCTCCTAGGATCTCTTTGTTGCCTTAGACTCATTCTAAGTGTGCATGTGCCTGCGTTGGTTTACTGAGGAGTATCCCACCCTTAAATGGTGTCAGACAAGGGATGAGGTAAATAGGAAGGAGGAGAAGCTGGATTTGGCTCTACGTAGATGCCATCTCAGAAGTTTCCATGGAGAGATCTTGACCCATGCATGTCTCCAGAGCTACTCTCACTGAGACCAGGCTGGGGTGGGGTTGGTGGGGAGTGAGTGTGTGCTGAGACATTTTCCCTCATAGAAAACACTCATTTACTGGGATGTCCTTTGAGCAAGGAATTTCACTTCGGCTGAGAACAATTCTGGGGCAGGAACTCTGCTACATACTGACACAAAGGCTTTTTCTGAACCTTGGGGGAACGAAAGGGCTTGCTGGGAAAAGAGCAAGCATCAATAACCAGGTCGATTCAGAACCACATTCCAGTGAGTAGAATCTTGGGTGTCTGTTGTGTATTCCTAGACCTCTGTCCTACAAAGATCCCTAACTACGATGTGCTCAAACACACCTCTCTCACAATGCCATCAAAATTGGCCCCTTTAGCTGCAACTGATTGTCATTCCAGTGCCACCATTGATTGTGTCCCTAATGTCCTTTTGCAGATAAAGTCCAGAGGCAGTGGAGCAGGAAGATACTTGTATCTGAAACCCTGCGTCTACTTTTCTTCCCTACAATCTTGGACTGGACAAACCAGAAATTTACAGTCTGGTTAGGACTCTGAGGCAGCAAACACAAGTGTCTCATTCCTTTTCCCAGAGTAAGTTTCAGAGTTGGACTTTTAATCATGTCAGAGACAATTGAATACAGCAAAGTTCTCTCTGGGGATGTTGGCAACTGAAGTGAGCGAGAAGCTTGGGCTTCTACGATTACTGTGAGTCAATCTGATAACCTACACAACAAGCAGAGATGGAACCCAGTGACAAAGACTAGAAAGACACTGTCACACTAATCTAACTCGACCAATAGCAATGGCCATTCTTCGATTCCTTGAGTCCTGTGAACCATAACATCCAGGGGTTTGAACTGAGAGGTTGGCCTGATATCGTGTAAGAATGGGACTTTTGTACTCATTCCTAAAGTTTGTTGGGGTTAGTCTCCATGTAGGCATGGCTTAAATCAGAGTCATTTAAAAAATGGATCAATATGTAAGCATGCCTTATGCACACAGAGACAGGGATGATGCAGGTTGGGGAGCACCACTGGAAATCTAGTCGGGAAAACTCAGCCATCACACTGTGCAGGGCCCACTCCTATGTCTCTGTCTCTATGCCCGTAAGTTGTACATGCCATGTCTTCCTTGAGACCAATCGACCAGACAACAGAGACCACTCCATTTTTAGCCTGCTCTTTGAAACAACTAGATATATAATATCTGGGAAACTCACAGAGGCAGAGAAGCCAAAGCCTCCAGCCCGAGCTGAGAGTAGAGAAGGTGTGAATAAGAAGAAATGACATTCGAATGTGCTGGGAACAGGAGAAAGCCCTGCTCTTCAAGGCTAATGCTCAGCACTGCCTATTAATGTTCATCTCCACCGTGTGCAAAGCCTGCCTAGTCATTCCTGGAAGGCTGCCAAAGGAAGCTTGGGACCAGAGCAAGACTTACGCCATCTAACTTCACAGCATCGGTTCGGATCGCCTCTAGGCTGGCTCAGTTCACTCTAATTCACAGCCTCAGCTTAGGCTGGTGTAGGGCAAGAGACAAGCACCCACAGGCCAGGTGAATGCAGAGATCACAGATACTCCCTGGTGAGTACTGGTCAGAGATAAAGTTATCATTGGCGATGTCCCCACAGGCTCATGTATCAAGTGTGTGGCTGCCGACTCATCGTCTTTTGAGAGACGATTTGGATCCAGAGAGCCCTGATCACACCGTTGGACTGATTAAGTCCTCAGTGGAGTCATAGTATGCTAGTACTATTATTACTAGTATTATTGGAAAATGGTGGACAGTTTTAGGAGGAAGTAGCTCTCTGGGGGGCATGTGCTAAGGATACCCAGTCCTCAGCTCCTCTTGTCTCTGACTCCCTTTCCTGACCCCTGGGCTGAGGAGCTCTGCTCCATCACAGCCACTCTGCTATAGGTATGCCTCACCTCAAGCCCAAGGCAATGGATGTAGGCAATGGTGGACGGAAACTTCTGAGTCAAAATAAATCTTTCCTTTTAGGTGGTTCCTGTCAGGCATTGATAAGCCAACACCATCAGTAAATGTTCATGAAAAACACAACAACCAGCTGATAGAAACCCATTTAGTGCCATTTAACCCTCGCAGGGTTCATTTAACAAATCTGCATTATCACCCATTTTCTTAAACATGCCAATGAAATTACTTCATATCCTGTGCTTAGTCACCGATTTCTAGAGCTTCAGAGATCTTTGTTGTTGAATTTTACACCATCGTTCTCGATGAGTATAGATTTGGAGGAAGTCAGTTCCGTCCTGGACTTTTGATATTAAAGGTTTCTTTATCTTTATTCAAATTCACTTTGAGATGTTCTCTTACTCTAAAGCAAAATCATCCTCCCTGACAGAGGCCATCTTGTTGGTAGAAGAGTAGACACACGTGTGTGTCTTGAAGGTATTTGTATGAGAAAAGGGACCTCTGGGTCCGTCAGAGGAGAAGGTAGGAGAACTCACACACTGATGTCTTTGCACACATCAGCTTCGCTCAATCTATAGGGATATGTTCCGTTACTCTGTTCGTTACTGAAATACAACAAGATGGGTTGTCTAAGAGGAGCCTACAACAAATAAGAAAACTAAAAGATAGGTGGATAAAAAAACCAGTCTGTTTATGGCACCACCAAGGTGGAAATTTCTACATACTGGGTCTTGATAACCTGATGTACCCACCCAGGCTGGAGTTTCAGGAAATCTAAGGACAGTCACAATTACAGCAGCATGCTGAGTGATGGCCAGGGACCTATCTCAAAACTGTGAGGTGCTGTCATAAGAGACACAGATAGGTAGGACTTCACTATAAATGTCTCAGAATTACAACTGTATATAGGAAATTTAGGATAGATCCATAACCACATACATATGCACACACACATACATGCACACTTGTACACACACATAAATGCACACTTACACACATAATCACTGTCAGACACCTTCAGACACAAACACAATTACACAGAAACATGCTTCCTTTCCACAAATTTACAAAATTCAAACACATGCACACATATGAACATGTTTTAGCATATAAACAAACGTGTCCATTCATGCATTCACAAATATTCACATACAAACACATATGTAAAGACATATATAACCCCCAACACACACACACACAATCAGACACACTCACACATACAAAATCAGGTACACTCACACATACACAAACATGCACATCACACATACACACATGTTTACTTATGCATATATATGCATAGATGCACACATGCAAACATATTCAACAGGAGAAGAACATACCCCTTTGTCCTCATCCCTATATTATCATGTGAATAATCAGAAAGCGTGCTGTTCATAGGAAAATTCAACTGCATTCATAGTGCATGGAGAGTGTTTTCTGCCACTATTCCTAGTAAAACATTCGGTGGCTACTTAGTCTGCTTCACATAAAGGAGTTAATGAATAACTCCCTTTCTCTGAGGTGATCTAGAAAGACAGCAAGGAAAGATAATGTGTGAGCGCGGAGACCATGAATGAGAAGAAGGTAACAAAGTAGCCCGGGTTGGACCTAAGTGTTCTTGTGTGTTACATTTGCATATTCTCACATTAAGGTTTCCTTTATAGTTTAGACTGTAAACCAGTTCGGGTAAAGAAGCATGTTAACACTGGCCACTTTTTTCTCCTGCCATCCAGTGTCAGGAGTGAAGCAGTGTCCCCTAATAAGCGTGAATGTATGAGTGCACACTCCTCAGTGCTTGGTGACCCTAACTCTGTTCTGTAGTGTTTTGGACTGTGTTTGTTTTCCTGTGGAATGGATGTGCAACATGCTCAGGAAATCTCTTAGTAGGCAAAGGTCGGCTTTCCATTTGGACAGTATCGATTTGGGCAAGCCAAATTGTTATAATTTCACAAATATAAATTGTAATTTATTGTGTTATTTTTTTCCCATTGTTTTTAAGTCTTCTTACCTTAACAACCAGGGAAAGTTGCACCTCCTTTCCCCGGAAGCTTGACTAAGCACCTGGCACAGTTACCACATTCACTGTCTTCCTCTGCTTATCCATCTGAGCAAAACCCGAGTGTCAGGGCAATAAACTTCTTGTAGTTATCACAAATAATCATTCAATCTATTTATGGTCTTCAAAGAGTCCTGTTTAAGATTATAGTCTATTATTAGCTATTGCAATGCCATACTTCCGATGCATATGAGTAAACGATCCTTTTTAAAACCATCTCCTAGAAGATTACCAGCTCTATTAGGTAATCAGGCTACTTGTGGACATTGTTTTGGGGAAAACAAAGTCTGAAATAAAGTAGAGAGAGGCCTCTTGAATATGAGACATTCTAAGAGGACTCTGAGGGAAGGAGACCAGAACTTTAAAAGGCATGACCCCTTCATGGTGCTTTCACCTAGTTTTAGGGTGAGCACAATCTCACAGGAGAGAATCCCTGCTCCTCAGGTAGGTGAAGGCAGACTTTCCTATGTTCAGATGTTTTCTTGTGTGCGTGAGCTTTTCCTTTCTCTGTTTTCTCTAGGTTATAGAATAAGTCTCTCTGTCCCCTTCCCTCTCTATATCTCCATGGTGTGTGTGTGTGTGGGGGGGGTATGTGTATGTGTGTGTGTGTATGTGTGTGTGTGTGTGTATTTGTATGAGTACATGAGTGCACATGTTCTTAGAACAATGTTTGGCAAGTCCTAAGTCATTTCTATAATGATAAAGGAAGTACTGTGGATTGCTAGTGTTAGGGGTAGCATACATTATGTACACACTATGAAAAATTCTACAAAGGAACAATGCAGGAGCTCACTGTTCTAGCAAACACACCACAGTGGCCCTCTTCTCCCTGTGACAGCACTGCTTGAGAATTTACAGCATGCTCCCTTGTTTGACTTGCACAGAGTGAGCTTTTCGGCAGGGGCTTTCACTGCGCTGGATGTATGGATGCAGTGGTTATATCCAGACTTGCCAAGGAACACTTGTTAAAAATCCAACTTCCTCAGATGTCTCCTGAATTCCATTGAGCAGCTCCCCAAGAGAACTAAGTTTTCTTAGCTTCTTCATGGGTTGGCTCAGTTGGTTTGAAAGTCACCAAGCTGGAATGTAGTGGATTCACAGAAATGGAAAATCCTGGTTCTACCAAGTTAGTCTACTTAGGTCTAGGAAGAAAGGAATCGGCATAGGGAACTGAGATGATTTTTCAGTCCTACATTTCTTCTGGTGCATGCTTATGTGTGTGTGTGTGTGTGTGTGTGTGTGTGTGTGTGTGTGCTGTGTGCAAGGGTGTGTGTCGTGTGCAAATGAATGTGTGCATGTATGGGCATGTGTGTATGCATGTGCGCAGATGAGTGTGTGTGCATGGGAGTGTGAGCATGTGTGTGCATGTGACTGTATATGCATGTGTATGTGCATGTGTGTATATGTGAGTGTGTGTGGTATATGCATGTGAGTGTGTGATATATGCATGTGTGTGTGCATGTGTGTATATGTGAGTGTGTGTGGTATATGCATGTGAGTGTGTGATATATGCATGTGTATGTGCATGTGTGTGTGCATGTGTGTGTGGTGTGTGTATGTGAGTGTGGGTGGTATATGCATGTGAGTGTGTAATATATGCATGTGTGTGTGCATGTGTGTATGCATGTGTGCACATGAGTGTGTGTGCATGGGAGTGTGAGCATATATGTGTATGCGAATGTATGCTCACTTAATGTGTAATTCATGAGCTGAACTAAGCCTGCTGGCCAGTGAGCTTCATGGACATACCTACTCCTCCTGGCAATGCTAGAGTCACATATGCACAACACTTTTTCCAATCCATTATGTGAATGCTGGGGACTGGATCTCAGGTCATCATGCTTGCACAGTAGGGCCTTTACCAACTGAGCAGTATGCCCAGTTCCTTATTTATCTTAATAATAAAAGTATTTAATTTTTAATTATTAATAATTAAAATTCTTTGTTAGCACTTTATACCTAATATCTTTAAGAAATGTAGACATATTGGGCAACTGAGATGTTTTATGTCAACTTGACAAAAGCTAGAGTTATCTGAAAGATGGGAACCTAAATTGGTCTATATGATCTAGCTGTAGGGCATTCCCTTCACTAGTGATTGATGTGGGAGGCCCTGGCTCATTGTGGGTGGTGCCATCCTTTGACTATTGGTCCCGGGGTTCTCTTTTTTTAAAAAACGGCAGGGCTGAGTGAACCATAAGGAACCAGCCAGTAAGCAGCACCCCTTCATGGCCTCTGCATCAGCTCCTGCCTCCAGGTTCCTGCCCTGCTTGAGTTCCTGTCCTGACTTCCTTCAGTGATGGACTATGATGTGTAAGTATAAGCCAGATAATTCCTTTCCTCCTGATTTGCATGGCTGTTTCTTCACAGCAGCATAAACCCTACCTAGGACATCCGCCGAGGTAGCTCAGTAGGTAAAGGCGCTCACCACCAAGCCTAATGACCTGAATTTGTTCCCCAAACCCAAGTAATGGAGTGGGAAATCAGACTCCCTACACTGGCGCATGCTTATCCCACAAGTTAATTGTATTTAAGTAGTCACACTGGTGCAGCTTTCCCTCCCTCCAGTATCTGAATGCTGAAAACACTGCTTTTATTATTTTTTTTTCTTGGAACAAAATGAACGTAACAGGAATCTATTGTGACTCATAAACTATGCAAGAGAAATAGAGGGTACACATCAGCGTGTGATATCTAGAATTATTCAGAGTGGAAAAGGAAAACCTTAACAATGGATTTTGCTAGACGATGATTTTTTTTTCCTCTTTTTTTTTCTTTCAGTTTGGTCTCTCAGAGTGAAATTGTTAATGCGTTTTCACTGCAGTGGTGAAGATGAATGCTCGGGAAGGTGTCTTATCTTTGTAACAGGGAAACAGAGGTGTGCGGTGTTCGCCCTGAAACCTGACTCCTGGATGTGCAGCACCTGCAACTCTCTATTACCAGACGGCTTCTCCTGCTGGTGCGGTGAGGTTCCTCTGTGCCATTAGTCACACTCTGAGGTAAAAACCTGTGTGGGAGTTCCTAGACTCCACAGCCTACTTCTCCTGATAAATGAACTCCACACCCAGACGTGCCATTTGCCTTCCTCTTCTGGCGTGCAGTATTTCACTCAATAACCCAAATGAGGATCAGCATCGGCTAGGCTGGTCAGCACAGAGTTTGAACCCGCTTCTTGCTTTGATTTAACATTAGCTGCACTGTGCAGTTAATGAGAAAGAACTTTCAAATTCTCATGTCTCTCTCCTCAACAAGTGCCAGTCACTTCTGGGAAATAATAACAGCATCCTCATCACCATGAACATCACCATGGACATCATCATCATCACCACCACCACCACCACCACCACCACCACCACCACCACCACCACCATCATCATCATCATCATCATCATCATCATCATCAGGAGCAGCAGCAGCAGACTTTGCTGACCCCAGAGGCCAGCTTATGCTAGAGTCCCAGGCCTCTCTGTCTCCTCCTCATGAACATTCTATGGTTTATACACTAGTCTTTCACCCCCAAGTTTAAGCTATTTATTGATGCATTTGTTTGCTTGCTTTTGTTTTTTGGTTTGGGGGTATTTTTTGTTCGTTCGTTCGTTTGTTTTTCCCCCTACCATTCTCCACAATGAGACTTCCACTTTCTAAAGGAAGACTCCTGGATCCCAGGCAGTGCTGCCCATAGTCTCTCAATCTTGGTCCCCCTCCAACCCTGGGGTGCTGCAATGCATCAAGCACCACTCACCCAGTGCACTCTCCATCCCCTGTGTCTAGGCTGGCCTGCTTTTCTGCACTCACAGAGTCTTCCTCAGAAGTCCCAGACTGTCCTCACTCTAGAACCATCATTGGCTAACAAAACAAGCTAATAATAATGACTTCCTTTTACACAGCTATATTCTGAAAATTGTCTCATTTTTAAAATATTCAGGTCATGAGAAGTGTTAGAGAAAAGAAAGGCCCAGGTTGTTCTAATATAAAACAATGAGCTCCCATCTTTTACGGGATCAAGCATAAGCATTGTTGTTTTAACTTATCGTAAGCACCAGGGAATTATTTTTTTGAGATGTAATTTAGCTACATCTCCATAATAATGAAGCTAAAAATAACCAAAACTTTGCTGCTTTTCCTTGGTGGAGATGCGTAGTCTCCTAATTTCATTTATTGTGTTTCGGTTTCTTCTGCCTCCCATCTGTAGTTCCTCTTCAGGCTGAATCTTCAGCTTGCATGGTGAGGCAAGCTACTCATTTAACCCAGCACTGCATCCATGCATCTGGATTCAAGTTAGCAAAGCAACATGGTAGGAGTGGGGCGTATGGGAAAGAACGCTTATCACCCAATAAATGTAGTTGTGGAGTCTATGATCAACATTAGGATATACAAGTTAGTAAATATCACAGAACAGAGGCCTTTCAACATAAGATAATCAGGACACAGGGGTGGAGAGAGCAAACAGGGATCAGAGATGCCTTTGCAATCACTTGGACCGTTTTTGACATGTTGCATCAGGCTGGTAGGGCCCTCCATGCCCAAATGACTCCCCCTGGTTCACGTATGGAATATCTTCAAGTACAGGCACATGCTACTGTGCCTGGCTCCGTTATAACTTTTACTTTCCATTCATTTATGTTTATTTCTCTAACACACATGCCATTCTAGTATAAAATGATTGAGGGTATATATAATACCCTGAATCTATCTATCTATCTATCTATCTATCTATCTATCTATCTATCTATCTATCTATCTCTCTATCTACAGTGTGATATGGCTTAGGAGCACAATACACAAATACAGAGCACTTCCGGATGGACTGGCTATCATTTGATATTTTATTGAAATTACGTTTGGAGAAAAATTCCGGCATGAATCAGAAATTCAACAAAATGAAACCCAAAGTACTAGAATGTACTTAAATGACCCACTAAACCCCCAACTGGCATTTCCACATAAACCAGTTGTCAAACTGGACTCAGTTCCTAGAGGCCATTACATACAGTTTTTATGTATGCATATACAGAATCTAATTTAAACATGCAAAATTTGTAAAAATGAAAGGAATGAGCCCAACTTCCCGTCTGAAATTCTCCAATCCTTCTGTGTTCCCAGCACACACAGTTCCTCTGGTAGGAAAACAAATTCTGTTGAGCCTTCCTTTGGGTTTCTTAGGGTTCTTGTTTAAGATTCAGGGTATCTGGTAAGGCTCTTTCCAATGTACATTGGCTTGGGGATACAGGGGAAAGAGCGACATGGTGGTTGCTAAGTGTGCTTGGCATCCTCTGGTCTGGTGCTCTGGGCTCAGGTGGGGACCTAGGCGGGTGTGGAAGACCTACCCAGATCTCAGAAGACTGATGTTTGCCCCTGGCATCCCCACCCTGTCCGCCCCCACCCTGTCCACCGGAAATCAGGGGACCCCAGGTTTTCCCGGCGTGTGTCTGCTTTTTTCTTCTTGGAACTCCTAGAACCAACACTAAGGGGCACCAGAGCCTTGGACTGTAGCGCCAGTCTGGAGGGCGCTGCGGAAGTCCCGGTGCAGAGGCGCCCACCCGGCGGGGCTGGGCAGAAACAGTGAGAGGATGCCTCAGGGTCTAGGGGTCCTCTGCAGGAATCCTCCGAGATTTGGGCCCCCAAGCTCAATGCCGGTGGGGTGCACCGCAGTGCTGGTTCTTTCCCCCGGGCTGTGGAGACCTTTGGTTGTCGCTTACTTTGGAGGAGAAGACATGGTCAGACATGGAGTATAGTGTGGTCCTAGCTGCAGCTCACACACACATACACAGTGCCGAGAAAGCAGCACCATGCAGGTAGACACACAGACGCTCATACCCCGCATCCTTTCTGACCCATAAAACCGATTTAGGACAAAACCCGAATGCAGTGTAGCTCTCTAGAGACCCAAAGAGCATTCAGACTGAGTCTGCAAAGTCACCTCGCCCCTCCTCTAATCAGCCTCCGCTTGCAGAAGATTGTCAAGCGAGGGGACTGATACCCAGTCCCTGGTCCCCAACAGGGACCTCTTAGCCGCCCTCCGGTGTCTGGTACTTGTCCCTTGGACAGAGGGTTGGAGAAGCTGGAGACCCAGGACAGCAGCATTGGCCACTCGACCCACGTCCTGACTCCTAAATAAAAAGTGGGGAGGGATCGTAAACCCTAGGCAAAAGCCTAGGTGCCCAGGGCCCCGGAGGGGGCGGCGGTCAGCGGGACCCCAAGCCGCCACCCAGCGCGTCTTCGTCCTCCTCCCGGGGCTGAACCGCTGTCACTGCACCAGGATGGAGAGACCTCGGGGCGGGAGGAGATGACGCAAAATCCAGCGCTCCCCCCCAAAAAAGTGTGCCTCCAGGACGAAGATGGCGGCAACTTAGCCCGGGGGACTGAAGATGACTG
Source organism: Rattus norvegicus (assembly GCF_021556685.1). Taxonomy (NCBI): domain Eukaryota; kingdom Metazoa; phylum Chordata; class Mammalia; order Rodentia; family Muridae; genus Rattus; species Rattus norvegicus. The sequence goes on from NC_141549.1 coordinate 87,813,466, forward strand.
TGGCCTCCGGAGGCCCAGAGCAGGCGACTCGGCCCCCGGCGGCGCCCGCGGGCAGACCTGCAGCGGCCGCGGCAACAGTCGGAGCGCGGGGTGGGGGGTGGGGGGGAGGGACAGCCCCGCCGGCGGCCGCCCAAGCTCGGGGCGCGGGGAGAGCCAGCGCGAAGTAGGCGCGGGAGGCGGAGGAGAAGCCAGCGACGGAGAGGAAGGAGGAGGAAGAGGAGGAGAAGAGGAGGAGGAGAGGAGGAGGGGAGGCGCTCCGGTCGCCGTCAGTGGGCAGCAGAGACGCGGCATGCCCCTGGCAGGGGAGAGCGGGCTGTCCTCAGCTGGGCCATGGGGACCCGCGCGCTGACAATGCCGGGGTGATAGGAGCAGCGCCAGCCACCCCGCCACCTCCACCACCATCACCTCCCGCACTCAGCCTCCCCACCGGCCAGCACAGCACCAGCCTCCGCGTCTCTCTCTCTCTCTCTCTCTCTCTCTCTCTCTCTCTCTCTCTCTCTTATTGTCTCCCACTCTTCAGGGGATGGGGTCGGCTGATGATTAGGTCGGAAGCAAGATCTTCCTCTAAAGTATGGTAATATTTATGTAGGCAGAGAGAGAGAGAGAGAGAGAGAGAGAGAGAGAGAGAGAGAGAGAGAGAAGAAACGGGAGGAGGGGATACGGAAATTAAACCCTTTAAGTCAATGCATATTGTGGTGACACCGGCACAGGAGCCCTCACGGTGGAGTCGGCCAGGGCTGTGCGTTCCCAAAATATGACCAGGGGTGCTTGGATGTGTCGGCAGTATGACGACGGCTTAAAAATCTGGTTGGCAGCACCCCGGGAGAACGAGAAACCGTTCATCGATTCAGAGCGGGCTCAGAAATGGCGACTGTCTCTGGCTTCTCTCTTGTTTTTCACAGTCCTGCTCTCTGATCACTTGTGGTTCTGCGCCGAGGCCAAGCTGACCCGGACCCGGGACAAAGAGCATCACCAACAGCAGCAGCAACAGCAGCAACAGCAGCAGCAGCAGCAGCAACAGCAGCAGCAACAGCAGCAGCGACAGCAGCAGCGGCAGCGACAGCAGCAGAGGCAGCGACAGCAGGAGCCCTCCTGGCCCGCGCTCCTGGCCAGCATGGGGGAGTCCTCGCCCGCCGCCCAGGCACACAGACTCCTCTCCGCCTCCTCGTCCCCCACCCTGCCCCCCTCCCCGGGAGGCGGCGGCGGCAGCAAGGGCAACCGAGGCAAGAACAACCGAAGCAGGGCTCTTTTTCTAGGAAACTCTGCCAAGCCGGTGTGGCGCCTAGAGACTTGTTACCCCCAGGGCGCCTCCTCCGGCCAGTGCTTCACGGTGGAGAGCGCGGACGCTGTGTGCGCCAGGAACTGGAGTCGGGGGGCGGCCGCGGGGGAGGAGCAGTCGTCCAGGGGCTCGCGGCCAACTCCGTTGTGGAACTTGTCGGATTTTTACCTTTCGTTTTGTAATTCCTACACACTTTGGGAGTTGTTCTCGGGGCTGTCCAGCCCCAGTACTTTGAACTGCAGTCTGGACGTGGTGCTCACGGAGGGCGGTGAGATGACCACGTGTAGACAGTGCATCGAGGCTTACCAGGACTACGACCACCACGCTCAGGAGAAGTACGAAGAGTTTGAAAGCGTGCTGCATAAGTACTTACAGTCGGATGAGTACTCGGTGAAGTCCTGTCCTGAGGACTGCAAGGTAGGCACAGTGGGTTCCTTTCCCCTCCGCTGCGGCTTCTTCATGACTGATTCGTTTATCTGGTTCCGGTTTTGTAAGTTTAGTCATTGTTTATCTGGCTATCAGAACTCGACTTTCTGAAAGATTTGGGACATTTGGTGGGTTGCTGCTGGGCTGCTGCCTTCTTTCCAGCGCCCTTGGCAATCAGGGAAAGTCCATCTTCCAAGATAACAAAGTCAAGTCTTGGCAGTTGGCTCATACTTTTACTGCTCGTTAGGAAAACAGAGAGGGGACCAACGCACGCAGGTAGCCAGAAAGGATCTTGTAGTGAATCTGCCCACATTATCTCTCCACTTCTAACATAACGAGGTTGGTTGGCCGGAGGAATCAGACAAAGTGTAGCTGTTGGTGTAGGGGGAAGACAGCCAAATGTACACATCTTATGGGCTAGCTCTTGTTCTTCAGTAAGTCTGAAGGCCTGTTCTCGTGAAGCTTCCCGTTTTCTCCTAGAAATCTGTGTAGTATTGGCCTGGGTGTCATCTGACTAGATGGTTGCAATTAGCTATCTATTAATGATTCTCAATGTTAAACTGGTAATCATACACCTTACGTAATTGCCTTTTATATTTTTTTGCATACTCTGAAGAAATAGTAAATGTCACATCTTTGATGCTACGAGTTAAAATTCGGGGAAACAATTAATTGTATTCTAGTCAACAAGGACTGTGGTGACCTTGTTGATTAGCAAAGGGGAAGTCTAAGCAAGTTTCTTGGAAATGGTGCATGCATCCCTTAGCTGCTGGCGGTGCCGCTGTCCGTGGTGCTGAAACGGGGCTTGTCCAAGAGAGGCCTAAAGATGAAGAAGCTGCAGTGACCTTTAGCTGGGAAGATATGAGGACAGGATCTCTGTAGGTGTGGGTGTTAGCTTTTCAAAGCAATTCACACACACACACACACACACACACACACACACACACACACACAAGAAAATTGTATTGTTGTTTCAAAAGAAATTTGACAAATAACTTTTTCCTTTCCGACTTCCCCAACACCCAGCCTTCCAGAGGGCCTCCTACACTTGCTTTCTGTGGAGGAGGGGATCAAGGGTCATACAGATCAAAGGAGTGTGATGCTTAACGCGGATCTTATTTGAAGCCATAGAGCTCAACTACAAGCCACGCCTTACAGTTTATCTAAACTTAAGCTGGCCTTGCTTATGGGTTTTCTTTCTTTCCTTTTTTTTTTTTTTTTTTTTTTTTTTTAGATCAGAAACTTGGGCTGCAATTAAAAATAGTCTATCACATTGATGAAAATTTTATTTCAGTGGATAAGCCAACACTTATGATCTCTATATATGGTTTAAAAATTCCTGCAATTCATTCCTAGGAAGAAAAATCAACCCTAATGATAGAAACTAACAGCGAATGACTAATGCATATACTAAACTGATATTTATCCCGATAGGATTGTTGCATACAACATTAAGATAAGGAAATGATGGATAATTCTACTACTAGTAAAAAATATGGCATAGATTTCCAACACTTTACAGTTAGGAGCCATGATAAAAATTTGACTTTGCATGCTCCCTTGACTGTAAGCTCTCATTGACACGTCTCGTAATTTTAATTTGATTAACTCAGTATCTGAAAGAGAGTCTGTGCTGTCAGTGGAGTGGAGTCATTCCCTACCTCAGAGGAAGCGTCCAAATACATCAAGTGTTTCTCTTTCTCTTTATCCAAATCAATTCTCAACATGGACTCTATATCATCATAATGGAAACAGTGACTGTAAATATTTCATGATGCTATGGGGTACTCTAAGGTTATACTTACATTTTTGGATAAAGTAGAATTTGCTAACACTATAAATACTTAACTTTTAAAAACCATCTCTCTTTCCACTGAAAAGTAAACATAAATGCTTATATTTCTCGGTGCAGCAGAATTTATTACCTGTGATGCCCTGGTGTCTTGTATTCAATTCTTGGTGGTAGAGACATGGCAAATTACTTTTGCCAGTAGGATATAATAATCTCATAATAGATGGTTTTAAAAAAATATATGGATTTAAGTTGAAAGCATTAGCATAGTTGGTTTAAGGTAAGTGAACTAATGGTTATGCATAGAAAATGACATGTGTATATTTCCTGAGTTTAATGAATAATTTTCTCTGATTCTGAAAAAGCCATATATATACACTTTAATGCAAAGTATGAAAGATGCTTTAAAGTGATTGCTGATTTTGAAGATTATTACTGAATTTCTAAAAACTTTTTTTTATTTCAATGCAATTGCAATTGCACAATGACTACAGTCAGGATCTTTCCTCAAATTCATGCAAAAATCCCCCCTTTTGGCAGCTACAAAGCCAGAGAGAGGCTAGAAGAATAGGCTATCTAAAAGGGCTAGTTAGAAGTAAACATATTATGTCTCCAAGGTTACTAACGTCCTCATAAAATGCAGTTCAATGGTTCATAAATATATTTATTATAGATAAGATACATAACATCCCATTAGCAGTATAAATTACTGGTATTTACATTTTAGGAGAAACATGTAACTTTTTAACTGACTTGCAGCAATGACATCTAGCTTTTTGAAGTTAAGATATATTATTGAATTTAGTTTCATAGTCTCTTCCCCATTAGAAATGAACTCTATAAAATAAGAGAGGTTTAAACTAAAATCCGATGTAAATTTCTTAAGGAGGTTTTATTTGGGGTAGGGGGAGGACCAGTTTGGACCCGTTATGCCTTTTAAAAGTCTGTCAGTCACATTTCGTATGACTGAACAGTGAACACCACAGTGTGTCTTAGGAACTATGTCACTGGAGAGGATGAGGCAGAAGGAATTGAATTCCAGACCAGGCCACATGGCTGTGAAGTAACTTCTGGTTTGTTTTTATTTCTTTAAGTTTCTTTGTCCTGAGTTCATCATAAGCAGAGGTCAAATAGAGCCATTTTACTTGAGAAAACTCTTGTAACATATGGAAAAATATGTACTCTGGTGTACTGCTTTTTAAATCATTGTGATAAATGGCTTATTATCTTTTATTAAAAAAAGCAAATATTTGGGGCTGGGGATTTAGCTCAGTGGTAGACCGCTTACCTAGGAAGCGCAAGGCCCTGGGTTCGGTCCCCAGCTCCGAAAAAAAGAACCAAAAAAAAAAAAAGCAAATATTTGCATCTATGAAGAAATGTGCAAAACATGTAAATATGTAACTCATTACCATTTAAGGTTCTGCATTATATAAATTAGGTAGCGGAAGCTTTGGGTAATATCCCCCATTGTTTATTGCGTTATTAAAAAAAAACAGTGTCTTCAGCCTATAAGAAGAATCTGATAAATGTGTCAAAATCTTCAACTTGGACATTATAAAAAAAATGACATTTTCCAAGAGCCAATTTACAAATACGTATAATTTTCATGCTTGGCTTTTACAAGTTTTTCTCTTCTTATCACAGTTTTAAGTTAGACCATGAGCATTCTAGAAAATGTATCCTACGTATGAGAGGTTTGCGGTTACATATATTTTGTGCTACCTGTAAGTGTTTGCTGCATTACTTACCTATGTGCCTTCAGATACTTGATGAAAGAACATATATTTGAGATCGAATTCTAGCATAGGGCATGGCAAAATCTAAAGGTCAGTTATATCTGTGTAAATTGTCATCTTCAGGACCCTAAGAGTGCGTGAGCTCTCATTGTTTTATTTTTATGACATCATATTATGCGTGTTAATTGCTGGCATTTAGCAGGCACAGGCTACACGTGACGCCATGCATGTCAACGACTCGAAGTTTCCCTAATACTTTAGATTTTCTTTTCCACTCCCAGTTGCTCACAGTACCACCCATTTTTGAAATCACAGAGTTTGGGTTATGGGCTGTGGATTTTGACACAGGTGAGCCGACGAAACAGTCCCTGTGGTAACTAAAGTTCATTGTCAACGTGACACACCTGGTTAGAGAGACCCTCAACTGAAGAATTTCCTCCAGCATATTGGCCTTTGGGTATGACTGCCAGGCATTTTCTTGATTGGTAACTGATGTAGGAGGGCCCGGTCCAGTTTGAGGTGCCATCCAGGTGGGTTTAGGGTGTGTTAGAAAGAGCCAGATTGTGAGTCTGGATGCTAGCCAGTAAGCAATGATCCTCCACGGTCTCTGCTTTAGTTCCTGCCTTCAGGTTCCCTCCTTGAGTTCCTGCACTGAATTCCTTGGTGGTGGTCTGAGACATGGTAATATAAGTCAAATAACCCATTTTTCCCCCCACAAGTTGGATTTGGTCAGTGTTTTATCACAGCAACAGAAGTGCAAACCAGGGTAACGATAGCACTTATTTTGATATTGTGTTCTTTAAGGTCATAGAGAGATGTTTTCTTTAAAAATATTTGCGTGTGTGTGAGTGTGTGTGTGTGTGTAAATATAATGTGTGTATACATGTGTGTATACATATATGGGTGTGTATACATATAATGTGTGTGTATACGTGTGTGTGTCTGTGTGTGTACATGTGTGTATACATATATGTGTGTATACATATAATGTGTGTGTATACATGTGTGTGTGGTGTGTGTGTACATGAGTATATACATATAATGTGTGTAAACATGTGTGTGGTGTGTGTTCATGTGTGTATACATATATGGGTGTGTATACATATAATGTGTGTATACATGTGTGTGTGTTTGTGTGTGTGTCTGTGTGTCTGTGTGTCTGTGTATCTGTGTGTATGTGCCCCATGTGCACATAAGATTCTACACAGGTCAAAAGAGGCATTAGATCCCCTGGAACCGGATTAAACACTGTTGTTGAGACACCACAAAGATGCCAGAAATTGAATCAAGGTCCTCTGAAAAAGCAGAAAGTGTTTTAAACAACGGACCATTCTCTCCAGCACCAGAAAACAGTTTCTGGAAAGAAAATCCAGTACTTTAAAACTGCTTCCCCTCCATGTTTGAACCCCCCAGCATCATCTTGCTGTTTGCAGTAACTGCATACATGTCAACGTCTAGGATGGAGAGCACATCCAAGTGTAGATGTCTACTTACGTTCTGCTACCTGATTATCCTCAGTCATGTTTGTGATCGAATGGTTTCTCTGCAGGATCAAAGAGTCTGGTCACGCAGATGAACAGGGCTGCCTTAAAGTCAAAGATACCATCAAGATCCCTTTATGACTCAGATCTGTGGTTTCTAGAGATATATTTCGCAGTATGGAGTTGCCGATTTATTACCGGCAGTTCCCCCTTACAGAAAAAGCACTTCACAGTATGTGTCAGTGTGAACGGTCTGTAGTATTCCAGAGCATGTTTTTACTCGGGGCTTGTAACTGGGTCAGATTAGCCGCTATATAGGACATAACCCAGAAGCTGATGTATGTTGGTTTTAATCACTTCTGTTGGATGAGGTCAGTGTTTGCTTATGCAAGGTGAATTCAAAGTTCAGAGGGATAGGAAACCAAGCAGAGATTTGAACCCCACACTCCCACTTGTGGGAATTGCAAATCACGATGTTAATTTTTCTTGCTAAACTTACTATACAAGAACAAAGTATAAACAACTGTTTCAAGGAACATAAATTTTGGTTTGGATTATCTGAGCTGTTGCTTAATTTCATTTTTTTCATTAAAAATGTCAATCATATAATGACTAAGCCCCATATTGGTTTAGGTCATAAAGATATTTTTTTTTCAATATCACTGGACATAGAGTAGATGTCAGTGCCTGTGGGATCATGTTGGAGGATCCTGGCCATCTTTAGAAGCCCTGATATCCAGAGATTCTGATGTCATTTATCTGATATGTGTCATGTGCCTGGGTGTGTTTAAAATGGAGTCAGTGAGTATTAGACTCAGCTGAGTTCTTTTGGTCTTCATATGCCCATTGTGCCTAATAATTCCAGTAAATTTGAACTTTGTGGAAATGTATCATTCATGTACACAGAGGCTACGGGGCAACAGGCTAGTGAAGAGGTTGAGGGAAAAGATATGAAGTGAGCTTACCTGATGCCAGACAGGAGGAGAAGGCAGAAGCCATCGTAGAGTTAAGGAAATGGCTGGCTGTGGACTGGCTTCCTGCTGGACCAAGTCACCAGACCCATGTTCACAGAATGGGCTGAGGACAGGACTGCTGTATTTCAGAAACAATTGGAGATGCACCCACCTCATTATTTCTTCTTCTAATTCTATCAGACAGGAATATACAGACCCTGGACTTTCTGGAAAGTATATGACTGGTTTCCAAGACAACCTGTTGGCCTTCTGCATTACTTCCTCCAGCTCATGTCTGTTCCTTTCACATCTGCTCGCTTCATCATACATGGAAAATCTCTCACTTTTGACTCTTTAAAAATAATGTTAATAGGCCACATTTTTGTTTTTTGCTTTCTATAGCAGTACAAATTTATATATGGTCATTTTAAACACACAACACACACACACACACACACACACACACACACACACACACTGCTAATGAACACAGATTGATTTAGTTCTAGTTTGGGAAATACTTTTTTGACAGAAACTGCTCCCTCTACAAGCAATTGTGAATAACGATCATTTTAATCACATATTTAATATACTTTTTAAATGAAATATTCTAATTTACTCTGATATTTAATGTTCATAAGAACATAAGTTTAACGTGTGTCCTTTCTTATAAGCAATGAATAATATAAGCTATATATTATAATAGAGGCATGGAAATATTTATTTGTAAGTGATAATGATTTATTAGTAGGCTTCTTGAAAGCCTGCTTCTATAGTCAAATATGTATAAGCAAGATGCTATGGTTGTGATCCCTGTGGTAAATACCTTATTCTCTGTTAATATCCCATTCATATTTAAGGATAGCGTTGATGTTGTTAGTGGTATCTCCACCCTTGTGTGGGAAGAGTGAATGTTTATGACTTCTGGCCTCCTTCCTTTGGGCTTCCTCTCTTCTTATTGCTGTGTCTGCTTTCTGTCACCCAGCATGTCCTTGCCTGCCACTTGGAAATGGATCTATCTGTCCTACTGGAAATGGTCTCATGGGAAATCCAAAGTTTAGAATTCTTCTCTGCAACTCCCTTTAAAAAGGATTGGTCTTTTTCTTACTGAAGTGCCACTGACTTTGTTCATTCCAAATGGAAATTGAACTAAGCTGTAAGGGCAGTGGTGTCATGGCATTCTCTCCTGCACTGCATTGTTGATGACCCAGACACCAAGCGTTAGGAGCAACCAATAGGGCTTAGAGATTTTTCTTTTTTAGACCAGAAACCACTTCCTTCCATTTTTAAGTCTGCTCTGTGAGTTAAGCGCCATGGCTGGCTGGCTTTGTCAGTGTTGGCCTCTGGTGAGGCAGAACAGAATATGTCAAAAGTCCTTTGCCTCCTGCCTAACATATTTAGAGAAAGAAAGAAAAACATGACGGTTGCTGGGCTCCCTTCTCTCTTTAAGGGCACACTGCCAAGGCCCAGGAAACCTCTGGAGTTCATCTCTTGAAGATTCCATCAATTGCCTATCAGGCCAAGCTTGGAATCAAGCTTCTGTTGGATGGGTCTTGGGGGAGCATGCCAAACCCAAACTTGAGAAAAAGGCAAATTATTTTGAGAAAGATACAGAGTTAGTCAAAAGTGTGCCACACATTGTAGAGCAGACATTTAGGTCAGGGGCAGACTGGTAAACGTCTCACTGGATAAAGGTGCTTGCTGCCAAGACTGACCGCCTCAGGTCAGTGCTGAGTCCTACGTTGTGGAGGAAGAGAACCAACTCCACAAGCTGTCCTCTGATCTTCACATTCAGTGCTGTGGGCAGTCTACACGGATGTGCAGCCTCTGACTCTGTCTGCCTCTGTCTCTGCCTGTCCGTCTCTCTGCCTCTCTCTCTCTCTCTCTCTCTCTCTCTCTCTCTCTCTCTCTCTTCCTCTCTCTTTTCCTACACACACACACACACATACCAACTCTCTCTCTCACCAAATGCAAAAATATTTTTTAAAATTTGGTCAATGAGTTTGACAATTGTGTCTTGGTGACCTTACACTTGTAGATTTAGTGTGTGATAAGAACATAAGCCAAGAGGTGGTAAGAGAAAGTGTTTAGTTGCTGGTGAATGAAAACAAATCCAGCTACTTTGATTAAGTTTGTCAGAGAAAAGAGAGTATGAATGGCGGTCAGGATCCTCCATGAAACAAGTATAACAAGATGAATAAGATACACATAGTTCTTGATCTTTTCATCAAAGTGAAAGGTGTTACACTTCCATCATTGCTAAAGATTTCTGGTGTGTGCGTGTGTGTGTGTGTGTGTGTGTGTGTGTGTATGTATGTGTTTATATGTGTGTGTTTATGTATGTGTGTGTATGTGTGTATATGTGTGTGTTTATGTGTTTATGTATATGTGTGTATGTGTGTGTTTATGTATGTGTGTGTATGTGTGTATATGTGTGTGTTTATGTTTATGTATATGTGTGTATGTGTGTATATGTGTGTGTACGTGTATGTTATGTGTATGTATATGTATTGTGTGTATGTGTGTGGGTTTATGTGTGTGTATGTGTATATATGTGTATGTTTATGTATGTGTGTTTATGTGTGTGTGTATATATGTGTATGTATATATGTATGTGTGTATGTATGTGTATGTATGTATGTGTATGTGTGTATATGTGTATATGTGTGTATGTGTATATGTGCATATGTGTGTGTTTATGTGTGTGTGTACACATGTGTGAGTGTGTGATCACATGATGAGTATCCAGACTCGTCTTAGCACTTATGTTTTTAAAAGGAACAATGATTTACTTGCAGTAGTTCAGAAAATAGACATAACTTTAAATTAGAATATACTTCGATTAAATAGAAATCTCATTTCAAAGTAGTATAAAATATTGATTGGTGTTAAGGATGAAATCCTTATACAGAATATGTTGTTAACGTTACTCTCTTTGGGAATGTGTTGCCAACTAAATTGTGTATTTCAATAGCAGAAAAAGGCTTTGAGTTTTTAGGGAAGAGTAGAGAGACTGAGCATAGATTGACTTCAGTTTTCTGTTTCACTGTTTTCTAGTCACACTACGCTGCCCAAGTGACTGACAACAGGGGCTCTACCCGTCTCTTCTATAGACCATGTCTTTTGTTTACATGAACAGATTTAGCCAGCATGTAGCAATGCCCAGTGAGTGGTAACAACTCATTAAAACCCATGACAAACACAGCAAAAACAAACGCTGCCTTCACCCGAAGTCTGACAAAACTTCTGGTTACTCATTTGCAGGTTTTAAGTAGACATTTTGTTACTCATAATGGAATCCTGATGTGTTTTACAGGCCTCTGTTTGACTTTCCGAGAAAGGTGACTGAATTATTCAGTAACAGCCAATAAAATCTTATGCAAAACCTTGGCTGGAATAAGAGTGTTGCACTCTATTTGGTTGCTGTTATTTTTTTTCATATTAGAAAATAATAAAGGATGTATTTCATCCTGAATAGATCCTGTAGGTGACTTACACAAGACAACTATCTGGGGGGATAGGTGAGGGAGATTGGGGTGCTATTCTCTACCTCCTCAGTTCAATGGTAGGGTTGGTCTTGAGGAAAGGTTTGGGTGATGTATGTATCTTGACAGGAATTAAAAGGTCAGATGCACCCAGATTTATTGTTGGAGACAGTGTCCTGAATGTTGGCCTCCTATATTTGAACAGTACTTGTTAAATTCTGTGTTCACTGCTGTACACACACTTGGTTTGTAATAATTAGTATTCTTTTAACTGTGGAGTAGGGAAAGAAGTCTAGTAGCAGATGGCCTTGGCTTTGAACCAGAATCTAGCAGAACCAGAACATAGCAAGTGTCTGAACTCAGAGGACAAAATGGGGTCAGAAGAAGATTCATTTGTGCTCTACTCCATGAATGGGGAGATGCTCATGAGACACAGCAAGGTTGCCGTCATCACATCCACTTGCTTCAAGGACGTGAAGGAATCTCAGTAGGTGTTTCTTCAGTCTACACTCAACAGAACAGTTCTATAAAAGGATCCCAGTGCAGAGGGATATTTGGGGAAGATCAGGAGCACTTTGCTACTGAAGATGGGCTAGCGGGATGAGATGTGTGGTACTGCTCTCCATAACCCTCGATAGATAGCATCTTTGCCTTGGGATATACGGCTGCAGGATAGTCTTAAATTTTCCTGGTGACACTTTAAGCTCACAGTCAGGAGCTCAATACACTAATTTCAGTGAGAATGTCCCAGGCAGAGAGGAGAGTCCTTCACAGGGATGATTTGTCATACTCTAATGCCTCGTTCCTAGTAACAGCACTGAGCTCCGACAGGGAGGTCATAACAATGTCAGTGCAATGTTAGTCTCAATTCCCATTTCTGTATTTATTGGTCTGAATATTGAAAACATGAGTAAACCCAGCATATATTCCTCTCCTGGGAGAGGTAAAAGACTGAGGTTAATGTGCAATTGAACACTCTGATTGACACAGTCCTTCCTGCCTTCTGCTCATATTGATCACTGTTACATCATCAAATAATCCCCTTGATCAAGTAGGACCCATTGTCATCACAGCCCTGGGGTGTGTAGTAGACAGAAAAGTTTTATCTTTCCCTCCCTTTTTTTCCATACTTAATTTTGACACATGGATGCAATCCTATAGCTAATTTTTGTGGAGTCTACAACACTGAAGTCACTTTATAATGAAATCCACTCTTTTTCCTGTTTCTTACAACCACCGAGTCACACAATGTGTTGATTTTATTATATATTTTATTTTATTGTTTTGAGAATTCCACACATGGGTACTGTGTTTACAACATTTCTGCCCCTTTCTCTTTTACTCCTAACTTCTGTGCCTCCCAACTCTGCTTCTAAAAGTATTGACTTGTTTATTACTGTTTTACACACATACACACACACACACATACACACATGCACACTCGCACATGCACAAACACATTCACACATACACTTATACACATACACACACACACTCACTCACATACACACACACAAACACACACAAACACACATGCACAAACACATTCACACATACACTGGCACACACACATGCACACTCATACTCATACACACACACACATACACACTCCTGAGTCCATTTAGTGTTGTTCACATGCATATGTGTGTTTAGGGCTGACTGCTTGGGATTGAATAACCTATGGAGAGGCTCATTCCTAGAGATTCCCCCTTCCTTAGCAGCCATTAGCTCTTTATCTAAGTGGGGCCCTCTGAGATTTCCCCCATACACATTGTATGTCTATTGATGTTGTATTATGCGGGTCCTATTTGGGCAACTGTATTGTGGAGATATAATGAGTACAGACAGCTTGCTTGTCCTATACAGAAGATTCTACTCCTGTGAGACAATTTAAAATAGCCCCATAGATTAAGAGCCATATGGCAGTGGGTGGAAATTCTGGCTTTGTCACGAGTCATTCCCCACAACCATCCACACCCAGGGTCGAGTTAGCCATCATCAACAAATGGAGTGCCTTCTGCTGAGAGAGGTTAAGGAATGTGCAAAGACCTCATAGTTCAGTGCAACAGACCAAGGATTTCAACCTATGAACATTGGGCTCTCAAAGACATAGGGTTGTTTTAAATTATATATATTGTCCACTCTGGCACCCGTCTTGTGTTCATGACCATTTGGATTTCAGTTTGTTGGTTTGAAGCAGATGGATGGGAGGATCATACCAGAGTGGAAAGGCCATAAAATAATTTTGCCCATAAAAGTAACAAACTTGCTGTTTCATGTTTTATTATTGCTAATGTTACACCAACCTAAGGTCAGAGATTAACATGTTCCCGCACATAGAAGGATCTTGGCCATTTGTCTGAGAGGTCTGTCCTAGATCAGGTGATCTCTATGAGGAAGAGCAGGTTACCTGTTTGACTAAGAATATCCACTGGGTCTTTTTCCCGGGCATTCACATTCCTTCCAGACTACTCTGAGAACAGCGATGACTTTGAAGAATTTACACCCTCAGCACTGCCTGAAACATGAACAGGGGGCAGACGCTACAGACTTTGTCCTCCACACAGCTTTGCACCCAAGTCACTCTTTCGCTAGTCTAGTTGGCATGCTGGGCAGAGATCATGAACTTGGTTTCCAGGAGCGATTTTATTTTTAAAGGCCAAGAAGATAAGCTCACCCTTAAGAATCACAGAAGCTTTTGGGAGTCATCTGGGGAAGAACAAATGTTCTTTGAAAGGTTAGTGTGGATTTTAAACCATGGAAGAGCAGGAAACCCTTGCATAGAATGAACACTGACTGCTGTGACTCAAGGCAAAAGCTGGTCCACACACAAACCGCCTGAGGCCTTGGCATCATGTCCAAGTCCAAGCAATACAGTGGTGAGGATAAGAGGACCCGCACAGTGGGACTGGGAGTGTTTCATCTGGTCTACCCTGTGGGCTCTCTAGAAGTGAAAGTGTTTGTTGCGTGGTCTGACATTTTTATTTTTGAGAGCTTCATACACAAGTATCATATGTACCTAACTTCGACCTGCGTTTTCACCTAGTCCAACTCTGCACATATTCCTATTACTTCTCCCAAATCCATGACTCCTCCTTCTTTGAAAATAGATCCTTCTTTTATACAATATACCCAGATTGTAGTTTCCCCTCTTTCCACTTCTCACACTTCCCTCACTTCCCCCTCCCTCAGTTCCACTCTGACTCTTTTTTTCACTTCACAAAAGAGCAGACCTTTAAAAGACAACAACCCAACAGGACACAATAAGAATAACAGGGCAGGATACAGTAAGACAAAGCAAAAACCCTGATATTGAAGCTGGACAAGGCAACCCAATAGTAGAGAAAGAACCCCAACAGTAGGCAAAAGAATCAGAGACATGCCTGATCCCACTGTTAAAGAGTCCTGCAGAAGCACCCAACCGCCATTACATAAAAGCAAAGGACCGGCTGCAGACCCACGCAGGCCCCGTGCTTGACAGCTCAGTCTCTGTAGGCCCTGCTTAGTCGATTCAGTGAGCCATGTTCTCTTGATGTCAAAGGGAGATGGAAAACTCTTCCTTCTTAAGTTATGATTGCTACATATGTAAAATGCATATGCATGTATATATGTATATATACATATATATATGCATACATACATGAATATGCACAATCCACTTAGTGCTGCTCTTATGCATATGTATTTATTGTTGACTACTTGGAACTTGATAACCTATCAGGAGGCTAGTCCTTACAGAAAAAGACATCTTCCTTACTGCCTTGGTTAGGGGATCCAGTGCTGGGACAAAACACCATGACCTTAAAGCAGGTTGGGGAAGAAAGGATTGGTTTGGCTTGCACACCCATATCACTGTTTACCATTGAAGAAATCCGGGTCCTCTGGGTCTTACAATCTTTCCCTTCCTTTCTGGTTTTCTCTGAGACTTAGATGTCAGGGTTGCACGGTACATGTGGGGATTCTCCTTCCCTACCTCCTTTATTCTCTGGATTTTGATTGGTTGTGGAAACTCTTCATTTTTGAAGTGGCCAGTTGTTCAGTTCTGCAGCTGAGGATGTGGTTTTTTCTCCATCTCAGAAACTGGGTCTTTGAAATGATGGGAATATTTGAGCAGCCTTTAGGTGTTTTGCTGTCCTTAAGACTAGGACTGGACTTGTACCACTTCCTCTCACTCTCTTTTCACTCCTTCTGTTTATCCTATTTTCACTTCTTTTTTATTTGAGGGTTTTGGATTGAAATCTGGACCTTGTGAATCCTGGAGGATTTCTGTGCCTCTTGAACTATATTACAAACCTTTGGATTTCAGAGAGGGGATTTCATTATGTAGCCCAGGCTGGCCCTAAACTCAGGTTCCTATTCGTTTGACCTGCGGAGAACCCATGTGTACTCGTGGGCTCAGCTTTCTTTTTGAAGACAAGAAATGCTGGCTGAGAGGGTGCAAGGTCACCTTTGTGTGTCTTATTTATTCTTTGGTAATTTCTCATTTCTAAACAACTCCAAAATTTGGAAATTTAAGAAATCCTACGGACTGTTATGTTGTCCCAGACTTGGTGAAAATTAATTTTATTATATCGACTGATTTAAAATTGTTTGTCATGATTGGATTGCGCCAATAAGAGGGTAGCATTGCTTTAAGACTTAAATTTTCAGGGATTTTTTTTCCCGATTCTTGTTTTTAAAACAAGCAATTGGAATATTTAGTCATTTTTAAGAGGTGGGAATTTAAGATCTGGTTCCCATGGAAGAAACAGGTTTAGTGCCATGGGCTTTTCGGAACTCTTGATTTGTTGTGTGCGCAGAATAGGAAAAGAACAGCTGTTCACAGCTGAGATAGCAAATGTCCAAAGCTTGAAACTGAAGCTTCATGCATAGATTTTCATTTTTGGTACCTGCTAGAATCTATGAATCGCTCTAGGAAATGGTATACACTACTTGTTCATATACCTTAGTAATTAAGGCTTAATCAAACGGATGTCTAATATTCTCACGATATCCAGTTTAAACAGATAATACAAAAACCTGACAATAAAAATTGGTAATTGTCACAATTTAATCATTGTAATATATATATTTTTTGTTTGATTGTTTTTCTTCTGAGTCGGGGTTTCTCTGTGTAGCACCTGGGGTGCTGTAACTCATGATTGAGACCAGGCTGACCTTGAGATCTGCCTGCCTCTTCCTCCCAGACATAGTGACTAAAGGTGTGAGCCATTGTGCCCGGCAGTCACTGTAATCTTAAACAGAGGTGGCTGGCAGTTCTGTGCCACACTCTCCCGAGTTTGAAGAGCCATAGAAACATTAACTTGATAAATACACGGTTCACAGAAAAAACACAGGGCCTATCCATACATGTGCATTCCTAAATGTCCTCATGGTTGACAATAGTAAGTTCCTGATCTTTCCCACAAGTCGAGCAGAGAAATCACAAAATCGTGCATGAGTCCTTTTCTGTCACCCCGTGATCGTTTAGATCAACTTTTGGTTAGTATCATCCTTTCTCCACTTGGTTTTTTAAATGCCTAGAGCCCGTTTTTATTGTAGATAAGAAATAGCGTGTCTCTAGGAGATGCATTGAACGTAGTGAATCATTAGAGTGAGATTCTCAAAGTGAAAGATCTACCACCTTCCCTCCAACTTCTGCTAACGGTGAAGGACCCTCCCTCAGCTGCATGTATGAGTGTAGCATGTGGGTCTGAGGGACCAAGATCTGTAGGTGCTCCAGAGAACCCAAGTGTCTTCGTGAAATTATCACCCAGGCTCTTTCTAAAGTCTTTGACCCTTGCTAGCTGGACACACTACAGAACTATTTAGTATCTTGATGTGCAAACCTCTCCTCTTGAAATGTATTTCAATATCTAGAGTTTGTACCCTATAGGCGAAAAGACCCAAAGTAGAGGGACAAATACATATATCTTCTTAAAAATAGATCTGTAGTGGAAGCAGCTCTTAGATACTCTGAGGCCAGTTATTATACAGCCATAGTAATTTAGTCTCCAAGATAAAAGATATCCCACAGTGCACCTTGTTAGAAGAGGAACAAATAGTCAGCCATTTTGTACGTGTGACTCATATGTGGATGTGGAAGAGGCACAGAATTTATCTGTAAACAGGGTGATTGTTTAAGCATGAGAGGGGAGGACATGGAAGGACAGCTTAGGAAACTGAGAGGAAAGGGCCTAGACATCTCCATCCAGGAACCGCTGTCTTTGAGTGACAAAAAAAAAAAAAAAAAAAGATTTTAACTCACTTTCCTTCGCACATGGTCTTGGTTTCAGCAACGAGGAGAAAAGTAGATCCTACTAAGAACGTTGAGATCAAGGATGCCGTCCAAGCCTGAAACTACTCTCCCTAGCGCCCCCGAAGGTCTCCCCTTGGGATGTCGCTTAGCCCTAAGTCACGTAATTACAAAATACTAGTTTTATAAAGGATGCTGTTCGATATCTTTGTTGTTGAACAACGGGGCTTTTCATGGGAGAAATGTAAACACAGTATTTTATTTGTACATGCCTTTTCATGGCTAATTATGGGTTTGAAATTACAAATAGCAGCATAATTACTCGGCAGCCTACATTGGGGTTGTGCGTTCCTGAATCTGGCCACGTAAAACAAGAGATATCTGTTCATCTGTGAACCTTGCCGGGGAGTCAGCCCCGAAGCTGCCTCCAACTGTTTTCTAAGTTTAGTAGACTACAGAAAAAATATGCCCCTGTTGCTTCCTGCTGTTTAATTTACAACTGGGGAAACTGGGAAGGTGCTCTACTACTCTGATGGTTCCCCAAATGAAGTAGCAATTGACTAAGTCAGAAAGCATTCAAGTCAACTTGAAAATTCGAATGGTAATTGGCAAGTTGCTGCAACCTTTTGATTAATGCGGCTGATAGAATAGAAATGTGGATGTGAATTAATTAATTAATTAATTAATTTTGGTTACATGTTATTTATATCTTGTTGGGGTTCAGTCTGGGGCTGCTATGCATTTAAACGCTAAATTCTTCACCCCAAGATCTGTTTGTCCCAGGATGAAGGAATTCCCAGGTGCACCAGCCTTTGTTATGTAAACCCTGCTTCCTGATTGATTTGAAGTTAATTAGTTAATAAAAGGCTTCAGCCTGTGATTGGGCACTAAAGAAAGAAAGGAGGGACTTGAGGATAGTGTGAGAGGTCTCAGGAGAGACCAAGGGGAGGAGACAGGGACAGGGAGAGGAGAAGGTCCCTATGAGGTCTGACTGGATCCTGAGCATGTGGCCAGGAGGAATACGTCCTGAGGATGACCCAGGAGGGAATAAAAGAGCAAATTACCGGGAAATGTGGCTGCTATGTAAGTTAGAATAGCTCAAAAACCTATGCGATCCAGGCATACAGCTTGTAAATAAACTACCGCGATTGTGTGTCATCTATGCAAGCTAGCGTAAATAAATAATTATTTTAAAAGATCCTACCCAGACATCTTGCCTAGAATGTCAGGGCTTCAAGATGCTGTGGCTGAGAAGCCACCTGTGTGGGCTGAGTAGCTTTATACCTCACACCGCTCTCAGTAAGCGTTTGAGAACTCTTCAAAGAGTGACTTTCTTGTTCTCAATATGTTCTGACCCATGGGACAGCTTGGTTCACAGCATTTAGTGATGTCACCAAGGAAACGAGTTCAATCCTCTGAAATCACCTGGATAATTAGCCACAATTGTCAGAAAAGGGAACTCAGACCTAACTAAGGCACAGAGCATGGAGTTCTCTGTCAAAAGATAATCTTTATTTTATGTGGCTGTGTGCTTTGCCTACCTGTATACATGTTCACTGCATATGTGCAGTGCCCAAGAAGGCCAGAAGAGGGCATGGGTCTCCTGGATTGGAGTTAACCCTGAGTTTTTAGTGGCGGCTGTGCCGTTCTGTGATTTGAACCCAGATCCAGTGCTCTTAACCACTGAGTCGTCTCTCTAACCCGAGTGCAGCGTTCTTCACTAAGATAGTTAGCAGCCATGTTTTTGCCAACGAGTACGTTTTCAAACATTATAGATAATGGAAAAGGACGGAACAAGACCGCTAAAATATCAGCTTAGAGAACATTTCTAGTAGCACATGTGGATACTGTGTACATGAAATAGCAAAGCAGTCTCAGCTGCCCCGGTGCAGCATGGGAAGTCTGTCTCGCAGCAGGTTTCTGGGTCTTGTTGAGTTACGCACCAAATAAAAATGATAATAATAATAATAATAATAATAATAATAATAATAATAATAATAAAGAAATCTTAGGGCAGTTCTTCCCTGGACCATTAGGGCATCAAACACGCTTACATTTTGGAAGGAAAGTAATTTAGAGGCTATTTTAACTGTGGAATGTTGGCAGACTTCACCGCGCGCTCGCGCACACACACACACAGATACACAAAGTGTGTGCACACAGTAGTGCACACATATACTTACAGGCATGCATACACATGCCTGTACACATGCATATACTCACACACGTGTGCAAGCTCTTTATCTTGAAGTCAGTTCACTGATTTGCATTTGTGTCATGGAGCGTTTACGAATGGGGCATTCCGGGCAAAGGATCATACTTTGGAGTCTGTTACTTGTGGTTTTACCTGTATGCTAAGAGTAAGGTCTCTGGTGACATACCTATGAACTATGCTTTTCAGTGGTGTGGAACATTTGTGAAAACTTTCCATTCAATCCATTTAAAACTTTTTTTGAGGAATATTAATGGTTAACACTCTAAGAAATCACCATAATCCAAACCAAACAAATAAAAAACAAAAAAACAAACAAAGCCCCCAGTCTTCATTATGCTATAATTAGCAACAAGAAATGTCATCTAATAAATAGTTGTGTAGATGACGAAGAGATACTAGTTAATTGTCATGATGGAAAACATCATGACCTTTCAGAAGGATTTTTATTAAAAATATTCAATAACATGATCACTATTTTTACAAGTAATTTCATGAATAGAATACTATAACACTCAATTCTTCCTTAATATTTAGATTAATAGTACTTCTATTTACTTTTCTTGCTTTACAAAAAATGTAGGGAATTCCATTATATTAGAAATCTATTATTATGCAAGAAATTCACAACACACAGGGATTTAACTGTGTTTATCATCCCGTATTGCTAAAGTTCGGAAAGTTTTGGCCAGGCTGAACTGTATCCTGAGGCTGATCAAGATGCCAGGGTGGACCAAGTCTTACCTTTAAGTCTGAAAGAAGAATCAGTCCCCAGGCTTAAAGGGCGTTAGCACACTTCTGTTGAACTAAGGGCCTCATCTCCTCACTGTCTGCTGAAGGCTGCCCTACCATCTAGCTGCACCACTTGTAATGAGTCACAGTTAGCAGTTTGTTCCTTTAAAGGCAGCAAGGGAAAAAAGTTTATCAGCAAAACAGATGTTGCCTTCTTATAAAAGGCAGTGTTGAAAGTGTTTGCTCCTCTCTGTGTTAGGGCCTGCGCAATCTGAGGGGAGGAACACAGGAGGAGCAGCAGGAATGGATTAATGGAGGAGAGGCAGGCAAGCAGCTTCTAGACTATTCTACCTGTGCAGCCTTTCATGGTCCCAACTCCGGGGAATTAAACATTCTAATCATCTTGGGCAAAACACATGCTTATTTTCTTACTTTCAAAAAATATTCAGTTGACAAATTTAACTACAAAGTGGATCATCAGTATCCTTTAATACAAAATGAGTTTACTCCACAAAGGCAGATAGGATTTTAATAGGCATTATTCTACACAAGGAAATGGAATTTTTAATGAGTGGAACGGAAAACAGCCATTCTCAGGTCCTTCATCCAAATTTGTTTGTGTGTGAAACAAACTTTCAAGTTTTCCCTGAAATTATTATTGTTGTTTTAACTTCGCTAAAATTATAACATTAAAAACGTCACGCAGATACTTTAGAAAAATACAATCTGTTTCATTAAACTGTCTTTTGGGGGAAATTAAGGTGCCTTTAGAACTGTGTTTGCTGTCCTAGTTAGACTGACTTATTTAGACCAGTACTGCACATGTCTGTCAGCCTTACTGTGATCGGATCCATTTGTCTGGACCACTACCCACGCCTCTACTTTCTGACTGAAGGTTGCAGCAGTGGGATCTGAGGTAAACATGGAGGGGTCTTAGAGAAACTGTTTCCAGGCCTGGAACTCTGAAGCATTTCCCCTGTGCTGACAGGAACACTTTTTCCCACTGAGCCTGGTTGCTGGGGATGTTAGAGACCACACCTTTTGTTTTGAGACCTTGGTCATTGTCCTTGTGTGGGTCCTGGTTATGCTTCCTTTTAAGTGAACTCACTTACATACCATGGTCATGTGGTTTTGTTTTGGAGGGAAAGAGATAATAGCTTCAGGGGCTGGAAGTGGAGTCCTACAGCAGGCTTGACTGGCAGAAAGACTTGTCAATCAGGATGGATCAGATGTTACTGAATTCCTAAGTGTTCTTCCAAACTCAGGGTGACCAGGAATACTTCAGCTGAAGGTTTTTATTCCTTGTTAATACCCTATGTCATTCACTGTCCTTCTTAGATTATATTTATTTTTATTTTATGTGTATGGGTGCTTTGCCCAAATGTATGTCTGTATACCACACGCATGCCGGGTGCCTGTGGATGGCAGGAGAATATGTCAGATACCCTGGAACTGGAGTTACTGGTGGTTGTGAGTGGTTATGTGGCTGCTGGGACCGAACCCAGGTCCTCTAGAAGAGTACCATTGCTTAAAACTACTGAGTCATCTCTCCATTCCCAATAACCTATACCTTTTATGGGTTTTAATGGTTCTGCTGTCTTTCTATACTCCAGCCTTTCTGAAAGAACCATCTATTCCAGAGTGTTTTCAGTCTTGTGGAAGAATGAAGAGAGACACAGTGCTGTGACTTGGCTCTGAGAAACTGCAGGATACAGTTTCGTGAGGAATTCCTGGCTTCACATGCCAAAGGCCCTGGGCCCCCTCTCCAGCACTACGTGTACACAGTGCACCCAGGTGAATTTCTAATGGCCACAAATGGAATCTGGGTCTTCTTGGTTATGGACCTGGCTTTCGAGCACAGCTCTTTCCAATTTTTAACTTCTGATTTAGATTTAGCATACCGCGTGGAATGGTCTTTCAGAGTACTTGGTATGTAAGTATTAGGGGAAGACCTGTTGAATAGTTTTCATTTTAAAAGGTTAGTTTTCATCCCATGAATTAAGAAAAGACTTCCTGGTGGGCAGGGAAATACTAACATGACCAGAAGCGCTCCAAGCAACGTGTGCTCTTGAAGAGATGAGGGGGATTCAGCTATGTTCCTCTTCAGTAGCCAATTTAGACAAAATTCTGCTGGAGCACAGTGTCAAAATCTTATTTGAATTAGAGGAAAAGAATTTCAGCAGCCCCATCCCTTCGTTCGCAAGCACGCTCTCCCCATTGTCAGACCATTGGTGCTTGTTGGATTTCCTCAACTCAACGGGTGGTGATTCATATCATTAGTGTATTACGATCATCATCGTTATTAAAGGACTGAGGTGGTTTAAGGGCTTGTGATGAATGAAAAGAATAGGAAGACAGAAGTTCTGACGGCTGAACTCAGTTATTGTTGAATAGTCTACGAAGACTGGATCCTTAGAACTTCACTGACGGTTATTTTAAGAATGACCTATATAATAATGGATCCTCAAGTTCTTATTAGCATACTACACAAGGAAAGGAACCCAGCAGAACGGTGTGGTTTTCCAGTTTAAACTCATGACCCGCTGTAATCAGATTTCCCCCTGGGTGTTTTAAAGGCCTCCTCTGTGCAATTAATCTGTATTTCATTTTATTTTATTTTATTTTTTTTTGTAGCCCTTTACAACTTTTCTACAGACTGTATCAGAACAAGGAATTCTAGATGGTGTTCAGTATCAGCTCTTTGCCGGACCCATTTTGAAACAGACTTGTTTAGAGAGTGTGTGAGAAAAGAAGCAGGCCACAGCCGGTTCCAGATCTCGACTGATATCTATTCTTTTTTTATATAAAGATATTTAAATTGCTGTTGACTTTATCTTCCATTTATTTTAGATTTGGTAGAATCTGTACATGGCTTATGGTTTTGTCGACTCTCCTTCTCTTAGTTGATTTTCAGTCGACCTGTCCTTCATTCCAGGGGAGGTGGGTTTCTGTGTACATGGTGTAAGTTTCAGGGCGATGGAGAGAGAGTGAACAAGCCCAAGGACTGGAGTTTGAGGCCCCCCCAAAACTCAAATAAAATCCTGGCTATGGTGATGCCCACTTGAAATCCAATTCTGGATGGGTGGGAGAAGATGGTAGAGACAGAAGGATTCCTTGGGCTTGATGGATAGCCAGCCTAGTCTTATAGCTAAGTTCCAGACTAATGAGAGATATTGACTGCAAACACAAGGGGCACAGGTACTGAGGGGCAACGGCCAAGGTTAACCTGTGGTCTACACACACATGCACATACATGCAAGCTCACCTAGAGGCATGTACTTACTTGTACACGGACTTTTAGGGTTTACCTGATTTAAAAAAAAGGAACATACTCAGGGATCAAGATAATTAGCTCTATTTCTGTTCATCAAGGTAACCACTTGGGTTCTTGCTAATGTTAAGTCTGATTCTGTATGTCTGGAAGGGAGCCTGACATCTGCATATCCAGTCAGTCTCCAAGCCATGATGTAGGAAGAAGATTAGAGCATGCTTTGTGCTGCCATTGCATGGGCTTTGGGATAGACAGACATCCCAGAAGGATGAGCTTACATCCAACTTGCTTTTGGGCTGCACATCCTGGGCATTTAAATTAAACATTTATACCTTAAAAGTTCATTCCTTATGCATTTAGTTTGTCCTATTCCTAATAGATAATATTGAATTGCATACTCTACTGGCTGGTTTTGTGTCAGCTTGACACAAGCTGGAGTTATCACAGAAAGGAGCCTCCCTTGAGGAAATGCCTCCATGAGACCCAGCTGTAAGGCATTTTCTTAACTAGTGATCAAGGAGGGAGGACCCAGCCCATTGTGGGTGGTGCCATCCCTGGTCTGGTGGTCGTGGGTTCTATAAGAGAGCAAGCTGAGCAAGCCAGGGGAAGCAAGCCAGTAAGCAGCACCCTCCATGGCCTCTACATCAGCTCCTGCTTCCTGATCTGCTTGAGTTCCAGTCCTGACTTCCTTTGGTGATGAACAGCAATGTGGAAGTGTAAGCTGAATAAACCCTTTCCTCCCCAACTTGCTTCTTGGTCATGATGTTTGTGCGGGAATAGAAACTCTGACTAAGACACAAACCGAGAGTAACTCACAGTTTAAAAAACACTGTCAGCTTTCTTTCTGATGCCGGGCAGCAAAGGTAGAGATGATTTAATTAAGTAGAAAACTACCAGTTTATCTGAGACTGCTACTGTAGGTGATGTTTGCATACTATGCGCGACTTAAAGTCTACACAGGTGAACAAATATATGAGCTGAAGCCTGAGGTCAGCAGGGGTCAAAGGGGCAGTGAGGAAGCAGAAGAGTAAATAGGGTTTCGTGAAAACTTGTTAACTACAATGTGATCCTTGGATCAACAGTACAGAAACAAGGTTGGAGCTCGTAAGAGACTCAAGCCTCACCTAGGCCTGCCACATCCCTTCCCCAACAGTGCATTACAACATCATTTTCTGGTCTCTATATGTCTATCAGCAAGCTGCTTGTGTTGCTCAGTGAAGGAAACTTGGCTCTGAGAGAGCAAGAGCATTTAGCAGACTCCAAGATATTGATCTTGTGAGACCCAGAGGAGCACACTCAAAGAATGGAGGATCTTGAAGACCAGGGAAGTCATCCTTCAGGTATTTGCTTGGTTTGGTTTGGTTTGGTCTGGTCTGGTCTGGTCTGTTCTGGTCTGGTCTTGTCTGGCCTGGTCTTGTCTGGCCTGGTCTGGCCTGGTCTGGTTTGGTCTGGTTTGGTTTGCTGAAAGGCAGTGAGTTTCTTGTGACTTTAGTTAACTGTTAGGAGCTCTGCAACTTGGAAGTGATGAGGACGGTCCACTGTTTGCTGGGAGTCCTGTTGTTTTTTTGGATTAAAGCATGCCACTGCTGACATGGGTCGGCTAGGGTTCCATTATCCTTGCACAAGGTTATTCCAGGATCAACGTCTCTTTAGAATCCCTCATTATTGTGATACTCCCATCCAAATATTGCAAGAGATGTGCCATTGTTAGTAATGTTCCCTCAGGGTTAAATAATGTGGTACCGCTTCACGGAACAGGGTGAGAGACTCCGCTATTACATGCTTTCTTACTTGGCTTCACAATCTAGTTGAACAAAACAGCGAGTCTTGCAGATATAAGTCAGCCCAACAGCACATGGCCTTCCCAATTCAGTGTCAATATCATGGGTTGCTTTTGGAAAGGCAGGATTTTGACTGTTTATCTCTTGAGTCTTTTAAAGATCTTATCTCAGTAGCTTTTGTGCATTCGAATGATAGTTGATATGTTCGATGGTGTTATTTTCTGTTTTATAATTTTATAGCATTCATTTAGCAAATTATCCATTAAAAGTAAATAAAATAAAGGGTAGACACATATAAAATGGTGAAAGTAAATTTAATAAGCTGTTAAGTCACCAATTAAGAATTTGTTTTAAATGTTACTGAACTTTCAGCTTGTTGCCTTCAGTCTTTTAAACATTTCGTTTTCATTTAACTAAATCAAACGCATCTATAAATGTAGCCCTTGGGATGATAATAAGACTTTTTGTTTATTTAACCGATGCTACTAAAACAACAGGTCCTGTCCCACATAGAGACAGGCTTCTCGCTCCTCATCTGAGACATTACTTACTTTATATTGGGAATATACCAGTGTCAGAGTTTTCATTTGCTTACATATTCTGAGTGTGTGTGTGTGTGTGTGTGTGTGTGTGTGTGTGTGTGTGTGTGTGTGTGTGATTTCTTAGGTCCTGCTCCTTTGTTTAAATAAGTGCTTGCGTTTCTGGTGGCAAATATCCCAAAGATTCCAAGACTATCATAGCCATCCAGTCTCATAATTTTCCTGTGCAGGATGTAGCCAAACAGCTATTTTCTCACTGTACCTTGCATTTTCACATGGTGGTTTGGAGTGTGTGTGGACCACTGAACACCACACACTCCCTGCCTCCTCTGGACATTTGGCAGATGATGAAACTTTGGTCTAGACTCTAATGGATTAGGCTGTGATGTCTGGTGACAGGTTTGGCCTTGGACCTAGCTTGAATTGGCCTTGCAGAGACAGAAGAAGATGAAGGGCCAAAGTTGGTTTTGAGACAGGTGGCTTCTTTTTCCCCTGTGATAAAGCAGCTTTAAGAGCCCATGTCTCAGCTGTGGAGTGGCCAGGTTTTCTCACTCTAACCCAAGAATTAACTTATCCATCCACTCAGGGGATTTTGTTTACCACAATGTAAAGGAGGCCTTCCTTGCCTGTAAGTTGGATGTGATCAAAATTACCCATACTTCTTGGGAAAGGCCCCATTTCTCTCTGCTTTGTAAATTTTTATGAGCATTACAGCTACAGCCTAATGCTTCTGTCACCATACTTTCCTGCAGTAAGGAGTCAACTCTGAAGTTACAGAGACACTACCTGTGAGTGGAGTAGGGTCAGCTGAGTAACAGAGGCAAAATTAGGAAATTCCCAGGCACCTGGAAATCATTTAAGCAACTTAAAAGAAAGTGAATAGAAGCTAAAAAAAATCCCTGCTCTCGTTTAGAGACTAAATATGAAAATAAGAATTATTTTCCAAAATTGACTATTTTTTTATAGTCCTAAAATATTGGTGACATTTTCTCTGAAATGTAAACTAGTCCCTCCATGTGAGAGACAGAAACTTCTTGAATAATGCTTCCACCGCCCTTTATTGTGTGAAGAAAGTGACAGCGTCTTACCCATATTCCATCCAAGGTCATCCAAAGTTTGTTATCTTGGTTGCCATCCCATCTACATCTACATCTAAAATGACACTGAACATAATCTTTGCCGTTATTTAAATTTAGTTGTTTAAAGTTTAATTTGAGCATCTGCAGAGGGCTGTTGGCTACTGTCCAGCTAGTACACATCCAGGCAGTGGGAGCAATCCAACTGTGGATCCGAAATGCTGGGATCCCTGCTCCCGTCTTTACGGTGGAGTCAGGAAGCTATTCATTCTGTACTGACACCGTGACTAACAGCAAGAGGTGAAGTTGAAATCCACAGCACCAACCATTGCTGCCCATGCAAATCAGAACGCATCCCCTGTAGAAGAAAGTTTCCAGAGGAGCCTTTGCATCTGTTATTGTCTCATCAAGCTACCATCTGTGCCTCAAAAGGTTGGGCTATTGAAAGTGAGATTTGAGGAGCTCATACCATGGCACAGTAGCCTCTTCTATGGAGTAGAAGACTGGATACATAAGTCTTCAAGTAACCCATGAGGCTTGTATGTAGTCAGGCTGCCAAAATTTGAACTTTGGCCCTAGGGTACAAACTATAAACACCTAGGCAGTCGCTTCTGACCCTCTGTAATAAGAGCGTCTCTTATTACACTCACCTTCTGGGTGTTCTTACAAAGATTAAATAGATTCAGAACAGCAAGCAACTCACACTAGTAGTCTTGTCCTTCCCACAGAAGTGCCCATTAGGTTAGTAAAACATATTCTGTGAGTAGAACACAACAGCAAACACCAGATGTCACCAGGATTTGCTGTAGCCATTTGTTGAATGTGAAGTAGATCTCCAGTAACTAGATAGGCATCAATGCTCCGAGAGGTGTGCCCAACAGGAGTCAACATCACTTAGATGACCTTGACCGAAGGAGAGACGATTGGGTCTATGGTAACGCAAACGAAACGGTAGACATAAATATCACACAGACAGGAATCTTATTTCCAGTGGCTGGCTACGTCTGGGTGAAATAACTCTCAAGTTCCTTCCAGAATGATTTTGAAATGACTAAATTACAAAGTTAAGAGATTGTTTAAAGATAAACCATTGTATGGTTAGTGTGTCTGAGAATTATTAGCCCGAAAAGAGAGTTCCATTTCTTGGTGTCAAATCCGTTCCATACGTACTCCATGTGCTTCGTGAATCTCTTCTAAACCACTAAACTCTTTGATGAGTCATTTTGAAGGGTTGGGGTCCAGTTTAGTTCTAATATGAACAAGGAGAGCTTAGCTTACATGCGGCCTTATCTGTTGGTCAGTGCAAATAACTGTCTTCACTTTTTACATCTAATTTCTTTCTGTCTACACATTTGCTCCCCAAAGCAAATATAAATGCACATCATACTAAATGTCACTTATGGTGTCATAAAAGCAGCGCAATGAAATTATATAACACACCCTCACAAATAATTTGATCTGGTTAGGCTTTGATTTTCTTATTTCTCAAAGACATGTACCTTGTTTCCATTTCATTCAAATGATGTCATAAGAATATTTTAATGATTTTCTTTTTTTTTTTTTTGGTTCTTTTTTTTCCTGGAGCTGGGGACCGAACCCAGGGCCTTGTGCTTCCTAGGCAAGCGCTCTACCACTGAGCTAAATCCCCAACCCCAAATTTTAATATTGTTTTTCTTTTTTTTTTTTTCTTTTTTCTCGGAGCTGGGGACCGAACTCAGGGCCTTGCACTTGCTAGGCAAGCGCTTTACCACTGAGCTAAATCCCCAACCCCAATGATTTTCTTGATTCTGGTAATATGGGTGCCTAGATTGTGTTCTATATTGTGTTTAAGAACATTTCATCTTCCTCCTCCTCCTTCCTTCTTTCTTCTTCTTCCTCTTCTTTTCCTCCTTCTCTTCTTCCTTTCCCCCTCCTCCTCTTCCTTCTCTTCTTTTTGGATTTTTAAGAAATTTGGATTTTCTCTGTGTAGCCCTAGATGTCCTGGAACTCGATCTTTAGAGCAGGCTGGCCTTGAAATCAGAAATCTACCTGCCTCTGACTGCTGAACGCTGCTAAGGCATGTGCCAGCATGCCTGGCTCTAAGCACATAGCCCCTTATGCTACTTTCTTACACAGATGAAGTCTAAAAGGTAACATATTTTTTTAAATGAGATCATTTTAAATATTGTCATAAGCATATGGAAACAAGGGAGTTTTCACCAAGGCACTAGTAAAGATTCATAAAGGTAAGAAAAGGAAACGTTCTATTTGATAATTTACCTATACATCGTCTTCTTTACAACTGATAGTGATTTATATGGAGATGCAGATCTCTACCTAAAATTTGAGAAGGCATCATCTTGCAAACTTTGTTCCAGTGCTACCTCAAGCACTCAGGAACTATTATGGGATGTAAGACTGTCTTAGCAACAACTTCTCCCCAAGAACTTACTCAGACCATGTGACTTCCTCAGGGCAGCATGTTGATAGTTTTTGGGGAATGTGCTGTGCAGAACAAAATGAAACAAGGAAAACAAAAGTAGAGAAGATTTGAGGAGACTATAGTTTAGGCTTTGTTCCTCCTGGAGAGAGATTTTTTTTTCCTTCTTTACATTTTCTTCCATGAAAAACAACATTTTGCATTTTACATTTTCTTACATGGAGAACAACATTTTACATCCATGTCCCGAGAGAAGTAGGAAGTGGTACTGGTGGCCCATCCGGACACTGCTCTGTGTCATTCCTGAACTGCTGGAGTTAGCGGGTAGAAGGGGCTTGTGGCCAACTTTGGTGACCGCAAACCCTGAGATGCCCCTGAGAGAGGGAGAGAACCAAGTTGCACACGTTGTCCTTTGACATCCACATAACATGCACCGATAATGCATTCCTATAAATAAATAAATAAACAAATAAATAAATTTATTCATGTCCAATAAAATAAATAAATAAATAAATTACATAAAAATTAAAGCCCTTGAACAGCTTCCTCCTGTCATGGGCTTTACCTGCCGCCAGCTCGGCTTGCTTAGGACAATGCCTTGGGAAGAGCCAGGAATCTTCCTCCATGTGAAGGGACAGACAATTCTTGTTGCCTTGACCCTCATCTGATTGCGAGACTCAAAATCTTACTTGGAAACTGTCTATTGTATTGGTACACGTGAATAGTTATTGAATGTTTCCTGTTTTTTTTTTTTTTTAGCTATAGTTCAGTCTGTCCTGGAGCTTCCAATCTTTCTGGTCTCACCATCTCTAGTACTAGAATTACAGGCATAGGGTTGCCCAGCTTGTCAAACATTTTCTATAGGCAGAACACCAGTTAGGGAGGTAAAAGGGCCACCCACTTCACTTTTGTTGAATGAATGCATGGATGGGCTGGCGACCCTTCTCCTCAGGAATGCTCCCTAATGGAACAAACAGACTTGTGTGATGTATCTGTTTTCTAAGCCAGGAAACTTTCCTCCTGTGCATCAGGGGGAAAGGATTAGAAGTGATTCTAGTTAGGAAGTAGTTCTAAAACTATACAGCAAGGATTAGAGGAATCTCGAAGCACAGAGGAAGGAAAGCACTTCAGGGTAAATGGCAGAGCACGGACCGAGGATTGGAGCTGGGAGGTGCGCTGAGCACTCAGCCCAGAGTCTCGAAAGTTATGGTTAGCATCATTCATCAGCATCTGGAGTTTCCTCATAGCCACTCTTTCTTTAGTGTTCATGAATAGATCTGCAGAATGCCAAAGCCCTTGTATGTGCTCCTTCAATACCAATATACAGTACCAAGAAAACACTTACTGAAATTTGAGTCCCTCTTAAAGAGTAGTAACACCTCCTTTTCTATGTGTTACCTGGAATATACAAGTGGGGTTCAGGAGTTCTGGCAGACATTGAGGGTCTACACCAGGACCACAGGATCCAACAGCTCGTACTGTTTAGCCAGGAGACCTGGGAGCATGTGGTCCAACTCTATGTCTTAGACTTAAGAAGTAAATGAGTTGCTTGAAGCCAATATTCTTTAGGAGTTTGCTGCTTCATTAACTGGAGATAGCTATACATACATTCTGTATATCTTGCCACTCCCCCTGAGTTCTACCCTGGATGATTTATTCAGAGTTTAGATACAAGAAAGCTAGAATTAAGCAATCAAAAAATGAATGGGTTAAACTCAATGCGTGTGGAAGTGCTGTTCCCAAAATTCTTCCTCAACTTCAACAGAACTTGGACAGAATAAAGGTGAATATTTACCTTCTACTTGAGCATACTAGACATATGAGGACACTTTTGAGGGCAACATCTGTTCATTTTAATATATCAGGGAAAGGGAAATAAAAGTTGTAAATTGAAGATAATATCCAGCATCTTCAGACTCTGAGATAGCCACAGAACAGCCTTAAATTCTGATATAACCCAATAAGCAATGTGGGTTCACAAAATGTATTTGCCTTTTGCTTTTCATTTTTTGTCTCCAGAATTTATTTCTCGTCTTCTAAATGTCCCGGGGCTCACAATTGCTTATCTAGCTTGTAAATAATATTTTAAAAAACTTTAAATCATCACACATTGTATTGTGTCTCAGTCCAGTTCAGCCGCCTCGAGCAAGTTTCTAGCTCTCTCTTCATGTTCTCACTGGCATCAAGGAGAAGGGCGGATCTGACCTCAGAGTGGACTGCATTTCCTGTGCTGCCTCAGGCCCTGTACTCAGCAGTTACTGTAACTTAAACCCTCTTACAGGAGGCAGAGTTTAGACCCGATTTCTGTGTGAAACTGGAACAGAGAGCAGAAGAGCAAGTTGGCTTTCAGAGTTAAAGAGATGAGGGTCTTGGGCATGGATCAGAGGAAGGATACAGTAAGTAGAGATGTCAGGAAAGATAAAATAAGTAGAAATGTCAGTACACTGTTGACTAGCTATGCACTACGCGAGGTCTCTGGGTGGAAAGCAGTGAGATCATTTTCATGTGCATGGGGAACAAATTAAACAGAGAAATAGGCAAAAAACGTAGCAGCCCCTTATTCCTGGTCTTAAGATGTATGTATGTATGTATGTATGTATGTATGTATGTATGTATGTATGTATGTATTTACAGGAGGGTGAAGATTATTAGCTTAATTCATAGGGCAAAGTTGTCATCTTGAGAGGGAGAGCAAGGCTTAGAATCAGACACAGAGCAGGAGGCTTTCAGCTAAAGATAAGGCACCTGCAGATTCAGGAGGGGGAAGCCTGCTCTCCCGGTAAGGCAGAACTGTTAATCCTTCAGTTGCTAGAACACAATAATTACTCACCAATGGAATGTGATAGAAGAGGATTTGTTTCTGCATAATGACGTTTGTACTCAAAACATCCCTCGCTCCTTACAGATGAGTGATTGAGGAGCTCCTCACCGTCCTCCCACCTGCTCAGGAAGAGCTGGAGCCCCCTGAAGCAGGGATTATTTTAAAGCCAAGTGAGATCACAAGGGGGAGTCTACCGTGGAGGTGTGTTTGGCTTGAATAAAGTAGATTTCACAAAGCGTTTTAAAAACTGTTGCAGTCTCCACCGCTCTGCTCAGGAGTCTTTCCTCAGTGACACTTCCTGGCTACATTTCATGCAACTTTGTTTCCATCCATTGGCTGGAAAGATCAGCACGGTTTTAAATGCCTTAAGGAATATGTCCTTACACACCCTTTGATTGGGGGAGAGCCAAGTGATTTCCAAATGCAGCTTGCTCAGCACAGAATAAGAAACGGAAGAGAGAAAATACTATTGTTTTCAGGGAAAATAGAAATTCCACTTCGGTGTTTCAGATGTGAATAACTTGAGACCCTCGTGGAATGCAGGTTCTGATCTATCTGGTATGTAGTGCCTTCGCTTGTATGCATTTCTTTATTTTTGTGAACTATGTTTCAAGCGATCTACAAAGTGTAACAATTGTTAAAACAATGGGGGACTATTGGCATCTGTTCCTGTTTCCTGCAATGCTTGAGTCAGGTGTAAGTGAATCTTCTTCCTGAGGATGACTCTGCAAGCTCAGGCTGACCTTGTTGAACCCAGCTGCCTTTATTAACTTCCAAGATGTGAGAGAGGCTGCTGTGGACTGAAGGGATAGCTCAGATGTTAAATGTGCACACTACTTCATGGGACTTCAGTTTGCTTTCCAGCTTCCGCATCAGACAGCTCACAACTTCCTGTAATGCAGTTCCAAGGGACTTGACATTCTTTTGGCCTCTACGTGCAGCTGTATAGGTGGCCGATATATAAACATAAAGTTTACAAGAAGAAAGTCTGGCAGCAGTCTCTTGTTTCAGAATCTCAGTGCAAGGAGTAACTTGGGCTACCTAGGTATGTCCATGTAATTGTTTTGTTAATGGAAACTTCCATGACTGGAGCCTGAAGTTTGAAGTCTTCTCTGCTGGTGTGGCTGGTGGAGTGTCATTTCAGCTCACAGCAAATGTCTTCTTGAAGTCTCCATGGCTCCACGAGGTGCTATGTCCGATAGAAAGGCAGATGCTACACGGACTCCTGGTCTAGTCTGTGTAGCCAGGAGCATTTAGGGACACTAGACCCTCACCTTCTAGGTCATTCTATCGTCTGTGCTCTGGCATTTCAATGGCTACCCAGCATCTCTCCTCCTTTCCCAGGTGTCACTGTGTCCAACCTCTTCTGTACTCATGGGGAACAGTTCAAGTGGAGTCATTTGTAGCAGTTTGTTGGTTGCCTCGAGGGCGTGATGGTTGTTTTATGACTGCAAACTTGAAGTCATTTTGAATCAACTGGGAAGAAAATCTCAATGAGGGATTACCTAGATTAGGTTAGCTTGGGGCATGTCTGTGAGGAATTGTACTGATTGATTGAATGGAGGGAGAAACACTCAGGATGTAAGTGGGTGGCACTGTTCCTGGTCTTGGAGGCCCCCAAGTATATCAGAGAATGCTGGCTGAGTGCTGACCTGCATGCGTTCCGTTTCTCTCCTCTATTCATGGTGGATACCCCCAGACAGGCTGTTTTCAGGTCCTGCCTTGACTTCCCTGAATGGATGGAATGTTGTCTGGAGCTGTAGGTCAGATAACCCATTTCAATCTTAAATTGGTTTTTGTCAGAATAGTTTTATAAACATGACAGAGATAAAACTGGGGTGGGGCGGGGGTTGGAAGAAGGGCCATGAGTGGCAAGGAATAAAAAAAACTAAAAAAGCCAGGAGAGGTCCTTCCTGCTCTTGGGAGGCTTCTGCTGGGAACCTGGAGCTGTTGGGGGTAGGTGGGAGGGGATTGGGTGTTTCTTGAAAGATCTGTCATAGGGTAGAAAGTTAAGAGAGGAAAGGAGGAGTATTCTGTCTCAACCCTGGGTACAGAGGAAGATGCTGATAAATGGAAGAGAAATTCAAAGCTTTCTGTTTCCCACACTTCTAAGAATAGAAAACTGTCCTGTCATATTACTGCAAGGGTAGACCAGCACTCCAATACCTGCTCCTAGTCTCTGAGTTTAACCCATTGCTTAGTGTGTCTTCTGAGTGTCTTATCAATGAGTGCCATTGTACATCAAAGCAAAACCCTTAGCTGAGTAGTCACTAACCCCAGGTCAGGAGCACACGGTGAGAGATTGACTGTACATCTACGCAAAGGATCCAACTAGAGAAGCAGTGGGGGGCTGGTGTGCACGAGTCTACTGTTCTCTTTCAAATCTAGTGTGGGGAGGAGTGTGGTCTCCCTCTATGGTGTCTTCCCTGTCTTCCTGTGGGCTGTCTATAGCCGTATTAAACTGGAGTCAGTTGGTGTTCTTGCATGGTTTCCTTAGGAACATCTCCAAGGGACTCGTTATAAACCAAATTGCCACTCTACAGAAAGCAGTGCCACACATGAGCAATGTTTTGACAGAATTTTTCAAATTAAATTGCATACCATATCTTAGCAGAGTTGAAATACCTTAATGTATATATCCCTGAGAGAGGCATCTTTATCATCCAAATAGGGGATATAAGCATGAAATTGATTGTAGTTTTCTTAACCAAAATTGAAGCGGAGACCAGTCCTGCAGGCAAAGGCTCTTGCTGTCTGGGGTAACATTTAGACGTGAGCTTCAGAATCTGTTCAATTATGATAGTTAATTGTTTACCCAGTTAGTGCACCATTAATTGCAACCTTGTTGGCCTGGTACCCTGGTGGCTTCGACCTCATGGCTAGGCAGGTAAGCAGGGCATGATTTATTATGTTCCCCCCACATTCCTCCTCCCAAGAGTGAGAGCTCCACTGCTATTAAAAAAACACATGAAAGTTGAGTATCATGGGGTTAGCAATTTATACAGGGTTAGCAATTTCTTCATTGGCATTGATGTCATTGTATGTATACTAATGAATGGTGCTATCAAAATAAAAGCAGCTGGTCTCACATTTGCACATTACTGGACATGTGCACACCTATTTTGAGAAGGAAGTTAGAGGATGCCTGGGATATTCCCCTTAAAGACCAAACATTGCTATCACATGAGACCCCAGGGAGAGGGGCTATAATGTTCACACCAGCTCTTCTGATGAAAGCTTAAGGAACTTTCAATCACTGGCATGTGCTTTACCCCGCCATTGCATTGCTATGTAAAGCATCTTCCCCTTTCAGCATCTTCCCAAAAGTGATGAATGACAAGGTGATCTGGTGAGGAGAAAAACCAAACCAAAGCATGGTGCAGGCAAACATTAAGTAAACCCAGCCAGTCGCCACCATAGAAAGATTCGTATGTAGCAGTTTAGTATTAACAGAAGAAATGCTATGACATATAGGTCATGCCTGCATTAGAACGTCACCTTAGAGAAAGAAGACACTTTCAGGAAATAGCGAAGGGTTTCTTCTAGGACTCCCTCTCTGTCTAGAGCATCAAGGATAGGGGCAACTTGAGCAACAGAATAGGCACATGACTCCCGGGAGACTGTTGCCTGTTCTTATGTGGGAGGGTAGAATCTGAGGCAGGGGGATGACGGCAGCAGCAGGCAGTGGGCTGATGGAGAGCCACTACTGAGACTTGAGAAATGGCCTGAGTTAGGGGACAGGAGACAGAAGAATTACAGAGGAAGAGCTTTAACATTCATGATGGACAGAGGAGTCCAAGGGTCCTAGCTTTAGTAAGTCCTTCCTTCCATCTATGAGTTATCAACAGCAACATTTGCTCATTTCTCAGGCTTAATTTTTTGAGAATGTCATATATAGCTATGATATTTATAACATTTCTACTTTTCCAACTCCTCCCGAGTTTGCCTACTCCCTCTCAAATTCATGACTGCTTCTTCCTCAATTGTTTTACACATACTCACACACACACACACCACACAAACACACACACACACACACAAACACACACACACAAACACACACATACACAAACACACACATACACAAACACACACATACACAAACACACACACAAACACACACATACACAAACACACACACACACACACACAAACACACACACACACAGCCTACAGAGTTCATTTAATGTTATTTACAAGTACGTGTTGCTCATAGGTATCCAAAGGCTGACCATTTGAATAACTTAAGGGGATACTTCCTTGGAGAAACTGACCCTCCCTCCCTCAAAAGACATGGATTTTCTGTATTTCCTCACCTATGGGTAGGGCCTTGTAAAATTTCCCCTATCCATATTGGCATGACAACCAATGTGTTCATTACACAGGTCTTGTTTATGTGGTTGAGATTTTGTCAAGACACAACATCGACAGTGAAGCTTCCAGTGTTAAGTTTTATAATAACCCCACTTCCTGAAGGTGCAAGTTTAGCAAGTCAATATAAACTCAGAGTTTTTCGTCTTCTCTGTCATTTGAATTGTAGCTGTCTATTCTGCTATGGACAGTCTTGCTTTTAACCCAG
Organism: Rattus norvegicus; assembly: GCF_021556685.1. Lineage (NCBI taxonomy): Eukaryota > Metazoa > Chordata > Mammalia > Rodentia > Muridae > Rattus > Rattus norvegicus. Next base: position 87,850,283 of record NC_141549.1, read on the forward strand.
AAGTATAGGTGCTGAAAACGGCCTTGCTTTGTTGCGGTAAAATTAGAATATGCTTTATTTTTAACTCACACTAGATCTGGCACCGTAGGGCCCCATGACATCTCCTAGATCTCTTCATCTCAGTCAGCAAAGCGTCTCACCTGCTTTGATCTGTCCCATATCACACCGCCGATGGCTACGCTCTTAGCCTGGCAACAATCTCTCTACCCATCTAGTTCCCAAGGCAGGTTGCCACCATGCCAGACATACACATCCCAATTCCTTGGTGGCCACATACTCTCTTGAACTCAATTAAGTCGCCACATGAAAGAACACGCAACACAATAACCTCTGATCCAATTGATAAGGTATAATTGCCCACCTAGATAACATACAGTTTACTCATCTACATACACAAAATCCTGTATACATCCATCCCTTAAGAATATGCATAACAACCTGTAAACCAATAGTATAAAGGATCTGACATTTTTCTAAACATCTCCCAGTGACTTTGCTGCACATGTGAAAGGTGATCCGTTACTTTTGAGACCACCAGTTTGGAAGATAACTATGTTTACAGAAGAAGATGAGCTTAGGAAGTAGCTAGAGTGAAAAGTGAGTTGGGAGGAAGGCATCCCGAACACAATTTAAGAATCAGACAGGAGGCACGAACAGCTTTTGCTCCTGAGAAGATGGACAGATATACACAAATGGCCATCAACATCGCGAGTCACTGGGATGTGCAAAGAGCAACACAAACCTACTTCCTGTCTGTTAGTGTGATGACCATCTCAGAATCAGAGCATAAAGAGTATTGTCAAAAATATGGATAAACTGGAGTTCTTCTGCAGTGTTCATCAGAGTGTAAAATATTACAGTCACTATAGAAGGAGCAGGACAGGCCATCTAAGACTGAAAATTATCGTCATGTGATTCAGCCAAAGACAGACACAAGGCCATATACCATGATATTAGGCTACCTCCAAGTACACAGAACATTGCAGGTTTGGTAATTCCCAAGGTACATGTGAAATAAAATATGTAGGTTTCTCCGACTCTCACCTGGTTTTTATGAATTACTTCTGCTTTCTTTTCTTGCTGATATGTCTGTAATGTATTCTTTGCCATGAATCAATCATATTGTATGTTTTCTGACTTTTCTGGGGTAAGCCATGTGCCTCTACCTTTGTTCTTTCGCACGGCTCTAGTTTTCTGTGCAGAAAAATAATGATTTGGCTGCCAGTGGAAGCCTTTCCTAATGGAAACAATTAACACAGGTTTCATTGGACATAGGGGAAGAACAAAACCCTAGCAACAACAACAAAAATTCTAGAGAATTGCCCTTATCCAGGTGGCTAGACATACAACCAAATGGCTGTCCATTGTCCCCAAAGCTGATTGGAAGCCACCTCTGTATTCGTGTAGGTTGAGATGCTAGTTAGTAAGAAAGATGGTGGATTCTATTCAGGTCAACCTTTGGGGTGGGTTGACTAACTGTTCTGCTCTCTTCCCTTATCTTCTCCAAGTAGAAATAACTTCTCTGAAAAGAAGGCAGTGGGTAGGGAATTGGGGGAGATGAAAATGATGTTGGTGATTGGGGAGGGGTGTGTGTGTGTGTGTGTGTGTGTGTGTGTGAGTGTGTGCATGTGTGTGAGTGTGTGTGTGAGTGTGTGTGTGAGTGTGTGTGTGAGTGTGTGTGTGTGAGTGTGTGCATGTGTGTGTGTGAGTGTGTGAGTGTGTGCATATGCATGTGTATGTGAGTGTGTGTGAGTATTGTGTGAGTGTGTGTGTGAGTATTGTGTGAGTGTGTGTGTGAGTATTGTGTGAGTGTGTGTGTGAGTATTGTGTGAGTGTGTGTGTAAAGACTCTGTGGTTCTATTCTCAGGAAGCACTGTACTTTTTGAAAGACGTGATTTAGCTCAATTAGCCGAGCTGGGCACAGAAAACTGTCAGCCCCCTCTGTCATATGCAGGCTGCTGTGGGTGGAGAGACAGTTCAGTGCATTTCTATGCTTCTGTGTTCTGTTTTGATGTCTTCTGTGTTGATGTTTTCTGTAGAAGCAGTAGATTAGAGTCAAGGGCAGTGAGGGGATCAAGGTTGAAAGACCCCAACACAGAGTCAGAGACCATGCATACTAAAGACAGCCTGAATTCTAATCACAGAATCCGGAGGGAAATGCAGGGTTGTGTAGTTTAATCAAAGTGTGACCGGCATTCTAAGACCAAGCTGAAAATTGTCTATGTGAGAAATGATGTAAAATTGGATGCACAGAACCCTTGAATTTGCTCAGGCCTGGGAAGGCTTGGGTACCAGAAAGCACAGGTTCAGAACTGTCCCTGTTCCAAACAGGCTGCTGATGTTTACCTGAAATAATAAACTTAGAGTATGATATTCTCAGATAAGTTTACCATTTCATTTCAAAGCTAAAAAGACACGTTTTTAAAGTTCACTCACCCAAATTCACACAGCTCCCATTGATTTTATTATTGCGAGGTCTTGTTTTGGCTGGGATGGGATGTGGGGCAGTTCACTCCAGTAGAACTCACCAGTTTCTTTCCAAGGAAGAACTCTTCTGTTCTGGTGATCCAGAGTCAGCCTCTGACTGGTGCGTGATTCCTAAGTTCCTGGTTGAATGATTCTGAAGGAAAGACAGTTCATTAAAAGGAGTTCTTAGGACCCTTCTTGTTATGTAAGTAGTAAGCTCTTAGGAAATTAAGGGGAAGGACAGGAAATGATAAACAGAGAATGAAGAATTAAGTCTATAAACACAGTTGAAGAGACCAGCAGGAGAGTCCATTTAACCATTCAGGAAAAATACTTCAGTTTTCAGTATATATCCTATGACTATGTCTTAAATTCTAAGTTGACTGGAAACATGAAATTCAGTTGGTTAAGACAAATACATTGTGATTCTCTTGGTTTCTGGAGCATTCGTTAATCAGTCCTGAGGTGAACAGGAAATTGTGCTCAGGGTGAAGTCCAGTTCCAGGAGTGCTGGAGGTGCTACACCTCAGAAGTCAATGACTGTCTGCTGATTAGTTAGTCTGAGGAACATTGATGTTCTGTCATAGGTCTGTGTGCTCTCTTTGCCCCAATGTTTTTAGCTGTTTTTATGAGGTCCTGTTCTTAGAAGATTGACCACCTACCTTGGGGCAGCCAGATGCAAATTCCACTTACGTTAAATTTTCCTAGCAGTCTTTAAGAATGGATGGATGGTGCTTCTATTCTAGTAAGAGTGCTCACCCCAGCTTGGTCTGCTCACTTCTTCAAGGTAACCTCAGTAAAGAGGTGGGGAATTTCAGTTGCTCTGCCTTGGAGCATAACGCCTTCTTTCTAGGGGCAAAATCTTTCTGTGTGGGCTGCTGGGGGGTCTTCTCTACATGTCCCACACATGACTGCTGCAGACACAGCTCTCTCTGACTTTATTGCCAGGAGTGGTCTGAAAGGTCTTGTAGTTCTTCCTGGGAAATGTCCTCCATCTATCTTCTGCTGTGGTTTATTGCTTCCCACTGTTAGTCTGTTCACACGGCACACCTTGCCTCTGTCTAGTGTGGTCTTCTGCTCATATAATGTGACCTGCTCTGCAGTGCACTCCCCTCAGACTGTATGTGGAGGCTTTCTACTGTTATCATCCCCTCAGGGCATTCTCTCAGGTTATATCACTGAATGAGGATATTTTTCATCTTATGGGTAGAGGTATACACAAACACAGGCACACACACATAAACACACACAGACACACACAGAGACACAGACACACATATATACATATACAGATACACATAGCCATGCCAGATACACACATAGACACAGACACACACAGATACACACAGAGATACACAAACACAGTCATACATACCTAGACATACACATATGCACATGTATACAGAGACACATACATAATACATACATGCATACATAGAGACACACAAAAACATACAACCTCACATACACTTAAACAGATCTATATGTTCACACATAACATGCCTAAAAAAAAATACAGCACCTACATAGAAATTGAATGATCCAGAATAGCTATTTCTGATGATATCCATCCTGTAAAACACCTTCTCAAGCTATGTGTGATGTCTTCATATTTCAATGCCAGCACTTACAGGGTAGAGGCAGGAGATATAATATTCGAGATTATCTGCAGTGAGAAGAAGGCCAACTCAGGGTAGATGAGACCATGACCCCACTAAAAATTCAAAAGAAAATACTGTACAAGTCCCAGGAAAGTTGCTGCATGGAAGAACTACCTGGTGGATGTTTTATTATACTAGTGACAGACGACGACAAGAATAACAACAAAAAGCCGGCATTTTGCTCTGTGGAAACAGTGACTGCCCACCCAGGAAGTGAACTCCATTTCTCTCTTTTTCTAAGCTTGATGTGGATGGAAAATGATTTATCTGAGGGGTAATTGTACTTGCTTATTTCTTATTAGACTGCTTTTTATTCATGCTGGTTCTGAATATGAATTCACCTGCTCAGCGGGTCTGAGCTAAGGCATAGAGGAAATGGCTTCTCTAATGAGGCACACAAAGATCGGGCCTCTTAGGATAAAGCAGTGAAGGGGAGGGGTACCTTTGTCAGGGCCATGCCGAGTTGTGCCCCTAAGAAACCGCACCACCACACAGCAGATCTAGGGTAAGAGGCTTATCAGGGGGAGTGGAGGCTTGAGAGAGGGAGGGAGGGAAGGAGAGAGGAGTGGGAGAGAGAGGGATGGGGGAAGGGGAAGGGGAGGGGGAGAGGATAGCAGGGCCCTTTTATGCACCACACCTGGCATGCCTAGTGGTATCCGGGGATGAAGTAAGGTATCCAGGCGGCTGCCTCTGAGATATAGGTTGGTAGAGCAACAGAATTACACCACTAACTACATATTGAGGCAAGCACGTCCCTGAAGCAATGGAGGTTCTAGTAGGGTTACAAATCTGTTTCCTGCATTAACATTGAAAAGTGACATTTCATCAATTAAATAGCTTCCATTATGTGAGGTCAGAGGCAGGGTTCTGCCTGAAGCAACACATAAACGGTGGGAATTACAAAGCCTTGTTAGACCACCGGGGTAAAACATCCTTCTTTCTCACCTGAAACAATTTCAAGCTTTAAGTCACTTGTCACACCACAGCAAAGCTGGTTAGCCACCTTGGCCACATCCATTAACTATACCAATCTAGTCCAATTTCTGATAACTGTGGTGATTAGAGAGCCTAGGCATCTGTGCTTTGCTAATTGTGAGCTAGTTTGCTGTGATCGGTCATGGCTTCTGAGACACTCGAAACACCACTGAAAAGGCAAGTAGCCAGCGAATGCCAGCTGAGGGAATTCCATCTTTAGCAGCAGAAACACCTCAGATTCCAGGAGAGGTCATATCCGTTTTGTTCCTTTATCTCCTGCTTAGGTGCCTGTGAACTTGATCAAGAAACTGAAGTTTACAAGCTCTGGGGGTCTGGTTGGTTGATATGATTTGTCCTTCCCATGGAGTTGCAAACCCCATTTGGACCCTTCAGTTCTTTCTCTAAGTCTATTGGAGTCCCCATGCTCAGTCTGATGGTTAGCTATAAGCATCCTCATCTGTATCAGTAAGGCTCTGGCAAAGCCTCTCAGGAGACATCTATATCAGGCTCCTGTCAGCAAGCACTTCTTGGCATCAGCAATAGTGACTGGGTTTGGTGGCTGCATATGGGATGGATCTCCATGTGGGCAGTCTCTGGATGGCCTTTCCTTCAGTCTCTGCTCCACTCTTTGTCCCTGTATTTCCTCTCATGGGTATTTTGTTTCCCCTTCTAAGGACTGAAGCATCCACATTTTGGTCTTCCTTCTTCTTGACCTTCATATGGTCTGTGAATTGTATCTTGTGGATTCCAAGTGTTTCCTATATCAACAAACACCTATTAAATGCCAGGTTGTATCTTACTTGAGTCCTAGAAATTATAGCCATTATGGTAGGCAATATGACCAGCTAGTGACAAATGAAATATAGTTAAGCACTTATAATTATTTTAATATGTGATAAATACAATAATGAAATCAATTCAATAGCAATTTATTGAAAACATCCATATGACAAATTTGTCACAAAGTTAAAAAACTATAAACCAGGATTACTTGCGAGGGATGAGTAGTCGGATAGGAGATGATATTATGATCTAGACTACCATCCACAGTGGTAGCATAAATGTTCTGGATGCCAACTCTATAGAAAACATGTTACAAAAGTTAGAGAACACAAATGTCTTTAAGAGATAACATTGCTTCCTCCCCAGACTACAGACAGGATACAGGAAAATGCCTTGTTGGTGCCCCCAACATTCAGCTACTCAGTAGGGTATCAATCTTTAAAAAAAACAAAAACAAAACAAAAACAAAAAACAAAATACTCAGGTTTTCTGGCTTCCAAGCTCTGTGGTTAAAACAGAAACCAATATAGAATTGCTTTATGAAAGGACCAAACTTTGAAGGATTTGTAAAGCAAAATGCAGTGGAAATAGCATAGACTAAGCAAAGGTGAAGGGCACAGCCTGTGGGAGCTGAGGCGAGGCCAGGGTACACTTTAATGGAGGCACAGGTCAGTGGAAGAGAGGTTTGGCGGGAAGGATGGGCCAGTGGGTCCACAGTGTTATTCGTGAAGAGTCAGGCTAGTCATTGGTCCATGAGAGGACAAAACACTGGAGACTTAATAGTACACAGGGTTTATTTCATTTCTTGGCTGATTGTTCTGTTTCTTTAGGCTCATGACAATACAGCATACCAGGGCATGGATGTGTAGCAGAGAGGGGTACTCACTACACGGTGCCCAGAATGCACAAAGACAATGGGGAGAAAGGACCGCAATATCTCCTCCAAGCACACAACAAATGACAAAACTTCTACTTGGTCCTGTATCCTACAGCCTCCATCCATCTCCTTACAGCGGTGCCCTTGACTGGTTGCAAAAGCCTTTTAAACACTTGAATTTGAGAAACAGCCCAGATCTCAGCTTCAAATGCAATAACCCCACCTCTTTCCGAAGGATGATGTCCCTAGTCACTCTTAATGCTAATAGATAGGGGAAAAATTAGACAGACTTAGGGATGCAATCCCTACCTTGGCCGTTATGTGTAGATGTTTGGGAGCCTGATAAGACTGTAATCTGCTGGCCGCTATACATGTTATCATGTTGTGTTAATGGCAAAGAGGGGTCGACTCATTCACCTCAGGAAGTTAAGCAGCATCACCTCTGGGTCTAGCTAGTGCCCATTCCTGTCTCATGCCTGTAGTTAGGACTCCATGCGTCTTACAGCAACACCTGTGAGGCATTGTTGGTAACTCACACAGCTATCTCGGGGACCTCCCACAGACAGCATGTGTATTGATTATCAGTTTGACATAGAAGCATGCATAAAGAAGTTTGTAGACTGGATTAGCTTCCGAGTGTGTCTGCAAGGGATTATCTGGATCCACTTAATTGTTGGGCTCTGCTTGGGTTATAGATGGCAGCCGTTGACTGGATATAAAGAAGAATCAAGCCACGTATTAGATTCACCCTCTCTGCTTCTTAACTATGAACCTAATGTGACCAATTTCCTCCGACTTGTGCCACTGATATTTCCCTCACCATAATGGTCTTTACCTGTTGAACCAAAACAGACTCCTCTTTTTTTTTTTTTTTTTTTAAAGTTGCTTTCATCGGGACAGTTTATCATAGCAACAGTAAAAGTATCAAAAATACCCTTGTGGAGGAAAAGGGGGTCTTCCAATTCATTCCTGTCTGATGACCTCAGATAAGTGGTCAGAGGGAGACCACAATTCTAACACCTATATGCACTTCCAGGGATTCAGACGGCAGTCAAATGTCATCGCTCCTACTGCAGCAGTGAGCTGGTGGGGGCCTTAGCTTTACTATCCTACTGTGACAAGGGACATCGTTGTCAAAGAAAAAGCCAGCCAGCCTTAACATGATGCCCACTTCTGAAAACTGTAAACCAGGCCCCCATGTCTACAATTAATATTGCTATTACGCAGAGGATAGAAAAGGTACAAGGCAATAAATTATATCCACACATTATTATTATCTCTCTGATGTGATTTAGTTATATGGAGCGTTCTAGCATCCCTGAGTCAAGTGGCTCACAAATGCTTTTAAATAAATGGAACTGTAAGCATTAGGTCCAACAGGACAACAGTAGCTTGCTAAAAGGTTTAAGAAAAGATGACAAGGTGTTTTTATACGATCTTAGCAAGTGGTCTGGTATCCTATTTCCTTTATTCGTTGACATAATTCGTGGCATGATATGGCTTTATTTGGGTTTCATCGGTAATCCCGTAAGCTTATTCTTGTTCTAGGAGCAAATTCAAGGAACCACCTTGTGTTTGGTTGTTCTGCCCCTGTCTCCTCTGTGGTGCAACAGTTTCTTCATGGTCTCTACTTTTTACAAGTGAGATGTTAAAATATACAGATTTGTCTGTGTGTTTCTATGTACTATGTTGAAGTTGGAGAATTTGTGAGAGAATTCCTCAAGAGAGGAAATGTTTTAGCATGGCTTTGTAGTAGTGAATGCTTCTGTTCTTTGGGGTCTAGTCAGTTCCTAAGAACAGGCCCAAGCAAATTAACGTCTCAGTCATTGATGGGCATTGGGTTGAAGGCTATTCGCAAACCATGCACATTAAATACTTCGTTAAAATATACTGTGAGCAAGCAAAGTTTCATAAGTTTTGCTTTTGAGACTACTCACGCACAAGAAAATAAATGTCATGACCATTGGGAACTTGCATTAGCTTTCCGAGAAGCCCTCTTTTAGCCCTACAGCACATGGTCCTTACAGAACATGAGTGCGGATGTACCTAGGCGTGGCAAGTTTTACCTGTCGACTCAACTTCTGATTTTGATCCCATCATAAAGCGAGGGAGTGTGCTGTGACTCTTGCCCGTAGACATGAGGGCAGCAGTGGCACAGGTGAATTTTGGCCATGCCTGGGTGCACATGTGGCTAGAATATTTTGCTATCAAGTTTATGCTGTAAGTTTATGACCTCACTAGATTTTTGTGACTTCACAAAAATTATGGTTGTCTGGGAAAGGAGAACCTCAACTGAGGAAATGCTTCTATCAGATTGGCTTCCAGACATGTCTGTGACAGGCTTTCCTGATATGATCGTTTGGGAGATCTCAGCTCACTGGGGACCATGCCACCCTTTGGATGGGGGGTCCTGAAGGTTATAAGAAAGTGGGCTGGGTAAACCATAAGGAGAAAGCCAGTAAGCAGCATCCCTCCATGGCCTCTGCTTCTGGTCCTGCCTCTAGGTTCCTACCTGGATTTCCTGCCTTATCTTTCTTTCATGATGGAATGATAGCTATAAAGCTTTCCTCCCAAGTTGCTTTTAGTCAAGGTGTTTATCACAGCAATGGAAAGAAAGCTAAGAAGATTATAGACCACATGAACTAATGTCATATTTGTCCAATTCTGGGCCTCCTGTGGTTATTAAGCTACAGAGTAGACCTGGAAACTTACTGAAGCAGCAGGAATTGTGACAGAAATACCAATGCGGCGAGTCTCAGAAAACGTGCATTTTTTATTAAAGTATGAAGCCCTTAAGCAGGGAGAAAAAGGTCTGTGCAGCAAATAAAAACAAATTGATGAGCTCTCCTAAAGTTCAACGGAAAATTGTCTTTCAGTCTTTTGGATTCCTAAACTGCTTGAGCAGGGTTAAGGAAGGGTCTGAATATATCAGTCCTTGACAGGGCACACTGGGGAGCCATAGGGAACAGGCTGCAGGCTGTTTAAGGCTTCTTGTGCCACATACCGTCAACAATTTGGAATAATCCATCCAAAGGAAATGTCAGTGCTGTGTGTGCACTCAGCTTAAAAAAATATGTAAGTGATTTGAGCAATTGGAGACAGTCGTGCTCACGGAAATATAGGGGTAGCTATGAGTTCTGCTGACTTCAAAATTTCTTTGGGAGGAAAAAGATTCTTAGGTTTACAAAACCTGACACAGTGCCTCATTCATGAAACCTGTGTTTATTGAACTCCTCGAATGGGCAAAACGCTATCCTTAGCACTGTGGGAAATGCAGATGCCACTTCAGGTAGTTGCTCCCAAGGGGATTATGGGTATGTAGAGTTAGACACGCTGCTGACCGTATGAGGAAAGTGGCTGTGCTTTTGAGACACCACCATGGAAGCATAGGGTTATACCACACAGGGATACAGGAAGTTAGAGCCAGAGGGGGCGAAGGCATCAAGCTCAAAGCAGTGGCTGTAAAACCCAGAAAACCTGAATCTGGGCACTCACTTCAAGGGTGTAGCTTCCAGCTGTTTTCTATGAGCAGATCCACCATTAATGATGGAACTACGAATAACTGATGACTTATATGGAAGAGAGAGGCTTCATTAGAGATCCCGCAAACCCAACAGGGCTGTGAAAAGCCCGTGTTAAGAAGTATGCTGCAAAGAAGGAGCCAAGGGAAAGAGCAGAGAGGAGGAAGAGAATGAGGAGGAGAGAGGGAAGGGACAGGGAGAGAAGAGATGCTATTGAGGGGGACCTGATAAACCTGAGTATTTGTGAAGACACTCAATGGTCTGAAGCATTCGTTGGGTATCACTTATGTGTTAGCATCACAGGTCCCGAGGCAAGTGGTTTAATGTCGCGTCCTGCCTACGTTCACCTGGAAGTTGCCCAGTGTTTGAGGGAGGGGTTGCCTGTAGAGTGGGAAGGTTGGAGGAGCCACTGGACTCTAGGGGATTTGAACAGAAGTGGAGATATATGGGGTGTCCTCTGGAGCGGAAGGGACTGGGACAAACTTTACAAGAGGTGAAATGTATAGAGCGTTGTTTCAAGGATAGCTAATCCTAGCACTCTGGATGCAGAGGGCGGGGGTGCTCAGATGTTCCAGGCCTCCATGGTCTACAAGGAGATACTTTCACAAACAAACAATAGCAGCAAACAAGAGCTAGACTAGTTAGATAAATGGAGGGAAGGGCTTAGGGGTGTGTGTGTGTGTGTGTGTGTGTGTGTGTGTGTGTGTTTGTGTGTTTGTGTGTATGTGTTTGTGTGTTTGTGTGTGTGTGTGTCTAAGTGTGTGTGTGAGTAAGTGTGGCCATGGGAAGAAACCTCTGACATGCTGTGTCACAAATGGGTGACTATAGATGATAATAACATTTTATTTAAAACATAGAACGAAGGACAGGATTTTGCATCTTTTCCCTCATAATAAATCTTGAGGTGACAGATACATGCCTTAGGGTTTTACTGCTGGGAAGAGATGCCAAGACTATAGCAGCTTTTATATAGGGAAGCATTTATTTGGAGCTGGCTTGCATTTATGTTGGAGATTTAGTCCATTATCACCATGGCCGGAAGCACGGCGGCAGGCAGGCCAACATGGTGATGGAGAGGGAGCTGAGCGTTCTACATCAGGATCCACAGGCAACAGGAAGGAAAAGGAGTCGTTGGGCCTGGCTTGAACTTCTGAAACCTCACAATCCAACCCCAGTGTCTAAGAAGATTGCATTCACTTATGAGCCTTTGTCGTATTAGCTGGCTTATACTGGAGCACAGACATTTGTCCGTGTTTACAAGTAATTTGAGGCGTGTCATTCCCCTGGACACTCTGAAGGTCTGAAGCTGTTCTACGCTGTTGCTTCTGTGCCTATAATGGGTAAATTTGTAGAAATCAGAATTCAGTATGCATGCACTTGATGGCATTCTGTTAGGGATAACAGCTTCTACTTCTTACCATGATGTAGGTTCCAAGTGATTTTAGCTGGAAAAAACATTGTTACATACTGCTGTACCCCCGTATAAGGTAATTGTATGCCTGCCTCTTCCTTTACTGATGATGAAGATGGTCGGAATTCAGTTATCTAATGCTCACTCTATACTCTGGCTTCATCTCATTCTCAAAAAAAAAAAAAAAAAAAACCCAAAAAACAAAACAAACAAAAACAAAAAAACTCAAAAAACAAAAAACCATTTGAATATCAAGGAGTTTTAACAATGCCCAGTCTGCATTAGATTCTGGCAAATCCTTATGGACAAAGCAAGAGGAAAAATGGAAATATTGAAGTGAAATTGAAACATCTCTCATAGATGCATCTGCTTGGTTTGCTTAGCGGCCTCTCAGTTTGCTTCTCATTATCCCTCCTACTTCTAAAAATCTCTGAAGCAGGTGTACATACCAATCAAAAAGCCATGTCGAGCATTCCGGATTAATCTGAATCACCAGTGTGTCAGTCTTCTTTTGTGGTAAAAAAAAATCACTTATAACTTACTTATTGCTACATGATTTATGTCATTTGGTCATCTTTGAGAGCGTGTGTCCATCTTACCCTGTCTTCTATATTAATAGACCTGCACGGTTATCACCGTAATCAACTTAAGAATATTTCTCTCAGTCCACAGGGAAACCCAGTCTCCCTTTCCTCCTAATTTCCCCAGAGTGAAATGACTCCTAAGCTATCAGCCAGCAGAGACTTGCCCATCCTGAAGATTTTATATAAACGGAGTCATAGAGAAGGTGTGGCCTTCACTGCCTGCTTCCTTCTACTTCAGCATACATGCATAGTTATACCTTTCCACCAAATAATTTTTCTAAATATGAGACAGTGACATGATATTTTGTCCATTCTGCAGCTTGTGTTAATTTTAGCTGTTTCCCATTTTTTTTTTTTTACTATTACGAATGCTGCTTCTAAGAATAAAACCAAATTTTCAGGATTCTTGGTATACAGTGAAAACGGAAGGCCTGTCTGTGTCTGTGTGTGATACAGTAGAGCCTACTCTTCGTTAGTACAAATGGTTTATGATATCTCCACTTCTTTATAAGAACTCGTCATTTCCTGTTTGTTTAAAGGCAACCCAGCAGGTTGGAACCAGCATCTCACCGATTGTGATGTAACTGATGTCTAATGATGTTTGGGTTCTGTGTGTTCATTGGCCAGTTGAACATTCCTCAGAGGGATTCTAATGAGTCTATTTGTCTGGGTTATTATTATTATTATTATTATTATTATTATTATTATTATTATTATTAAGTTATAGGGTTTCTTCTTGTGTTCCAGGTACAAGGTCCCGATCAGATATGCGATTCTAAAGGAATTCCCCCACTTGGGGGTTGTCTTTTTGCCTGTTAATAGTGCTCAATGGGCATCTGCTACTTTGACAAAGTCAATTTTATTGTCTTCTTTTCACTTGAGAAGCCAGGGTGTGATCTGAAGCAACAGAAACTCACACCCGTGATTTCTCCCGGGGGGGGGGGTGTTCTGAAATGCTACTCTTATTCAAATTAATGATGAAATTTTAGTTAATTTTTACAGGAAATTAGAAAACATGATTTGTACTATTTCAAGCATTTTTACTTTATGACAATGTCATCTGCTTCTCTGGATATGGGCTCTGTTAGGGGGGCAAGAGTTTCGCTTCTGTTGTTGGGTAGGGAGGAATGTTCTGCAAATGTCTGCTAGTTCCTCAGTTCGATGTTGATTGGTTCTAACTCTCCACTCCCTGCTAATCCATGCCTAATTGTTTCCTTGGATATTGGAAATGGGCTATCATAGAATCCAGGTTTATTTTTTTCTCCCTTTGATTCCTGCAATTTATTGTGTTGCGGTTATTTTTGGTGGCATTAAATATATTGCCATTCTCCAGAGACTTGATATATTTTGTGGTGTATTTAGTTATGTGCTACAGCTCATGTCCATAAACTGGTCACCTTCAGGACCTGTACTGTTGTTACGCAGCCATTCTGTATCAAGTTAATTATAGCTTTGGCTCCACTATTCATGTGATAATTTATTATGGCCATGGGACACACACACACACACAAATAAGAATATTTACTCAAAACAGGGCAACTCACAAGCTATAGAAAGCCAGTCCCGCAGTATTTATTTATGCAGAAAGCTGTTATCCTTATCATAATGAGGCCAAAGGAGGGAAAGATTTTCCAAATGTCACAATAGCACATATAGACATAACAACGTCATTTAATGTTTTCCAGAAAGTTGTCCTTCTTAGATACAGGAGAAAACTTCTTCAAAGGTGGGAGGGCATCCTACTTACAGTGGTGAAGAGATTTGCATGTTAAATACTAAATTGAAAATGTGAGTTTCTACACATTAATAACTCCACAGATAAGACGGGCATTCTTTTCTTAGAAGTGTGTATGGGTAGACACGAGCCGAGAGGAGAGCCAGTCTCCAGGAAGTGGAGTTTCCATTTTGTAGAGTGAGAGTTGTTTCTGTAAATGTCTCTAGGAATACAATGCGGGTATGCTACTTAAAGGTCAAGATGGGAGACAGGGAAAGTCTTCTGCCAACTGAAGTCACATAATGCACGGAAGCCCATCAAGACCACATCTGATCTTTCTATTGGTATAAAAATGGTGCCCATCTTACAGGAGAACAGGGCTACTTCCTCCATCCATTACCAAGGCCAAATGCACCATCGGGCAACTGAAGGGCCACAGGTTTTATTTGGCTCAACGTGGGGTGTGGCATCATAGAGAGAGCTTGCTCATATCTCCATGTAGCGGGGTGCAGAGTTGGATGGAACCGGGACCTGTTTATAAGCTTCATAGTCAATCTCTAGTGCTCCACTTCCTTAATGAACCCTCTTAAAAGTTGTACAAGTGGCACAGCCTGGAAAGGGACCTACCAGGAAGCCTGACGATCTGAGTTTGAGTCTCAGAACCAACTCTCACAAGTTGACCTCTGTCTTCCCATGGGCACCACACATATACACACAAAGTAAATGCATGTGAAAAAAAGAAAAGCTGTACAACTTTTACAACAGTGCTGCCATCTGGGGACCAAGTGTTCCAGTGGAAGCCTGTGAGGGATATTTCCATTCCAAACTGTAAGGAGCAGAAGGGAAAGTAGATAAGGGCAGGGAATCGTGTAATTTGAGGGATTAGCAGTTTGCTGTAAAGCTCTCCATATGTTGTGAATAAGACGGGGATAAATTCTACACAGTCAGTGTGGTGAGGATTCTGCCCAAAACATTCCTAGCTTAGTTGTGGGAAGAACCAATAGCGGTGGCCGTAAGAAAGGAGTTGGTGCACTTGGGGAAATGAATGGCTTACATATGACAGCCAGCTGAAGGTTTTGGCCTGAGGATGGGGTGGTCCAGTGGATAAAGGTGTGTGAATCACAGGCCTGAGTTCAATTCCCAGAACTTATAGAAAGAGGAGAGAATGGCTGACTATCTACAGTGCTCTGATCACTTACGCACGCAGAGGGACAGAGATAGAGAAACAGAAAGATTCAGAGACAGAGACACAGAGATAGAGAGACAGAGAGACTTCCAACACTACTGTTGATCAGTGTAATTTCAGTTCCTAACAAAACTGAAAGTAATAATGTTTCAAAACTAGATTAGAGACTGAAGCCTCTTTCTCTGAAAAAAAATACAGGGCAGAGACAAACTGGACAGCATGTGGGAGCCAATCCTCACTCTAGAACCTTGTGTCTTTAAAAATAAATGGTTTTCTCTGGGTCGGAACTACCGACACTTCGAGCTTTTTAGATTTTTACCTCAACGACATCATTTGTGTCCCAAGTTTTATGTCACTCGTGACTTCATAAATAAGGTTTCTAAACTTTCTTCTTGGATGTTAAGTGATAGAAGCGGGTCTACATATTTGATGTCCTATGAACTGGGGAAGAGCTGGGGCAGGGGAGGGGCAATCTTGTTTAAGGACTGTGATGTAGACCTAATCCGTTCTCCATCATGGAGGAATGTTAGGATCAGAGCAAGGAGTGGACACAGAGAGTCGTCTAGAATTGTTCAGAGGGCCCTCCCTTGTTCCATATATATAAATATATAAAAAATATATAATATATAAATAAATACATAAAACATATACATATATAAATATATATAATATATACATATATTTATATATTAAATAATATATATATACATATGTACCTACATATTAAAAATACACACACACACACACACACACACACACACACACACACATATATATATATATATTTCACACAAGGAGTCCATTTTAGAAAATGGAGCTTGGGTCCAGCAAGCCCACTCAACTCATAGGAGGAGCCTATTTTCCCTCTTCATGACCTTTTCTTAAAGCGTGTACTCATGGCTGATATATCCCATAGGCAGTCTAATGAAGTGGAGAAAGCCCCTTCCATCTGGCCAAAAGGAAAAAAAAATCTTAGAAGAACTGTACAACTATAAATAAATAGGTTTGCTTCTTAAGGACAGTTTCTTTCATCAAGACCAAATCGCGGATACATCACCTTGCAGACACTCTGCCGTACACATTCGTCCGTTTGTCCTTAGGAGAGGTTTTCCCCACAGGGCACATAGCTAGTCTGCCAAAGTACCTAACTCCCACTAGACCTTTGCAAATTAGGTGATCATTATGGTCCCCTTTGATAAGTAAATTAAATGAAGCCTAGAGAGAAGAAGGTAATTTTCCTAAATCAGACAGCCTGCTCATAAGGGAGACGTAGGCTGCAGTAGGTAACATGCACTTCTGCCGTAAATTATCCAGCAGAGCCTCCAGCAAGGCCTCCGGAGTTCCTCTAGCACTAACAACTCCCCCATTTTATAGCAAACCTTAGACAGTGGGTTTAGACAGCATCCTGAAGCACCTGAATGTGCTGCTTTGGAGGGAACCATCTGTTGACTTGGAGGTGTAGCTTCTGTCTGATGGGAGATTTCCTACTTTGAAGCACTCTTGAATTCCTGCACATTTCCTGGACCTCTGGGGTGGTTTTCTCGGACCTTTATGTCTGTAACATCACCAGGTGCTGGAACTTAGCAACAGGTCACAATACGCATGATCATCCTGGTAAGTTTTGCATTCCAACTGCCTTTGCACAGCATTAGACGCTAAGGACTGTGTGTTTCTCGTAGTGCTCAATGAGTTTCAACGCTGAATCCCAAAGCCTCACATCAGTGAGCTCACAATTACATGTCGAGTATTTTATGACTGAGCTTACGTGGGATAGACCAGGGAAGAGGAATAGCAGGGTCCAAACACTCTGTCTTGTTCCTATGCAGGTCGCTGTCAGTACAAGGCACCCCAGTAAGGGTCTGCTGGCTTGATGTTTATGCCATTGAACACATAGGAGAACCACCAAAACATAAACAGGAAGCTTGAAATTAGAGAAAGACTGGGCAGAGTCCTGACTAGCAAAGATAACTTAATTTGCAAGGAAGATCATGAAAGGAAAGAGTTGATGTCAAGCAGTGTCAGCGAGTCCGGTGAGTGAAGTGTGCAATGTTGACTTACAGCTCTGACTCAAAGCAAGAGCGACAAGGTCTTAAGTTTTCAACATTTGATTGTTGGTGGGGATTCTGTTGAGAAAGTGAGGCTCTGAGACTTTCAGACGGCTTCAGTGACATTGTGGGTCGTGGCTCAGGAAGCGAGTTTTAGCAGCATAGAGTTCTTCGGGGGACTTTAGAGTTCTCACCTTTCTGATGAGTCCCCACAGACATTTCTCTTTGCTGATAATCTGTCCCCTTCAGATATCATAGTTAATCACGAGTTGTGGTTATGTAGGGTTTCAGAGGCAGAGAAATAAAGCATCTTATTACCGCGTCTGGATTTCGTGAAGTATAGACACGTGGGTGGAATATCTATGAAAAATTAGACATGCCTCAAAATTCATTCCGTTTTCCGGTGCTCTTCTGAGATTATCTTAATCTCATCCTGAGCGTGCTGTCACTTTGGGCTGTCAACATTTCATTGTCCTTTAGAGTAAACTGTGGACCAATGAGGTGCATCATCAGTGGGCATTTTAACAGAACTCCAGAGAGAGGCCATGGGGCAACACGCAAACCAGCATGGAGGCCATGGAGCGACATGTAACCCAGAATACAGGCCATGGAGTTACATGTAACTCCAGCATAGTGGTCATGGAATGACATGTAACCCAGCATAGAGGCCATGGAGTGGCATGCAGCCCAGCATAGAGACCATGGAATGACATGTAACCCAGCATAGAGGCCATGGAGTGTCATGGAACCCAGCATTAGAGATCATGGAGTGACATGCTGCCCAGCATAGGGGCCATGGAGTGACACATAACCCAGCATTAGAGATCATGGACTGACATGTAACCCAGCATTAGAGATCATGGAGTGACATGTAACCCAGCATTAGCGATCATGGAGTGACATGTAACTTTACAGCATTAGAGATCATGGACTGACATGTAACCCAGCATTAGAGATCATGGACTGACATGTAACCTTACAGCATTAGAGATCATGGAGTGACATGTAACCCAGCATTAGAGATCATGGACTGACATGTAAACAGAGAACCATGCAGCTGTCCTTCACCATGCTCTCATGGTGGCCTTTGGCCCCCTTTTTAGGCCACTGGGATTTCTGTGTACATTTCAAATGGTTGTGGTCTGAATCTACTATAGATGTTCCTCTCTGTTCCTTTGTGTAACTCCACAGTTCTTACTTTGAAGTTTGACTGATTTACCTGGGCACTAAGATAAATGTACTACATTTCTTGTTCTGAGGGTCATTCTACTTTTGGTGAGGGTGATGAATCAAAATCGCAAGTGCAGACATGATTCCTATGGGCTAGGGCTGACTTTCCAAAAGCAACTTTCAAAGCTGAGTACTTTTCTGAGCAACAGTATTATTGACAGAAAAATGGGCTGGAATGATTTGGAGAAAGGAGACAACATTGTAGAGGTAAGGAGTTTTAAAGCAAACAATTAGGGGGTCAAGCATTTTCATCAAATGCTTCTGAGAGCTTTTTACCCTGAATACTGGGAAGCCATTTTAAGGTTCTTAATTCAAAGCAGGCTATAAAATAGAATTGTGTCCTTCAAGTTGTAAACTACTTTTGAGAAATTACTAGTTAGCTCTAATTGTTATTCCCTGGATACCAATTTTGAGGAGAAAATTTTACTGAATTGTGTTAAATTTAGAAATATACCATCATTAAATTGTAATTTCCCCTTGAATTCATACCAAGATAGCTTGTAAATTGGATCTGGTCTCCTCTAGTTTCCTGGGCTGTTTATCTGCATTTCAAATAACAGGCATAGCCCATCTTCTAATCAAAGAGCGCACAAGCCATTTCCTTCAGGGATGGGGTTGTTATTGGCTACAGAACATTGCAGGACATTGGCAGTGCAGAGCGCGTGCTTTTGGAAGGATCACCTATAAACATGAGTGACACCAGAATCAGAAACTCTCTGGGCACTTCCAAAAGGCGTCCTTGTTGGAGGGAGGAGAAGAGCTTGACTAGCATAGTTGTCTGGTGACTAAATAAAGACTCTCTGAGCCCACATTTCTGCCACAACTGTTTCTTTAGTTCTGTTAAACAAATGTTTGTGCTCAATCCCCCCCTCTCTCTATATATATATTATATATTATATATTACAATATATTCACATTTTACATTTTATTGCATTTATACTCCCTGTTGAGAATTCTGCTAGATGTAGCACAATGACATATGAAGCATCAAGACTCTGATTTTTATATATATGCATCAAAACATTACAGAGTATGCTAAAATAAGTGTACACTCCATGATTTTTCAACAGCACTTTAAAAAGCCAAACAGAAATAAAACTGATTGTTGCGTGTCTCATTTAAACTCTATAAAATATCTGTACATAAGTTTTTTTTTCATGCTTGGGTAGCTGGTAGAAAACGAAAATTAAGAGATATAGACTGGCAAGATAACTGTGTGAGTATCAGCACTTGCTGTCAAACCTGACAACCAACGTTGGAGCCCCAGGTCCAGCACAGTGGAAGGAGAGGACTAAGTCTCTCAAGGTGTTCTCTGACCTCCCCAGGTGTACACTTACACACACACACTCAACATTTAAAAAGAATGTTGAACAAAACCACAGGCAAGATAGAAAAATAGACATAAAAATATTTCATTGTTTTAAGCCTTATGAAATAATTTTATGATTGAAATCTACAAGGAATCCCATGCTTTATAAATAAAGGATTTTGGTTTGGGCTTTTATTTTCTTTACATGTGAAATAGATACAGATATATTAGATGTGGGCCGTTAAAGGAAAAATGAAATATTTGAGATTAATTTTGTATCTTTTGTTTACATCATACTGATAGTAAGCTCAATAACCATTAATGTATGTATGTATGTATGTATGTATATATGTGTCTGTATTCGTGTGTATGTATGTGTATATATGAGTGTGTCTGTTTGTCTGTATGTTTGTATGTATGTGTGTATGTATGTGTGTCTGTCTGTATGTACGTATATATGAAATGAAACAAAGGCATCAACAATGTGCCACGAGACAGAGGGTTTTGATTGGTCATTGACACAAACGTCTTTCTTTTTCTATGGAAAGGGAGTATCTAACTGGTGGGTTTCTGAAAACATGCATTTTTTTTTTCCTTAGAGAAGGTTTCACTCACTAGTGTTTTTGGGAGAGACAATTTTCTGCAAATACACTTTTTTTTTGAAACTTCTAAAATAAATTTCTACTTAAAATAATAGGGGGGGAAAGATTCCTCAACAGATTCCCAGACAGTAATAGAATCCAGACAGCAGCACCATTTGGAGAGA
The DNA here is from genome assembly GCF_021556685.1 of Rattus norvegicus. Taxonomy (NCBI): domain Eukaryota; kingdom Metazoa; phylum Chordata; class Mammalia; order Rodentia; family Muridae; genus Rattus; species Rattus norvegicus. The sequence continues at coordinate 87,870,811 of NC_141549.1, forward strand.
GAGGGACTTTGGAGCCAGCAGCTCATCCAGCAGGATGCAAAGCACAGTACAGGGAAGGTGGCGGCGAGGACTCGGTCTCTGTAGACGCCCAGGGCCAAGTTCAGCGTGTTCTGCTTAGATGTGATTCTTCCCTGCAAAACATTTCTGAAACTGCTCTGTATCAAAGTTAATTAGGATATGGAATTAAAACCTGCTCCCATCCAATGGAGTAATATATGAGCGACTGAGGGCACGTATTTAGTTAGCCCTGGACGGGGTTCTAGTTGTCTGCCGCCAGCTTCTAGGAAAAGCCGTGAAGAGTGGATTGAGTGATCCATGTTTCCCATTGACAGCTGCCAAGATCCGGCCCAAACCATCTGCCTCATTACTGTTTCCCCGAACTGGGTTTCCTTGAAATTCTGCGAGCATGGCAGCAGACCCGGGGCTTCACCTATAACTGGGTTCTGATTCCGTCTCCCGCCTTAGCAGTTGCTCATCTCCTCGAAGCCTTCCTTGCAAATATTTTAAAATAAAATGACACCGTGTTATCCCACACTTAATTCACGGCCCTGAAATACCTGGGTGAAATATCACTGCGCGCACGGGTGATTGGGAGAAAATCGTCTGTGGAGGCAGCACAGAATGATTCCCACGAAATAATTCCACTCATTCACTTTGAAACGTCTCGGTTTCTTTGACAGCAAATCTCACACACTTGGCGCTCTTTTGGCAAATGTGCCTGCGTGACGCTGTGGAAGGTACTTTAAAGATGCTTCGTTGTGTAGGAAAATCCGTGTCATCAGGTGGTAGGCTTGAAACCAAGCATTATCTAAAGAAGTTTACTCGGTTTAATTGACAGGATGTATGAGACCTAGGTCGAGGTAAGTCTAAGAACTTGTGCTCCAGAAATGTGAGGGGATTGCTGGAGTTAGCACAAGAGAAGTTGGAGAAAGAAACTTTGATCACATGGACGGTTTTCCCCATGACATAAATATCTTCGTCTGAAATACCTATATTATTTCAGAAGTGAATGTGAGATTTCCAGTTTTAAGCACTACATCCAAGTAATGATGTTGAAATCGGGTGTTATTCTACCTGCAACTTAGAAATTATTTTAATGGGAAGGCATGCAAATCAAGTAAATGGAAATAATGCAGAGAGTAATAAACATACGAAAATAATTCAAACAAAATATCTGAAAGCCAAGAACCCTTGAATAGTAGTAACCTTTACTTGGTCATTCATCGTTTTGCTCAAAAAAGTTAGGTCAAATGCATTCCAGAATTAACCCTGAGAGGGGCTGAGGGGGACGGCTCAGCAGAGAAAGCATTTCCTGTGCAATCTGCAATCGTGAGGACCAGAGTTTGGACCCTCAGCGCTCACGAAAATCCTTGGTGGGTGCGATGTCAGCTTTTAATTCCTGGGATTCCTAAAGCTATCAGTCTTACTCGACTACACCTGCTGCTGAGTTCTGGGTACAGTTGTGAGGCCCACTGAGTGAGACGGAGGGAGACTGCTCAGAGAAGGCTAACAATGTCGTCCTTCGACATCCACACGTGTGCACATGTGCGCATATGAGTATACATGTGCACACATGTGTCACACACACACACACACACACACAGGCCCATACATGTGCATATGCGAACACATCTACTCCCCCCCCCACAAACACATAAAAGCAGAAATTATACAAAGAAAATTTCTACTCCTTCCTGTCTCCTCACTCCCTCCTTCCCTCTTAGAAGTATAGTTCTTAGATTTACAGTTCAGTCAGCTAACAAATATCAGGTGTAGCTTCCTCCTTTGAATGTGGTCCTGGGGGGGGGGGGTTGAACCTGGAGCCCCATACATGCTACGCAAATACTATGCAAATGATATGCAAATGATATGCAAATGATCCATCACAGAGTACATCCCTAGCCCCAACTGTTCTTTAGAGGTGAAGTTCTAACATATGATGTAGACAGATAGTTCCTGTCTGATCGCAACCCTCTCTCTCAATATCTGTTTACTTTTTCTCCCTGAAAATTTTATTCTCACTGGTCAGAAAAGACATGTGCATGGAATCCGGGAGCTCCCCGTTTGTCTGCATCAGGCACTGTGGCTGTTGTTTCTGCCCCCTGCAAAGTGAGTGTGCACACAGTTAGACCCCCACTTTTTCCATTTTCATCTCCCGCACTCAACCAATCGCTTTTTAAAACCATTCTTCTGATTGGCTGCTCTTTGGCGTGACGTGCTTTAACACCTGTTAATTCTATCTTCAAGTGATTCTCACGCTCAGCCCACAGACCCTCTCATGAGAGTTGTGAGGGATACGAGCCTTTTACAAAGTTAGAGCCACTGGTAGGTAAAAGTGAACTCTGAGTCCAGACTGCCGGTCTCCGAGTGAATGGAGATGCTGGTGTAGGGGCTGTTAACAAAAGGCGATGAAGGCAGCGCTGGCTGGGGATGTTCATCATTTCACCCTCTAAAGACCGACAGAACAGGGTGGCTCCAGGAAGCTGGAGGAAGCTAGAATGTACTGGTGTCTGGTGTGTCCTTGGCTCTGAGCTCAGCCGTTTGCACACTTTTACCCGTGTCACGGCCACAGCAGTAACAGCAGGGCTGGTCTGCTGAGCCGGCCCCGGGAAAGAAGCTGTCAGCAGAACAGACGGCGCGGAGGCTGAGGCTCTACCTCCTCATCTGCTTGTGACTTTGCCTGCGTTGATTTCCTACTGAAGGTGTAGGAGCGGGAGGTGATGTCTCGAGCCACAGTCAGTTTTCAAGGCACCCTCAGGGCTGGACTAAGTTAGAGGCAGAGGGTACACGCTTAGCGGAGGAGGTCCAGAGGGAAATAGGCAGTGAGGAGCCTCTAACCCTGTCATGTCCAGGTCGTGAGACTTTGAATAACTTATACTCGCTAACACTTTGCTTTCCTCTACGGCAAGACTAGGAAAGAGTTGTCATGGAATTTAATGAGAAAAGTTCTTGACATAAATAGATACCCAGACGGTTAGTCTTCAGACTTCCTTATTACTTATCATTTAAAACAGTGGTGAATTTTGTCCTGCAGTGTTTGGAGAGAGTGTTCGTCTCGATTGCCAAGACTCCTTGAACTCTGGATTATATTCCAAGTGTCAGCAGCTGGTTCCCCTTACGCCTGTAAATTCTATTTTGAAAAGTTACAAGGAGAACCGCAAGGAGTCTTCAAAGTCAAAGTCTTCCCTCTCTGGGGGCTCCGTATCTAATGGTTTTCACGGGCTTGGCTCCTCTGTTTCTTGCACGTATGCAGGGGAAAAGGAGATGAACAAAACTAAAACTGAAGGAAGAGAAGACGGAATTTGCTGAGAGGAAAGGAGAGAACAGGAGAGAAGTGCCATGGTTGACAGAAATTTGCATAGAAACGTTTGCTATGACAGGTCAAGACCTTCTGTGGATCCACACGCAGGGTTGTTACTCATTTCAAAGCCTGTGCCTCAACTAGGAATGGAAATGCACTGACTGCTAGAGACCACGGGTTAGCACACTTAAATGGAAACATGTATTTGACATGCATTCGTTGATTATAATTCTCCATGCAAAGGACAAACAAAGGAGCAACATTAAAGTCACTCCACCAAACGGTTGGTTGGCTCTCAGTTCTCACGAATGGAAGGATGACAGAGGCCCCTGCATTCAGAAGGAAGTTGCGAGCCTTTGTTACACATCCACGTTTTTCTGTGGCCAAGAATGTTGCGGCAATATGGGTCTACGCAACCTGCTGTAGCCAGAGTTGAGGAAAAGCAGCTGTCCTCTTCACGTGGACTCGCTTGCTTTCAAACGGTTTAGATACACCAAGCAAAGGCTCATTTACCTGTCATTTACCTATTTATTTATTAGTTATTTTTAATGTTTGTCCACACATGCTCGTATATGCATTTCCATGTCAACCCCAAAGGACAAGCCACGGTTCCTACGTCACCACCCACTTTTGGCCTTTGAGACAGGGTCTCTCTTTGGCCTGGAACTCACCGTGATCCAGGCTGGCTGATTAGTGATCCCCAGAGACCTGTCTGCTTCTAGCTCTCCTCCATGGGATCCTGAGGGCATTCCATCCCACCTGGCCTTTTGTTAACATGGAATCCAGGGGAGCTGGGACCCCCACTTTTAAGGCTACCACTTCACTGACTTAGCTGTCAAGGTAGCCTTGGGCTGCTGATGTTAAACACATCGTTGATTCTGTGAAAACTCTTTTGTATAAAAACCAGAAAACAATAAAGAGAGCATTGCCCGTGTCTATGATGTAAAATTCCTGTAAAGTTGTGCCAGTGTCAAAATCTTTTATTTACCATTAAGACTCATTCTCTTTGTTTTACAGTCAAGAGGATCCCTGTGACCTCTCTCCATACAACTAAAGTTCTGAGCTAGGAAGGCGTCTCAGAAGTTAACTCTGATGGCACCGCTTAATAAACTGGGTGTGGGCAGATGGATTGCTGCAGGAGGACTTTGTGGATGGAGAGAGATTGCAATAAAAGTGGGCATGGGGGAAGTAGGCTGTCAGAAAAGAGAAGGAACTCAAAATATCTGTGGAGAGTGGGGGTAGAGGCAGATATCGGTACAGTGTGGTGATAAATGCGGGTAGATTCTATCATCCTGAGGAGAAAGCTGTTCCCAGAAATCTCAGGCAAAGCTGAAATAGTCAGGCCCTGCCACCCTATCAGGCTGGTGAGAACAGATTCGGCCTGTTTGAATCATTCAGCCATCTCATAGCAGAAGGAAAAACTTGGGAGCAGTAGAAGCAAATAGAAACTCAGAAAGCAAATGAGAGATGCTAGAAAATGGAATAAATTGGGGCCAGAAGAATCATAACCAAGGCACGTCAGAAAGGGGTGGGCTATATGCCGCCCGGCACAAGTAGAAAATTGTGCACAATTATTATTGGACTCAAAAGTTAGTAAGGACCAAGCTATAGAAGTGAATAAAGAAAATCCAGTGTATCTGTAGATATTAAGAGTGGCATATACTTAAGAATTGTTAGGCAATACAGTAAACACATGGCTTATTTACAGTAGGGTCCAAGAGG